>NC_140015.1:36045810-36088310 GCF_964263955.1 Coregonus lavaretus | reverse complement strand
AAATAATAAATCAAGACAAAAAATATATATAACATACAGTAACAAATAAATTAATGTGTGAATGCACTTGTGAATAGACTTAAAAACAATCTTGTGTTAGTTAAATAAATGAATAATAAAGCCGAACGTTAAAACCATCTTTAACATTATGGCAGTTAGCTTAGTGGTTAAGAGCGTTGTGCCAGTAACCGAAAGGTCGCTGGTTCTAATCCCCGAGCCGACTAGGTGAAAAATCTGTCAATGTGCCCTTGAGCAAGGCACTTAACCCTAATTGCTCCTGTAAGTCGCTCTGGATAAGAGCGTCTGCTAAATGACTAAAAATGTAATTATGTTATTTCAAGAATGTCTTAATGCACATGTTCAAAAACGTTGGGAGGAATCCGTCATTCCAAAATGGTGTCTCTAAATGGGTCTACAACTGTCTATTTTTTTTTCAACAACCTTACATTAAAATCAATTAGATTGAGTCATTTGACAAATAACCCAGCAAACCAACGTTGGTTCTGTGAACGTTGCCAGAACATTCATTAGGGCTAAATGAAAACAAAATGAACAAAAATTAGGTTGCCCCAAAAGTTCTAATAACACAAGAACTTTCCAGTTGTGCTGATGATTATACAATGTTTGTATAAAACATTCACCTGATGTTGCAAGAACATTCCCAGAACACATTTTGTTATTACATTACCTGGAAACCTAACAACCTCAGGGGAATGTTCTGTGGTGGTTGTTACAGATGTTGTGCACAACATTTTAGTGCATGTTAATGTTAGATAAAAACTCTAACTAGAACTTAATGTTGAATGTTAGTTAATGTCCTAGGAATGTTCCCATTTTGCTGGGAAGAGATTGAACCCAGTGGGCAAAAATTCCTAACATTTTCAAATTATGGATTTTTCCAGGAACTCCGCATGAGATGCACACCAACTGGTTATCAATGAGAGATTGAAAAAATACAATAGCTAACTTTACAAATAGTAAAAATCAACTAACAAAAATATAATTACCCCAAAAAATATATGGTTTGGCATTTTTTCCAAATCACTCTCCCTCCCTTCGACCACTGCACTGTAGCTGTTGTCTGTGTGGTTGGGGGGAATGCCAGGAAAACCCCTAGAGCACCAACCAGGCATTCACAGACATACCCAGACCTGCTGCCATATTGCCCTTTATCAGAGCTAACCACCTCACAATCTCCTGCAAAGGCCAGGAGTGCATGCCTGACAGACAGACAGGGGAAGAGGCATTGTCAACAAATGTATATTGATTTTGATATAATGTATACAGCGTGTGCAGTACATTCCAACAATATACTTAAAAAACATGTATGTATTAGAATTGGTGTAATTGCTATAATCAGATGTAATTTCGACAAATGACACTGCACTTGACGACCATAACAGGATATTTAAATCAACATTATGGGGACTCCAAAATGCAATGTCTCAGCATAATTCAGAAACAGGGAAATGATGACTCAGCCTTGGCCAAATATGAATCAAATATTATTTAACCAATTGCATATACCCTGCACCTGCCTGTAAAACATAATAAATATAGTGCTGTTGTCTTCTATGGTGACCCCAAAGACCTTAAAGTTGCAAGTGGGTATATCATCTAATGACAATGATTATTTGTGGAAATTGTGGAAGCATTAATGACAACAAAAACAAAATATGATATTAATTGTATAAGTTATGCAGTTTAATGTGACATGTCTAAATCCAACTATTTTGTGGTGTTGTCCCACTGGGCACAGATGTCAATTCAACTTCTATTCCACATTGCTTCAACATAATTTCGCTTAAATTACGTGGAAACAACGTTGATTCAACCAGTGTGTGCCCAGTGGGTTCTCCCAAAACTTTGATAAGCTCCTCCCATACCCTAAAATGTAAGTTCTAACTTTGCACCTTCCCCATCTTTTAGTTGTAACTACTATAATAAAGTTGGTCGTTCAGTGGGGACACGCGCGCACGAATCCTCGCACGCACCTCCATGTTGACACACGTGTCTACTTGCATGGGTACACTTCGAGAATAAATACCGAAGTCACTGATGCATGCAATACGAAACCATTCGCACCCCGACACTTTAATGCCCGATATAGGATGATTTTCCCGCGGCTATGCCTATATGGCTGGTTACATACATTAGATCCCCCTTCAGTCGCCTCACGCACTTCCGTGAACAGTGAAAGCCCAGGCTTTTGTTCGGGTGCTTGCCATCAACCACAGCAGCATGACACTCATGAATATCACTCAGAATCAGCAGCATGTCATTGAAGAAAAAAATGGAGGACGCCGCAAAACTGCTTAAAAAAACCGTGCATTTCGTTAAAACGACCAATTGTCTAATTCATTAGACCACACGGTTTAAATGAAATAGGCTGCAACAATAGGGTACAATTCACTCCACAAAGTTACTACATTTATTACATGTGGCCCATTAAACCAAATTACAATTCACCCAAACAACATCAACAAATGGTAAAGTACAGTAGCAGATTTGTTTACAGTAGCCCATAGTGTGTGCTTAATAGAACACCACTGATTTGTAATCTGTGCTTGCTTTACCTATGCATGATGCAGCCAAATAGAACCCAGGGTTTATGAAACCACTAAAACAACAAGAACAAATAATGTAGTGTAAATCATAATTATACCGCAAAATCATTCTGGACATCTTTGGTGCAAAATGCAGTTAGTAATGTCCCTTAGCTGCCAACCTCGCCTACTAATTAATTATCTGGCGCAATGCATGCAGGAGGATTGGGGACATTTGGCACAAATTCGATGGTCTAATATATTTTCATTGTGTTCAAAATTGTCTGTGCTGAAAGAACACGTAACGTTATATATATTTTTACCAACCTGAATGCGGAGCCATTGGGATGTGAGACGGGTAGTATTTTCCTGACGGGAAATGACCGCCATGCTGTACTGAACTGTGGCCGGTGGAGGCGATCCGAGAGGCGGCGCGGTGTACCAACGCGCCCCGCTCCGATAGGAGGTGTGCAGGCGCAGCGAAATCCCGTCCCTCCATACTGGTGAATAATCCGAAATCCAGCGGGGAGACCAAGAGAATCAAATGCAATCCATATAATAATCCTTTATAGGTCTAAGTATTGCATTTAGTTGGTCGAAGGCTTCTCCAGCCGAAAACGTAGCCCCGAATCATCTTTTCTGCAAGAAATATAATTGAAAAAGGTTTTGAATTGCAGAGAGAACGTTTAGAAAATGATAACATTGTAAAGGCCTGCAGTTGTTGGTGTCATATGCTGGAATAGCGTTACTGTGTAGATTTGCTTTTCTGTTATACAGTGATACATGTCACAGACTGTGCGTAAAATATTCAGAACTATTATGCAGAAGCAGTGAACGGTTGAGACAAAAGCGTTGTTCAGTCTTCCCTTCCTTGAGGGAGTGTAAACGCTGCAAGAAAACAACACGGCATCAGCAACAATAAGAAGAACCACCCAAATCTTTGTTTTCTACAACTGTATACGACTGACCAAGGGTTTACTGCGATTGACAGGCAGGCCTATAGGCCTACTGAAATCTCTATTGATTATGCTACAGAGGGAAAGGCCTTCCTTGATGTAGCACTGAAACCGTTGGAGCCTGGTTTGAACACATCAGGTCTCTCTGTAGTCTGTTCAAGGTCTTACTTTGTGCACTGAGGGCTGTAAATGTCACATAGCCCACAGTTGTGTTATTTTATTCATACCTTATCGTTTTATTCATACCTTATCGTTTTATTCATACCTTATCCTACAGTTCATCAGAAAAATCAATACATTCACTTTTGGCAGCTGTCAATTTTGGCAAATAGTGCATAATCATTTTATTAAAACAAACCATTTAGCACGTTGCATTAGTGAAATTAAGAAATCTTGGGACAATGACATGCTATTGATTAACTAAATGCATGATTTATAAGACAGGATGCTCAATAAACCGCACATAATGAAGGATTTTTTTCTTTCCAATTGATTATGCCTAAATGGGCCTTAATATCTAAAGGCGAACACTGCTCCCTCCTGATCATATGGTCTTTGACTATTCAACCATAATACATTCATGTTCATGATTAAAAAGAAATGTATAGTTTATAATGTATATTTATTAGGCTCGTTTCAAAATGTTGGTCTATGCATAGGCCTAACAATAGGATATTGTCTTGGACATTCCACGCTTGACCGTAACGCCATTATTTCCACATATGTGAAATATTTGTGAAGTAATTTTACTGAAACCCCCATGTGAAAATTACACATCAAAATGCACGTTGTAAGAAACGTCGTTATCAATTCATCAAGAACCTATGCGTGTGCGTGTCCAAACTGTCCATGCAAATAGCTACTCTCCCGCTCCTCATCTTTCGTTACCCATTTACGCTTTTATTTCAGGTAATCAAAAAGAAGCAACCCTAATATAACCTATAGCCTTTAGGCTACTGCAAAAATATAATATAGCCTAACACTCGGAAGTTTTTCTCATTATAATCAAGTACAAGAGCATGGAATGTGTATAGGCCTAAACCAATATTCCTTAATCTGTACAATGCTATACATTGGTTATTTTCTTACTTTATTAACTGACTGTACAAGGAATGAGTAGCCAGTGTAGCCTAGCTAGCTATCTAAAACAATATTTGCATGGACATTGGCAGTACTGGCCAAATATTTTAATTAATATAAATCCTATGTATAAATGCTGTTCAAGTTTCTTCATCGTGAAAGGTTTGATTTCGACATGAAAAATACTCAATCCCCCAAATTCTAGTCTTAAAAATCCAAGGTGAATGACGATGGCGAAGACTGTCTTTGTCTCCACATTTAAACTGCTTGCAGTCAGCCATTAGCCTTGCTAAAGTCCTTCACCGGGCTGGTATAAAGTCATAAACCGCCCGCCTACATCTGTTTGACGACAAAAACAAGACTATCTAAGAACAACCTGATTGCAAACCTATATTATATTTTAGAAATGCGAGGACGCCAAGGCAATTTGGGGCGAGTAGGCTAGGACCATTTTATTACAGTGTAATATGGGAAATGCTTTGTGGTTGGTAGCATAGCCTACTACACAAAGCTGTGTCGGACTCAGGCTACGTGAATTTATACACGAAAACGGTCTCGTTTGCTAACATCTTCAAATGATCGACGCCAATAATTCAATTGCATTGCCTATTTCATTTGCAGAATCCGTTCGGACACAGGAACTCGGATGATAAATCAAATTATATTTTATTGGGTCGGATCATGCTGCGGGAGAGGCGCCCATCCACGTCAAAGCTGGCCGGGTGGGAATACACCATAGCATGGCTACGATTGTAAACATTCCTCCCTATGCAAATACCACCACGGCGTGTAGGCTATGTTACTAATCCTACATAAACTAAATTGACGGTTGAACCATTTAGAATGGTTTGCCAACAGACAATCGAGGTAAATTCAAAAATAAATAAAGCGGCCATTTAACATGAAATAGGCCGAATTCATATAATATCAGGTCTACTGTAAAATAAACGATTCAAGCAACTATAATGATTACTCATTTACAAATTGATTAAATGCGCCGTCGATCAATACATCTCGACCAAAACGATTATGCCGCTACATAATAATGCAGTTTTTTCTTTGTAAAATGTAGGCAAATAAACTGTAGGCTATTCTGTAGATCTACTCATGCCAATTGCAGATGTATACTCTAAATATAATTATTGTGTTATAATAATAATAGTATGGGGTAGGCCTATTAATTTGGTTTTAAATAACGCCAACTACATAATTAACATTTTAATATTAAAAGCCAGCCCATAAATAGATATGCGCACAAAGCCTCATATTTACATACATTGAAATTAGACATTGCATGCAGAATTTAATATTGGCCTAGCATACACTTCCGTGCAATTTTTACAATGTTATAGCCTAGGTGTGTCATACTGTAATTGTGTTGTTTATAAAAAATTATCTGGGCTTTTGTAGAATTGTTACATCCATTAATTCTTATTTATAATAGTTATTAGGCCTGTCATTTCAAATGTTGTGTTCGTGGTCGACATAAAGCCAGGGTTTAATTTGCCAAGAACAAGAAAATATAAAAGACAATTTACTTACTGGTATGTTAAATCCTTGCATAACAATAAATTAGGAAATTATAAAATAAAGGGGGAAAAAATGCAGACCAGAAATTACGTTCATTTGGACAAAAACGTGTGCCTTCGGTTACATCCTATAGGTTTTCATTTGGAGCTGCGCAGTACGTCGTTCAATCTGCTGAAAGCACCGGGATTCGGCCTTCTAAACTAGAGAATCGAGGCTCGGATCTCCGAACAGCAATTCTCCTTCCCAGTGCACTGATCAGCTCGTGCCTCGCATATCGGGGAGGGTAAACACATTCGCCCATTGGCCGGATACCTATATGTTAATGAGATTGTGCCGCTCGCCCGGGGACACACGAGATGTTGATTGGCCCATATCAAGAGCCAATAGTGTAGCGACTGAACAAAGTGATGCGCGCCACATTTAAAGTTTTACAGTGGGCTTTTTGCATGTAGGTTTTAGCAATTGTACATTTAGGCCTACACAAATAGACATACATCCACAAGACCACCACTAATAATAGACATTTGCACAATAAAGCCCTGTTGTTTCAATCAAAGCAATGTAGGCTATTAGACTAATAAATATAATAAATCATTAGAGAACGTATTCAATATGTTATATCTTTAAATGTATACTGTATTTGACCTTTATGAAGTGTCTGAAGTAATTAAGTAATATGTCATTCTGGACGTATTTGTAGTTTTCAAAAATGACAATCGTTTTATTAACACTTTATTCAACATTTTTAATGAGACTAGCATGTATATCTAGCATGTTAAACCTTTTTCTTGTGTCCAAAATACAAATCTCCCTAAAATCCTTGCTTACAAATGCACATTAAAAACAGTTAAATCAGGCATATTTTGTAATACAATAATGTATTAAAAATGTCAGTGCCTCGTGGATGTGAACACATTGGGGGATCAATAGACTAGTTGTTATGATAATATATTTCAGATAAGGGTGTAAAATTACATAGGGCCTATATCCTTACGCCTACTACTCAATAATCACTCCTATTTCTGCCTGAAGTGTCTGTGAGCACAACAATGAGATCCCACTGTCCTGTTTCAGCACAAGGCATGTATAGTGGAAACACAATAGACATGGCTAATGTGGATAACTAACAATTACAGCATTTGAAGGGGGTGACTGTTTACACTGAGTGTATAGAGTCTATAAGAAGGAATTGTATAGGCTTGAAAGTAGGCTTTCAACAATGAGAGGGGAAAGACAAAGACAATTTCATAGCTTTCATGTTGTGACAACTTCAGATAGAAATGTGTTTCTACAAAGCATGACAACTTGCCTAAATGCTTATTTTGCAGGGATATTATTTCAGTAGGTCATGATCAGGTGTGTTTAGTTCAACCCCCTGCTTTGGAAGAAGAAAAAAACGATAGAAGGCGTCAGTGTAACAAGTTAACATTTCTCCTGTATTTATTACTATATGGAGTATAAAGGGTTTAAAAATGGGTCCCACTCAATATACGTTTTGATTGGCTGGCACATTGCCAGAGCATTGTCACTCACAGAGTGTAAACAAGACTCTCATTGGGTGCTGGCCAGTCCGCATTGGGCTGTCTGGGGGAAAAAAAGCAATAACTGGCCCTGCGGTTTCAAGGCTTCCCAGGGTTAGATAATGAAAGGAGATAAGACGAGACTGTTTCAAGGCGCTCCATAGGCGGACCCCATTCGCCCTCGAGCCATATGAGTCAAGCGTGAATCAAAGGGAATACGGCGGGCAGGGAGAGGGGAAGTTAAACATTATATATATATTTTTTAATGAGGTTATATTTCGGATAAATGCGAAGCAACAATGGTTTAGCAGTAAACGTTTTGAGACAACAGCCGCGAATCACCAGATGAATGGAATACAGCGAGTAGATATAGCGTCTCATAGAGAAAGAAGTGAAACAGCAAGGCCGGATTCCCTCTTCTCGGAGTTTCAATGGAGAAAATCTAAATGGACCCTTTCACCAATAGGCCTATTTAACAACTAGAAATGTTGTGGCTGCTTGAGGTTTGTCGTATATAGTGGTAAACAAATAGTTGTGCTTGTTAAAATACCGCTTGTTAACTTCTGTACAAATAATACATGGATGATCACCACGTAGTTAACATTAAAAAGTAGTTTGTAATAGCCTTCAATAGATCAGTCGCTGTAAATTGAGAGCAGTATCTATAGCCATAGCCTACACTCCGCGTGCACTGAAATCTTTTGGGAGAATTTGTCTGAAAAGAAAACCAGTAGCCTATGCGAGAGAAGGGAATCATCTGCAACTGTAGACTCTGCAAATGTAAAATATATACGATTGTGCAGAATTGTGTGCCTCTCCTGCAATAAAATGTGTTTGTAAATACTGTAAAATAATCAACCAGGAGAAAATATGTTGTGTTTACTTGAAATAACTTTATTTACATGAGACAATATCTAGGTTATGAATAGCATAACATGTACATTACATTTAATTATGCACTGCATCTTACTTCAAAAATAAAAATGGCTATAATTAAGAGTGATCTAATTTATCAAAAATATATTTAGATGTTATGTATATGGAGTAATCATATAAATTGAATACTAATGTTGTTTATTTTTCAACAATACATAAAATGGAGAATTATCAGTATTTTCTTTATCGTTTTGCTATTTTATTGTTTACATATACAGACAATACATAACATTCATCTTGGTCACCGTGGCAATAAAAAACATACTGTTCTTTTTTTACATACATCATTGCAATATTGATTAAACCTAGACCTGCGACTGAATATATTTTATAAAAAATAATGATTCAGACCCAACAATAGGCTGACATTACGTGGGATTGTGGAGGAGCATGGGTTTGATTCAGAGAATTTATCACCATGGTTTCTCTAGATCGGTGACCCCTGAACTATGGCGACGGCCTAGTTCCACCAGTATGCATATGGTAATGGCAGTGGGAAAAGTAAACCGATATTTTACAACACTAGGACTGGTTATAACCCGTTATAACACGATAGGTTAAATTGTTGCAACATTAGTAACTTAATATGTAATTCATTATGATATAGCCATACATATTTTAGATATTTGTAGATATCCATCGGCTACCTGCAGTTAGCAAGCTATTTCAGAGTCATGTAGGAATGTACCTCGAGGTAAAACGCAAGCAAGACAAATCGACTAAAACTTTCCAGAATATTCTACATTTTACTCAAACACCAAATTGACATAAAACCAAGCCGTCCACACCTGCCTCAGAATTGATTTGATTTTAATTCAAGTGGATTTATTCTGTCACTTTCATGTCCAGTCCATCAGGACAATAAGGAAGTATAGTCCTTATTCAACAAAAGGTCAAGTAGACCTGCTTAATACTGAAATGTGCATTTAGCAGAGATATGGTGAATATTGTTCTTTGTCTCATTATAGCGTCTTTCCAACTGTGTGTACGCGCGTACAGGTTGAGAGCATGGTATGGGAGTGGTTGTGGCCAGTCTGAAAATTCAACACGCGCTCGCGCACAAACACAGGTCGACACACGCACACGCTCGACAAGTGCTTTCTCTCTCCCATATGAACCGTGTGCCAGTGCTTGCTCCTCTGCCCTATTGCGGGGCACATTGATACTAAATGCGGAGTGACTGATTTGTTACGAAGGATATTGTCCCTGGTCAATGAAGCGTCTCTGATTGACAATCTCTCCAGCTCCCAACCAAGGCAACAGGCCCCTTTGTAGCTGTGCACATAGTAGACACAGCAGCCCATATACCCAAAGATGTTTTGCAACGCAAGACACTTGCTTTTTATATCAAGAGGCAAATTATGACACATACAAGAGAATGTGGTCGGAAATAAGAGCACGTGCAATCCACTGTCATAGCTGTAACACCTCGTGCTTGTCATGGTGCATATAGGCCTAACACACAAGGTGCAATGTCTGTCAGATAAAGGTAGGCCTATACAAGGGGAATTGATAAATCGCTGCTATGTGTATAGGCTACATTAAAACGATTGCCAAACAACGTCCTTGTTATTCTTATGAATATTGTGCTATATACGTTGTGCTCATGCATGAATAATTAGTGATGTCCGCTATAAATCCCAGTCAAAACCTAAATATGTCAAAGTCAATATAAAAAAATATAAAAAATAAACATTTGACATTACTAGGCCTACAGTGCCTTCAGAAAGTATTCATAACCCTTGACTTATTCCACATTTTGTTGTGTTACAGCCCAAATTCAAAATGGATGGAGAAAAAAAAGGTCACCCATCTACACACAATACCCCATAATGACCAAGTGAAAATATGTTCTTAGACATTTTTGCAAATGTATTTAAAATTAAATACAGAAATATCTCATTTACATAGTTATTAACACCCCTGAGTCAATACTTTGTAGAAGCACCTTTGGCAGCGATTACAGCTGTGAGTCTTTTTGGGTAAGTCTCTAAGAGTTTGCACACCTGGATTGTACAATATTTTCCCATTGTTCTTTTAAAAATTCTTCAAGCTCTGTCAAGTTGATTGTTGATCATTGCTAGACAGCCTTTTTCAAGTCTTCCCATAGATTTTCAAGCTGATTTAAGTCAAATTGTAACTAGGCCACTCAGGAACATTCATTGTCGTGTTGGTAAGCAACTCCAGTGTAGATTTGGCCTTGTGTTTTAGGTTATTGTCCTTCTGAAAGGTGAATTAGTCTCCCAGTGTCTGTTGGAAAGCAGACTGAACCAGGTTTTCCTCTAGGATTTTGCCTGTGCTTATAGCTGTATTCCATTTCTTTTTATCCTAAAAAAAACTCCCTAGTCCTTGCCGATGACAAGCATATCCATAACATGATGCAGCCACTACCATGCTTGAAAATATGAAGAGTGGTACTCAGTGATGTGTTGTGTTGGATTTGCCCCAAACATAACGCTTTGTATTCAGGACAAAAAGCTAATTTCTATGCCAAATTTTTTAGCAAACAGGATGCATGTATAGGAATATTTTTGTATTCCATACAGCCTTCCTTCTTTTCACTCTGTCAATTAGGTTAGTATTGTGGAGTAACTACAATGTTGTTGATCCAACCTCAGTTTTCTCATGTCACAAACATTCAACTCTGTAACTGTTTTAAAATCACCATTGGCCTCATGTTGAAATCTCTGAGAAGTTTCCTTGCCAGTTTCCTTCCTCTCCGGCAACTGAGTTAGGAAGGACGTCTGTATCTTTGTAGTGACTGGGTGTATTGATACACCATCCAAAGCCTAATTAATAACTTCACCATGCTCAAGGGGATATTCAGCGTCTGCTTTTTTATTTGTACACATCTACTAATCGGGGCCCTTTGCGAGGCATTTAAAAACTTCCCTGGTCTTTGTGGTTGAATCTGTGCTTGAAATCGCTACTCGATTGAGGGACCTTACAGATAATTGTGTGTGAGGTACAGAGATGGGGTAGTCATGAAAAAATCACGTTATCCACTATTATTGAACACGGAATGAGTCCATGCAACTTATTATGTGATTTGTTAAGCACATTTGTACTCCTGAACTTATTTAGGCTTGCCATAACAAAGGGGTTGAATACTTATTGATTCAAGACATTTCAGTTTTAAATTTGTTATTTTTTAAAAATATTTTCTACAAACAAAATTCAATTTTTACATTATGGGGTATTGAGTGTAGATCAGTGACACAAAGTCTCAAATTAATCAATTTTAATTTCAGGAAGTAACACAACAAAATGTGGAAAAAGTAAAGGGATGTGAATACTCACCCCTTTGTGGTCCTCTGTAGCTCAGCTGGTAGAGCACGGCGCTTGTAACGCCAAGGTAGTGGGTTCAATCCCCGGGACCACCCATACACAAAAATGTATGCACGCATGACTGTAAGTCGCTTTGGATAAAAGCGTCTGCTAAATGGCATATTATCATTTATTATAATACTTTCTGAATACACTGTATATCTGACACTATTGATCATTTCATCTTGTGGTGCTTTATATTAAAATGGAAGAGTTTCATTCCAAAACGCTACAGTGGGGAAAAAAAGTATTTAGTCAGCCACCAATTGTGCAAGTTCTCCCACTTAAAAAGATGAGAGAGGCCTGTAATTTTCATCATAGGTACACGTCAACTATGACAGACAAAATGAGAAAAAAATCCAGAAAATCACATTGTAGGATTTTTAATGAATTTATTTGCAAATTATGGTGGAAAATAAGTATTTGGTCAATAACAAAAGTTTCTCAATACTTTGTTATATACCCTTTGTTGGCAATGACACAAGTCAAACGTTTTCTGTAAGTCTTCACAAGGTTTTCACACACTGTTGCTGGTATTTTGGCCCATTCCTCCATGCAGATCTCCTCTAGAGCAGTGATGTTTTGGGGCTGTCGCTGGGCAACACGGACTTTCAACTCCCTCCAAAGATTTTCTATGGGGTTGAGATCTGGAGACTGGCTAGGCCACTCCAGGACCTTGAAATGCTTCTTACGAAGCCACTCCTTCGTTGCCCGGGCGGTGTGTTTGGGATCATTGTCATGCTGAAAGACCCAGCCACGTTTCATCTTCAATGCCCTTGCTGATGGAAGGAGGTTTTCACTAAAAATCTCACGATACATGGCCCCATTCATTCTTTCCTTTACACGGATCAGTCGTCCTGGTCCCTTTGCAGAAAAACAGCCCCAAAGCATGATGTTTCCACCCCCATGCTTCACAGTAGGTATGGTGTTCTTTGGATGCAACTCAGCATTCTTTGTCCTCCAAACACGACGAGTTGAGTTTTTACCAAAAAAGTTATATTTTGGTTTCATCTGACCATATGACATTCTCCCAATCCTCTTCTGGATCATCCAAATGCACTCTAGCAAACTTCAGACGGGCCTGGACATGTACTGGCTTAAGCAGGGGGACACGTCTGGCACTGCAGGATTTGAGTCCCTGGCGGCGTAGTGTGTTACTGATGGTAGGCTTTGTTACTTTGGTCCCAGCTCTCTGCAGGTCATTCACTAGGTCCCCCCGTGTGGTTCTGGGATTTTTGCTCACCGTTCTTGTGATCATTTTGACCCCACGGGGTGAGATCTTGCGTGGAGCCCCAGATCGAGGGAGATTATCAGTGGTCTTGTATGTCTTCCATTTCCTAATAATTGCTCCCACAGTTGATTTCTTCAAACCAAGCTGCTTACCTATTGCAGATTCAGTCTTCCCAGCCTGGTGCAGGTCTACAATTTTGTTTCTGGTGTCCTTTGACAGCTCTTTGGTCTTGGCCATAGTGGAGTTTGGAGTGTGACTGTTTGAGGTTGTGGACAGGTGTCTTTTATACTGATAACAAGTTCAAACATGTGCCATTAATACAGGTAACGAGTGGAGGACAGAGGAGCCTCTTAAAGAAGAAGTTACAGGTCTGTGAGAGCCAGAAATCTTGCTTGTTTGTAGGTGACCAAATACTTATTTTCCACCATAATTTGCAAATAAATTCATTAAAAATCCTACAATGTGATTTTCTGGATTCTTTTCTTCTCAATTTGTCTGTCATAGTTGACGTGTACCTATGATGAAAATTACAGGCCTCTCTCATCTTTTTAAGTGGGAGAACTTGCACAATTGGTGGCTGACTAAATACTTTTTCCCCCCACTGTATATATCCATTTTCAGAAATGTTGGTCAATTTGCTTTTAGTCTTTAAAGAGATTGGTGTGTTTTCTTTCACTATCCAATCATGGCATGCGGTTGTTCAATGAGAGACATGTACTTGTTTGAAATCTATTACTTGATGGTTTCATTTCTGAGAGACAAATAATTATATTTTATTTGCAAAATGCTATATATCTGCCTCACTCTCAGAGAAATAAGTAGTACTGCTGGTTTTTACACAAATGTAACATTTTTTTATATTTTTTATAACTGTACAAATGATACAATTGTGACATCAATATTTTGTAAAACATACCTTTAAAAAAAAAAATATTGATGTCACAATTGTATCATTTGTACAGTTATAAAAAAAGAAGTTATTTGTTACATTTGTGTAAAAACCAGCAGTACTACTTATTTCTCTGAGAGTGAGGCAGATATATAGCATTTTGCAAATAAAACATGAATCAATACAGTAATATGTAATATGAGATCTGTATGTAAAAGATTTACATTTGCCATTTTAGTCATTTAGCAGATGCTCTTTGGCAGAGCGACTTACAGTAAGTGCATTGATCTTAAGATAGCTAGGTGAGACAACCACATTACAGTCAAATATACAGTATATGAACATTCCATTCCAGCTAAACAATGGACATATAGCATTTAGCAAAAAACAACATTTTAATACACATCTAAAATCTATTAATAAAAAAATATGAGAACAGTAATATTTTACACACACATGAAGGTACCCATAAGCAATCATTTCTAGTGAAAAAACACAGTTGTGAAAAATTGGTGGATATAGCGTTTTGGAAATAAACTCTTCAATTGTTCAGGGCCTGTTGCTGTCATGCAGGAACTGATTGCAAGCATCCTATAGGCCTACATGGTAAGACATGAAATCAAACACATTGTGTTCCGTACCTAATAAACATAGAAAGGTGTGCAAGGACTCAAGGTTTGGCTGCAATTCATGTAACAATTAGGCTACTATTGCTATAAAGCCATGAAAACATGAATGATGCTAAAGGTGAGGTCTGTGTTGATGGATGGAATTTTGAGTATGACGTGTTAACTCAGCCATTTGATTTCCATCCGGTATAGTGGGTTTGTCAGTAAGAAAATTCACAAGGTTTCAATTAAAATTAAGTTTGTGGCACAAAACTCATCAAGACAAGCATGAACTACCGACAGCCCTCTTTCATTGAAACCTGTGTTGTGGAAGAGAAATTCACTGCATCAAAAATGTCAAGAAAGGCATAGAAATGTTGAGTAATAAAAAGAGAACAACATTTAGAGGAATATGCAAAAGTATGTAGACGCTCCTTCAAATTAGTGGATTCGGCTATTTCAGCCACACCAGTTGCTGACAGGTGTATAAAATAGAGCACACAGCCATGCAATCTCCACAGACAAACATTGGCAGTAGAATGGCCTTACTGAAGAGCCAGTCACTTTCAACGTGTCACCGTCATAGGATGCCACCTTTCCAACAAGTCAGTTCATAAAATGTCTGCCCTGTTAGAGCTGCCCGTCAACTGTAAGAGCTGTTATTGTGAAGGGGAAACGTCTAGGAGTAACAGCGGCTCAGCCGCGAAGTGGTAGGCCCCACAAGCTCACAGAACGCGACCGCCAAGTGCTGAAGCGCGTAAAAACTGTCTGTCCTCAGTTGCAACACTCACTACAGAGTTCCAAACTGCCTCTGGAAGCAATGTCAGCACAAGAACTGTTCGTCGGGAGCTTCATGAAATGGGTTTCCATGGCCGAGCAGCCGCACACAAGCCTAAGATCACCATGTGCAATGCCAAGCGTCTGATGGAGTGGTGTAAAGCTCGCCACCATTGGACTCTGGAGCAGTGGAAATGCGTTCTCTGGAGTGATGAATCATGCTTCACCATCTGGCAGTCTGACGGACTAATCTGTGTTTGGCAGATGCCAGGAGAACGCTACCTTCCCCTGCATAGTGCCATCTGTAAAGTTTGGTGGAGGAGGAATAATGGTCTGGGGCTGTTTTTCATGGTTCGGGCTAGACCCCTTAGTTCCAGTGAAGGGAAACCTTAACACTACAGCATACAATGACATTCTAGACGATTCTGTGCTTCCAACTTTGTGGCAACAGTTTGGGGATGGCCCTTTCCTGTTTCTGCATGACAATGCCCTCGTGCACAGAGCGAGGTCCATACAGAAATGGTTTGTCCAGATCGGTGTGGAAGAACTTGACTGGCCTGCACAGAGCCCTGACCTCAACCCCATCAAAAACCTTTGGGATGAATTGGAACGCCGACTGCAAGCCAGGCCTAATCGCCCAACATCAGTGCCCAACCTCACTAACGATCTTGTGGCTGAATGGAAGCAAGTCCCCACAGCAATGTTCCAACATCTAGTGGAAAGCCTTCCCAGAAGAGTGGAGGCTGTTATAGCAGCAAAAGGGGGACCAACTCCATATTAATGCCCATGATTTTGGAATGAGATGTTCGACGAGCATGTGTCCACATACTTTTGTCATGCAGTGTACCTACAGAAACGGAAAAGTGTAATTTATACAGTCATTTTAGGTATTATCAATAGCAAAAAATGTTAAAATGTTTTACTGCAGCATACTGTTAATTATGGTACATTGTGGGGACATTTCTGTATTTCGAATGGTACTTTAATTCCATCGCACAGAATACAGTACCAGACCGTCTTCACATATTTTGAGGTGTGCCTTGTAAGACGCTATATTTGTTGCTCCCCATGATTCAGAATGCTGTACCAATTATACTCGTTTGTGGTTAAAGTTCCCAATCAATTAAAAATGTATAGGGGACAGATTGGAGTGTCAGCAAATCTTAAACCTTAAACGGTTGATCATTTTGCCATGTCTTTTTTATCTGTTTTGCCAACATGTTACACAGCCAGTTTGGAAGCCTTTGTTAAGGCCTCTAGAAGTGCAAGTGATATAAAACAAGAAATATTCATTGATATGCTGTAATGTGTAAATACTTAGCAGCCAATCTGCTTGCACCAATCCCATGTAATTACAGTAAAATACTGTGAAATACAAACCACTACCCTCAATGAATGTCATTCATTCAAACGTGTAGTCATTCATTCCAATTACAGTAGCGTTTAGTTTTTTACAATATAATACAGTCAATTTTACAGTATTGTACTGTGTGTTATTACACAGTACTTGCTTTGATACCGTATTCATATTACAGCAGGTGTACTGTAATATGAAGTACAGCATTTTGCCTGCCACCGAGCTGCCTGTAAGCTACTGTCAAATTATAGGCTATAGGCCTATACCATCAATTGAACGGGGTCCGTTGTTTGATGATGTGCAAATCTTTTACTACCGCGCACGTTATAGCTATAGGCTAAGCTCTTGGTTAGCCATTGGACACTAGTGCTGATTGAATCTGATCATCAACGCATACAGGAGACACAGTTTTAATATGAAGTAGAATTATGCAAAAGAGAATAAGCCTTCTGAAATGGACACCTTGTATGTGAGAATAATGCAGTCAGGCCCCGATTCCAACCCGAGTTAAGCGCAAATGAATGGAACATAATTCCATGCACTTTTCTCTCTATGTGTATTCTGACCATAAATGGAACGTAATTCTATGCACTTTTCTCTCGTATTCTGACCTTGAATTTAAGCATGAGAATAGTGTGCTATTCACCCGCTATTCATTCGGGGTGGAGATCTAAGAAATTAACGTGTGGCAGAGGTGTGTCTACAGATAAGCCGTATTCTAACTTTGACTTAATTCCCTCATAATTCCAACACCTTTACGCACGAGGAAACCATGAATAAGGTCGGGTGAACCTGCCGATTCCAAATGTTGTTGATAGAAATAACAGCATTCTCCATGCACTGTAATTTATAAATGGATAAGAGCTATTGATAAGAGATTTTGGGGGGGATTTGTATCATTTTATTTTCACATAACATGGCTACCACTTTGAAGATGCAAAATATTTTTTATTGTTTAACATAACTATTCACCCCCCCCCAAAGTCAATACTTTGTAGAGCCACCTTTTGCAGCAATTACAGCTGCAAGTCTCTTGGGGTATGTCTCTATAAGCTTGGCACATCTAGCCAATGGGATTTTTGCCCATTCTTCAAGGCAAAACTGCTCCAGCTCCTTCAAGTTGGATGGGTTCCGCTGGTGTACAGCAATCTTTAAGTCATACCACTGATTCTCAATTGGTTTGAGGTCTGGGCTTTGACTAGGCCATTCCAAGACATTTAAATGTTTCCCCTTAAACCACTTGAGTGTTGCTTTAGCAGTGTGCTTAGGGTCATTGTCCTGCTGGAAGATGAACCTCCGTCCCAGTCTCAAATCTCTGGAAGACTGAAACAGGTTTCCCTCAAGAATTTCCCTGTATTTAGCGCCATCCATCATTCCTTCAATTCTGACCAGTTTTCCAGTCCCTGCTGATGAAAAACATCCCCACAGCATGATGCTGCCAACACCATGCTTCGCTGTGGGGATGGTGTTCTCGGGGTGATGAGAGGTGTTGGATTTGCGCCAGACATAGCATTTTCCTTGATGGCCAAAAAGCTCAATTTTAGTCTCATCTGACCAGAGTACCTTCTTCCATATGTTTGGGGAGTCTCCCACATGCCTTTTGGCGAACACCAAACGTGTTTGCTTATTTTTTTCTTTAAGCAATGGCTTTTTTCTGGCTACTCTTCCGTAAAGCCCAGCTCTGTGGAGTGTAGGGCTTAAAGTGGTCCTATGGACGGATACCCCAATCTCCGCTGTGGAGCTTTGCAGCTCCTTCAGGGTTATCTTTGGTCTCTTTGTTGCCTCTCTGATTAATGCCCTCCTTGCCTGGTACAGGAGTTTTGGTGAGCGGCCCAATCTTGGCAGGTTTGTTGTGGTGCCATATTCTTTCCATTTTTTAATAATGGATTTAATGGTGCTCCGTGGGATGTTCAAAGTTTCGGATATTATTTTATAACCCAACCCTGATCTGTACTTCTCCACAACTTTGTCCCTGACCTGTTTGGAGAGCTCCTTGGTCTTCATGGTGCCGCTTGCTTGGTGGTGCCCCTTGCTTAGTTGTGTTGCAGACTCTGGGGCCTTTCAGAACAGGTGTATATATACTGAGATCATATGACAGATCATGTGACACTTAGATTGCACACAGGTGGACTTTATTTAACTAATTATGTGACTTCTGAAGGTAATTGGTTGCACCAGATATTATTTAGGGGCTTCATAGCAAAGGGGGTGAATACATATGCATGCACCACTTTTCCATTTATTGATTTTTTTGAAATAAGTAATTTTTTTCATTTCACTTCACCAATTTGGACTATTTTGTGTATGTCCATTACATGAAATCCAAATAAAAATCAATTTAAATTACAGGTTGTAATGCAACAAAATAGGAAAAACGCCAAGGGGAATGAATACTTTTGCAAGGCACTGTATTGCGGCCCCTTTTCCACAGCGAAATAGGCTATAAACAGCCACATTTTTAGTGTGCCCTCATAATTTGCGTGGATGAAATTTGGACACCCAAGCTATAGGCTTCTGTAGGGCTGACCCTGCCGAGTTGATGTATGCGCTTTAAAATGTTTTAATTATAGCCTACGCCCGGGCTTTTCTCCGTTTTATTTGACAATTTGTGTAATCTTAAATATTAGCCACTATCGGGAGCCCCCGTCAGTAATACCCACATATGTTTATAACTGTCACTTTCATGTTTGTTTTCTTCAATTTGTAGCTTACATTTTGCATCATTCCATTCCGTTTACCTCTGTCACGTCCTTGTAAGTTGTTCATGTGGGTCTCTAGCATTAGTGAATCATATTAGGCTAACGTTGTGCAATAATTTGGGATGTATAGCCTATTTGGATCATTATGGAAATCAGACCACACATATCAGTTTAAACCTAGGGCTGCTTTGGGCCAGTAACCGAAAGGTCGCTGGTTCGAATCCCCGAGCTGGCAAGGTGAACAAATCTGCCGTTCTACTTTTGAGCAAGGCAGTTAACCCCGAACAACTGCTGCCTGGGTGCCGATGACGTTGATTAAAGCAGCCCCCTGCACCTCTCTGATTCAGAGGGGTTGGGTTAAATGCGGAAGACACATTTCGGTTGAATGCATCAGTTGTGCAACTGACTAGGCATCCCCTTCCCAAAACTTTTTTCCACCTTCCAATATTTCATGTATTGATTGAACTTGAATATGACAGCTTTCAGGATTAATTAAACCACTTCATCAATATATTTAGCACGTAAAGACTCTCCAAACCAGTTTTTTTTTATCTACCAGATTTAATACAGGGACTAAGACGCATAGAGGGCATTCTTTCATTGATCCCTTTTTTCTGAACCTGTTCTCTCAATTCTAATTAAAGGTACACCGTATTTAAAGGGATGGCTTAACATAAATGTACTGAATAACCTATTGAATGAAAACTCCATGAGAAAATCTGTTGGACAGCAAGTGGGAGGGTTTTCAGTGGTTGAATTACATTTATTCAATGCAGGCAAGGGATCCACGCCTGCAAAGCCCGTTATGCACCTTCATTAGGTAAGTTTGAATACCAACTACTGAGAAGTGTGTAGGAAAGGCATGATGTAAGAAAGCCTTGATTTCCTAAGTCAGAATCGGGCCCTCAGTGCATTGGGAGATTCTGGGGCCATATCAACATGCTAAAAAGGGAAAGGACATTGCCATGGACCTTACCTATAGGCATATCTGGAAGATATGATTGTCAACATGTTACAAGGAATGTTTTTATTTTCTATAAAGATTATACACAACCAACCTTTACTTACATGAAGGATATTGTTATCTCTCTCTTTGTGTGTGTCAACCTCGACTTTTTTGGGGGGGCCAGGCATGGCATGTCATCAAATATGCAAAGTATTTTTTTCTGATTACGTCAGGGGAAAATACACATTAATTAATAATTTAACCCAAATTGGACAATTACATTCAATTATTTGTATAAATAAAATCCATAAACATGCTAATTATTATCATTCATATTCATAATTGTTATAGCTATTTGATGGCTTGATACTTTTAACCATATTTTAAGCCTTAATACAAAGTCGCAAAGAAATGCCAGACATGGTAGAAATCCTGTGGGTCTTTGTACTTGCTTGTTTTTATGATGGGGATTTATACATTATTATTATTATGGAAAATTATGCTAACATGGTCAGTAGAGAGGCTAGTCGTATGAACGTCACAGTAGAAATCGAGAAGCTAGTGATAAAATTGGAATAGAAAATCTAAACTGTAGTCCATCCGTACTTTAGAATTCCAGGTGAGAAAGCATTGCGTTCACTGATTCACTGCATGCTCGCTTCTTGTGGCTACAGACAATTAGAAATGTAGCCTACCATGTTTAAAACATGTTCTGTTCAATCATTCACCACCACAAAGTTGCTGAAACACAAACTATTGACAGTTAACCATATTACAATCAAATGAATCAATACCATACTCTGCAGTCATTTTGCTTGATTATTGCATTTTAAAAAAAGCATTAAATTTAACTGACAAGAAACTTGGAATCTAAACCAACAGGGTTCTTTCCCCAAAAAATAAAAATGGGTGTCAATCACGTTTTACACCCCTCCGTTTCAAAGGGGTTTGGATTGTGAGCTGGTTTTTCAGAAACTGCCAAATCTTTCTATGGATGCAGAACTCTCCCAACTGAAATGGCCGCGAATTCTCTGTTCTTTCCCTTTATCTCGACATACTGCCTCGTGAGAACGTCCAACAGACGAGCAATCCATCTCGGTCTAATCGACATTTCAGCACACATCGAATTATATCTACGGAAGATTTCAGTAATCCTTGTAAATGAGTGGGACGCAAAATCCGTCGACACCCTGTACTTTGAGCTTGCATGTTAGAAACGGGAGGAAATAACGTTTAGCTAAGGCGTCGTGCTTAAAAGCGCAATTTCTCTCCTGGAAAAAAATGTATAGCCTACTATATGACATTCAATCACTCGTTGCTTCATTTTCGTTGCCTACGAACCTACATTTCAGCATACCCTAGCATATAGCGCCCCTAAACTCCAAGCAAAACCCCACAAACTAGTCTATCGAGTGAAGTACCACTCCAAAGTCAAAAACCCTAAATGTAAAAACGAATTGCTTAGAGAGCCATTCTATAAAGACGCATATATCACTGTTTGCAGGGCATTCATTAATTTCTGTCCCCTAAATTGAAGAAATTTCCAAGTTTCTCAAATATCTCGGAGGACATTTGTATCTCCTTTCACTGACTCAGGGAGCACTGACGTCATATTAGTAACCCCTTCATTACCGACGCAGGGAGAGGTTCCATTTCCTGTCAACCACTCATGAGAAATATCCTGAATCAAAATTGAATTAATTGAATTGGACAAACAAGCAGTTTCTTCAAATCCAAATGTAGAATACCTGTATTAGTCAAAGAAATCAGACACAGGCCTAAGATAAACTGCAAAAAGTAGCCTAGGCCAATAAAATCATTTATTCATTAATTTTCCAATTCTGACTTATATCATAGCCTAATCCTAGTTAAATATTTGACTTGAGTAAAAAATACCACATATTCTCAGTTTAGGCTACTTATTAAAAAAACATCAAATTAGCAGTGCACTACTTTTGAACAGAGCCCTATTGGTAAAGTAGTGCAGAGAATAAGTGCCATTTGGGAAGCAGTCCAGAAGAAATGCACACAAATACGCTTCTTTCTTCTTTTTTCCAAAAAATAATACAATACAATACTTGCTTTATTGGTCCATATGCACGAATATTCATAATGTTTTACTGTCACAGTACCCAACCTGACACACATCACAGGCTGGGAGCAGGACAGGCGCTGGAGCAATTAGGGGTAAAGTGCCTTGCTCAAGGGCACAATGGCGGTAGGTAGTATACTGGGATATTGAAGCCAGTGACCCTCCGGTTGCTGCTTCATCCCTGCAAATTTCTCCACAGGCAGCTCAGGGGTTTCGAACCGACAACCCACGCCTCTCTAACCTTGAGGCTACCGCAGACCCCTAATGGTAGTAGTATCAGCCCCCTAATGGTAGTAGTATCAGCCCCCTAATGGTAGTAGTATCATCCCACTAATGGTAGTAGTATCATCCCACTAATGGTAGTAGTATCATCCCCCTAATGGTAGTAGTATCATCCCCCTAATGGTAGTAGTATCATCCCCCCAATGGTAGTAGTATCATCCCCCTAATGGTAGTAGTATCAGCCCCCTAATGGTAGTAGTATCAGCCCCCTAATGGTAGTAGTATCATCCCACTAATGGTAGTAGTATTATCCCCCTAATGGTAGTAGTATCATCCCCCTAATGGTAGTAGTATCATCCCCCTAATGGTAGTAGTATCATCCCCCTAATGGTAGTAGTATCATCCCCCTAATGGTAGTAGTATCATCCCCCTAAAGGTAGTAGTATCATCCCCCTAATGGTAGTAGTATCATCCCCCTAATGGTAGTAGTATCATCCCCCTAAAGGTAGTAGTATCATCCCCCTAATGGTAGTAGTATCATCCCCCTAATGGTAGTAGTATCATCCCCCTAAAGGTAGTAGTATCATCCCCCTAATGGTAGTAGTATCATCCCCCTAATGGTAGTAGTATTATCCCCCTAATGGTAGTAGTATCATCCCCCTAATGGTAGTAGTATCATCCCCCTAATGGTAGTAGTATCATCCCCCTAAAGGTAGTAGTATCATCCCCCTAATGGTAGTAGTATCATCCCCCTAATAGTAGTAGTATCATCCCCCTAATGGTAGTAGTATCATCCCCCTAATGGTAGTAGTATCATCCCACTAATAGTAGTAGTATCATCCCCCTAAAGGTAGTAGTATCAGTCTCCTAATCGCAGTGGTGGAAAAAGTACCCAATTGTCATACTTGAGTAAAAGCATAGATACCTTAATAGAAAGTTACTCAAGTAAAAGTGAAAGTCAGACAGTGAAATACTACTTGAGTAAAAGTCTAAAAGTATTTAGTTTTAAATATACTTAAGTATCAAAAGTAAATGTAATTGCTAAAATATACTTAAGTATCAAAAGTAAAAGTAAAAGTATAAATCATTTAAAATTCCTTATATTAAGCAAAGCAGACAACACAATTTTCTTGTTTTTAAAATGTAGGTAAATCCAGGGGCACACTCCAACTCAGACACTATTTACAAAATATTCATTTGTGTTTAGTGAGCCAGCCAGGCCAGAGGCAGTAGGGATGACCACCTCTTGATAAGTGCGTGAATTTGACATTTTTCCTGTCCTGCTAAGCATTCTAAATGCAACGAGTACTTTTGGTTGTCAAGGAAAATGTATGGAGTAAAAAGTACAACATTTTCTTTAGGAATGTAGTGAAGTAAAAGTAAAAGTTGTCAAAAATATAAATAGTAACGTCAAGTACAGACACCCCCAAAAACTACTTAAGTAGTACATTAAAGGTAATTGGTTGCACCAGATATTATTTAGGGGCTTCATAGCAAAGGGGGTGAATACATATGCATGCACCACTTTTCCATTTATTAATTTTTTTGAAAGAAGTAATTTTTTTCATTTCACTTCACCAATTTGGACTATTTTGTGTATGTCCATTACATGAAATCCAAATAAAAATCAATTTAAATTACAGGTTGTAATGCAACAAAATAGGAAAAACGCCAAGGGGAATGAATACTTTTGCAAGGCACTGTATTGCGGCCCCTTTTCCACAGCGAAATAGTCTATAAACAGCCACATTTTTAGTGTGCCCTCATAATTTGCGTGGATGAAATTTGGACACCCAAGCTATAGGCTTCTGTAGGGCTGAACCTGCCGAGTTGATGTATGCGCTTTAAAATGTTTTAATTATAGACAATTATTGACAATTTGTGTAATCTTAAATATTAGCCACTATCGGGAGCCCCCGTCAGTAATACCCACATATGTTTATAACTGTCACTTTCATGTTTGTTTTCTTCAATTTGTAGCTTACATTTTGCATCATTCCATTCCGTTTACCTCTGTCACGTCCTTGTAAGTTGTTCATGTGGGTCTCTAGCATTAGTGAATCATATTAGGCTAACGTTGTGCAATAATTTGGGATGTATAGCCTATTTGGATCATTATGGAAATCAGACCACACATATCAGTTTAAACCTAGGGCTGCTTTGGGCCAGTAACCGAAAGGTCGCTGGTTCGAATCCCCGAGCTGGCAAGGTGAACAAATCTGCCGTTCTACTTTTGAGCAAGGCAGTTAACCCCGAACAACTGCTGCCTGGGTGCCGATGACGTTGATTAAAGCAGCCCCCTGCACCTCTCTGATTCAGAGGGGTTGGGTTAAATGCGGAAGACACATTTCGGTTGAATGCATCAGTTGTGCAACTGACTAGGCATCCCCTTCCCAAAACTTTTTTCCACCTTCCAATATTTCATGTATTGATTGAACTTGAATATGACAGCTTTCAGGATTAATTAAACCACTTCATCAATATATTTAGCACGTAAAGACTCTCCAAACCAGTTTTTTTTTATCTACCAGATTTAATACAGGGACTAAGACGCATAGAGGGCATTCTTTCATTGATCCC
Source organism: Coregonus lavaretus (assembly GCF_964263955.1). Taxonomy (NCBI): domain Eukaryota; kingdom Metazoa; phylum Chordata; class Actinopteri; order Salmoniformes; family Salmonidae; genus Coregonus; species Coregonus lavaretus. The sequence goes on along the minus strand of NC_140015.1, from coordinate 36,063,014 downwards.
TTTTTTCTGAACCTGTTCTCTCAATTCTAATTAAAGGTACACCGTATTTAAAGGAATGGCTGCTAAGCATTCTAAATGCAACGAGTACTTTTGGTTGTCAAGGAAAATGTATGGAGTAAAAAGCACAACATTTTCTTTAGGAATGTAGTGAAGTAAAAGTAAAAGTTGTCAAAAATATAAATAGTAACGTCAAGTACAGATACCCCCAAAAACTACTTAAGTAGTACATTCAATTATTTTTACTTAAGGACTTTACACCACTGCCTAATCGTAGTAGTATCAAATCAAATCAAATCAAATTTTATTGGCCACATGCGCCGAATACAACAGGTGTAGACATTACAGTGAAATGCTTACTTACAGCCCTTAACCAACAATGCATTAATTTTTTTATAAAAAAATCGTAGTATCAAGTGGTGGAGGTAAATAATGATGTGGCAAAATAGGACAACATTTCTTAACAAACAAACGGTGAACAAAAGTGAATTTCCTCAAGAAATCAAAAGCAAACGGAAAATAATAAAAAATTGGACTAGGCCTCACTAGGCCTCAGGCTATGAATACTGTAGAAACAAAATATAGCCTAGATTAGCCACACACAGATACTCTCCCCATCAGAGTTTACAGGACATTGGCAAGGCAAGGTAGAAATGCCTTGTGCCACTCTCTGAGCAAAACCATCGCCTTAACGAGGAGGGGTGCACATAAACAATTCACTGGTTGAAACCTCCTTTACAAGCTGAAGAGAAACGTCTAGAAGCAGACTATCCTAACATCACAGAATATTCAGACTTTTCCTAATCAAACCCGTATACATTTTTTATATGAGAGATCTCATTTAACAAAATACTAAATTGACAAAATGACAGAACCAGCGAGAAAAAGGGGTGCTGAAATACATAGAAATGTACACGCACATAAAAGCTTCTAAGAGGAGTTTAGACGAACAAACTAACTAACGGTACTACCTGTGGGCTTCCATTGTTAGTGCATACGCAATCCACATGACTGTCCTCACGCTCTGTGCCTTCAACCTCCAGAGCTTCATGTGATGCGCACAAGCCCAGCTATCCCTATCACAGGGTCTCAGTAGAGCTGGAGGAAATGTTTAGTTATCTTAAGATGAATGCACTAATTGTAAGTCACTCTGGATAAGAGCGTCTGCTAAATGACCAAAATGTCAAATGTAATGTAAAATGTGCTGAGCAGAGTTATCATTGATGTTATCAATCTGAGTCTTCTAGACTACCTTACAACCATCTCACGTACTGTGCTATTTATTGCTTGGGTCTCCATTCTGACACCAGGGCAATTTAAGGCATTGACCATAACTGTTGGGAAGGTATCTGGTTCTCAGAAATCAACTAGAGTACAACTGTCCCAACTACCTGTCTAACCGTTAATAATCATCGCGTGCAATATGGTTTTGGAAACCCCAGAAACTCTACTTTCATATCACCCAAAAACTATTATACAAATACAAAATATATACTGTGTGTAGCATTGGAGTCATGAGAAGGGCAAACCATATCCCTTGCCAATGCATTTTGTTTTGTACGTCATCAAGAGATATTTGAAACATTCCTCCAACCCAATAACTCCAATAGAGCATCATAACCCATGCTACTGGTCAGCCTGTGACTACTATAGTTCAGTCTGTGACTACTATAGTTCAGTCTGTGACTACTATAGTTCAGTCTGTGACTACTATAGTTCAGTCTGTGACTACTATAGTTCAGTCTGTGACTACTATAGTTCAGTCTGTGACTACTATAGTTCAGTCTGTGACTACTATAGTTCAGTCTGTGACTACTATAGTTCAGTCTGTGACTACTATAGTTCAGCCTGTGACTACTATAGTTCAGTCTGTGACTACTATAGTTCAGTCTGTGACTACTATAGTTCAGTCTGTGACTACTATAGTTCAGCCTGTGACTACTATAGTTCAGTCTGTGACTACTATAGTTCAGCCTGTGACTACTATAGTTCAGTCTGTGACTACTATAGTTCAGTCTGTGACTACTATAGTTCAGTCTGTGACTACTATAGTTCAGCCTGTGACTACTATAGTTCAGTCTGTGACTACTATAGTTCAGCCTGTGACTACTATAGTTCAGTCTGTGACTACTATAGTTCAGTCTGTGACTACTATAGTTCAGTCTGTGACTACTATAGTTCAGTCTGTGACTACTATAGTTCAGTCTGTGACTACTATAGTTCAGTCTGTGACTACTATAGTTCAGTCTGTGACTATAGTTCAGTACGTGAATACTATAGTTCAGTCTGTGACTACTATAGTTCAGTCCGTGACTACCATAGCTCAGTCTGTGACTACTATAGGACACTAAGTGTGGTGTTTTATTCAGCCATTGTTGCAATGCCACATGGTGTCAGAAGTGGGATCCAGCCACCTGCGCACAACTGAAAACTAAACATGTTTATGTACATTAATTTTGTTTTGTTAAGCAATATTTTTCAGTATCAAAGTTGTATTAGGAACATTACAAACTCTTGGCCACAAACTGTGCTGAGTCTTAAGCCACAGCATTCCTTTACCGTGTCTTTGAATCACAGCTGTCTGATACAGCTGTTGTTGGTTTAAGACACACAGGGCCTGTATTGATGCTCCATCGTTAAACTTTTTCTCCATGTTCTGGTTCCAACATCTGCAGTGGTTGGTGGGGTTGAGAGGGGTGCATTCTGGGAGATGGATGTTGGGGTGGGTGATGGGGGTGGGAGTGGGAGTGGGGGTGATTGGGGGGGGGGGGGGGTGATAGGGGGGTCAGTGGTCATGTGACTCTGATGGCCGTTGTCACTAAAAGCTCTTGTTTGAGAGAAGAAAGGGAGTTTGTGAGGCGATCAATTTCTCCCCCCTGCAGCTGCAGCAGGTTTCCAGGGGCATTGCACAAACATCACATGGGCTAAACTGGGCACAGAAGATAATGCAGATCAGAGCTAACTAACACAGACCCAGTATCTCTGCTACAGAAGCCTCTCTCCATTGCTGCATGGAGCCCCTTTGGGCTTCCTCTTTTCACATAGCCTCGCATTCATTTAGTTTCAGACAACCCCGGCCTTTATCCACGTCTGGTGTTGCGGGATCGCCCTAAATGGATTCAATTGTGAGCGGTTTTGGAGTTTTCAGATAGTTTGTGATTTCTCTTACGTTAATTTGATAGTGAAATTAAATCACATGATTTCTGTTCATAGGCAAGTGGAAAATATATTTACTGCTGGTCATCTCATTTTAAAGAGGGATTGTTATTCAGTGGGGCTTGATTGCGTCAAGCCAGTAACAGACTGCCAAAAGACGCCATGCATACATATGGATCGCCAACTGAGAGACTTAGGATCTAAAAACTATTGAGACAAGGTGTGTTGCAATGTTAAAGGGATGAAAGAGAGGAAGGGCTCTATTCCACGCTTGGAAAGGCCAAAAATATTTTTGGTATCTCAGATTGTTCTGACAATTCTTACATAAAATCTTAATTGGGAGAAAGCATGTTTGACATGCTATTTACATTTGTATCATACATTTTAATTTTGAAAATCATGATGAAAGTGGCCATTTTAGGCCCTTTTTAGACCTATCTATGCTTCCTGTCAGACATTATGATCGGTGAACCGTACATGATACAGACAACATCTTGGTGTCATTATACTCCTTATAGTGTGCTCTAACATATGGAGTATGTCTACATTCTGAAATACAATTTTTCACATTCATTTATTCAACATTTAACATATTAATATCTCAAAAGTACCCTTTCAGTTTTTTTCTCGTTTTAAAGAGGGATTGTTTTTCAGTGGGGCTTGATTGCGTCAAGCCAGTAACAGACTGCCAAAAGACGCCACGCATGCAAATGGTTCGCCAACTGAGAGACTGAATTATGATCTAAAAACTATTGAGACAAGGTGTGTTGCAATGCCAACGTGATAGAAGAGAGGATGGGCGGAAAAAGCAAACCTGAAGAACAACAGGAATATTGTTACACGTCTTAATAAATATCTTATGTCGAAAATGGCGTCAATCATTTTGAGGTGACTGTAAGCCGATATGCAACCAGATGCCAACCAATAGTGTAAGATAGATCCACTTGAGTCAGCAGTCGCAACACAACACAGGGCATAGGCACAACGACGCACTAGTCAAGTAAACATGCAGAAAATTCCTTTCCTACACCGACCAAAATCCCACTATTTTACCATGCCGGCTTCTTTATACCAGCTGTTGGTGTATCTGAAAGGGGTAGTGGGGTAAAACAAAACAAGGGAAAATAAAATCCAGCTAAAGATGTAGTCATGACTCCAGCATTTTCACAGACCATGTAATGGTTCTCTGGTTTTTGCAGGTAAATCCATTAACACTTCCATTGTTTAACACCTCCCTAATTTGAAACGCAAACAGCCCCCATGGTTTAACAACACCCCGCAGCCCTCTTAATTTGCCAGTTACCCACTGATATGTATAAAGGGGTATTCCTGCACATAAGTGGTGAATAAGGGGCTGATTGAAAGGGGCTCATACAAACATAGCTGTATATTTTGTACAAGTATATACCACATCTTCTGTCTGAAATGGGTTATAGTCACTTCATACCCTAAGGATTACAGTGGACACAATCTAGCATTTACTAATCACACACAAATCAGACAAACCTCCCAGTCAGACAAAACTGAATGATCAAAAGAGTCACATAGGACCAGAATTAAAGGTCACACTTTCTTTGGATAGTCCCATATTGATGCTCTACTGATGGTCATACTATCAACAAACTATCTGTTGATAAGCAACTGCTTGCTAAGGTTACGGTTAGGGTAAGGTTTAGAATAAAGGTTAGGGTAAGGGTTAGGGTTAGTGGATAGTTTGTTGAAATATTGTTGACAGTTAGTGAACATATACGGAACATCTACAAACCATCTATTTGGGACTATCCAAATAAAGTGTAAGCGGATTAATTATATAATGAAATATATAATATATAAAGTATTTAAATATATCATTAACATGTTGGAGCAACAGCCCAGAGCATTCCCAACTTCCAGCCCTCATTACATAGATCTCTAGCCCAGCTGGCCAGTGCAGTAAAAAGAAGCTGCTGACTGATAGACTGGTCTGTGATGACTGATCAATGAGGAGACATACATTCTCAGCATAGCAAGCCCACTGGCCCAGCCCAATCCTCAAACAGAACACTTTCCCCTCTCATTGGAGCTCAACAGACCACAGGGAGAATAATACTTAAAGTCAAAGTAGAATGTGAATTCAGTTTTGCAGCTAATTTCCTGCAATTCTATACATTTTCCCATAGGGTGGAGAGAAATGTTAGCAGTTTCTAATATGATATCTGAGTGAGACTGACTAACAAAATCAATGGGGGCTCCCCGGCCGGTAATCCGACCATGATTACTATGTTCAGATAGCTGACCGCTAGACTAATTTACCAATCTATTTTTTTTTAGCTGACATGGGCTAATTGAGTGACTATCAGTCACTGACATAACAAGATAAAAACTGCTGATGCACAACCAAATTTCAAACTTGCACCTTGTGTATTCTACTATTCTAACTCGCAACAGTAAATTGAGGGGGGGAATTGATCCAAGGGCCTTCAAAAGGGGGGCCCCGCGGGCTGCCAGTTGCCAATCCCTGAATTGTGCCGATCACGACTTCTAGTTTTGCAGCTAAATCCATTTAAAAACAAATGTTGATTGAATGTGTACAACACAGGTGTCAAACTCATTCCACGGAGGGCCGAGCATCTGCGGGTTTTCGCTCCTCCCTTGTACTTGATTGATGAATTAAGGTCCCTAATTAGTAAGGAACTCCCCACACCAGATCCAGCATAAAAGTCATACCAACAGGTATGTTTATGTGACACGTATATGCTGTTCTCATGAAGTGCCCAATTAAAAATGTCCCTTGCAAAGATAGAATCAGTGTTCACAATGGCCAACAGGCCTCTGCAGCAGATGGGCCCCTCTGTCAGATAAATTTCACATCCCAATGGCCAATTGTGTTTCAGACATAAAAGTGATGAGTCGTATTTCACCGTCTGAGCTAATACGGCTCCCAAAGATGGAGGAGCATTTTTATGGATCTTTAAATGCACCACATCGTTTATCCCTCTCCACAACCTGACAAGCCAGCGGTGTCCTGCCAAAGATACAACTTTAACAACACCAGATCATTGCCAGGATGCTTCAGTAGACTAGTAGTAGCAACAGAAACAGCCTCCATCTAAAACATCCATTCACATATCTAGGCCTGTACCGGTATATCTACACTGCCTGTTCTGAATCCAGTGATGGAAAGAGTAAAGAATCCATGCATCACCTCACAAACTATGCTGCATATTGCATCTTTAATATGCACACTGATGTTTTTTAAATCTCTGTGCAGAGATATATTTTCATGCATTTCACATTTGGCAAAGCACCAGATTTAAAGGGCCAATCAGCAGTTGAAACAATAACAAAGCGAATTCCCCGCCACTGTTTCGGTAGAAAGCTGAGGGATGGAGCTGGAGAAATGTAATCACTCTCAAATTCATAGAGGGACCTATGGGTGCAAGGACTGACCATCCATGATATCAAAATTATAGTTTTAACCAAGTTTTGAGGCTATACATAACATTTGCTTTGTTTACAAACATTGGAGTAAAACAAGGTTCTATTTTGGGTTCTGATGGAGTGTGACAGTTGAATTAAACTCATGAGGCATTTATAAGTTATATTCTTCAAGAGTCAATGGGTACATATCATAAATGTATAAGTTCAAAAATGTATGTAGCAACTGCTGATTGCCCCTTTAAGGTCCTGTTGCAACATCTTCTACATTAATACAGTATATAGGCATTATAAAGGGTCTATGAAGGCTTCATTAAGCCTAGTTGTTGTTCGTTTAAAGTGGGACCGACCGTCCATGTTCCTCGGCTCTGTCTTCCACCCAGAGGACGTAGGACGTAACATGGGGAGCAGGCAGGCCAGAGGAGGGAGGGAGCAGGCAGACCAGAGGATGGAGGGGAGGAGTGAATGGCTGTACATGCTCATTAGTGTCATTACTCAGTGAGGACAGGGAAGGACTGCCCACTGATAGAGGGAGGGAGTGAGGGAGGGAGTGACTGGGGGAGGGAGGGATGGAGGGAGGGAGGGGATCTAGGTGAGGGAATAGGTGAAATGAGAGAGAGAGAAGAGAGAGAGAGAGAGAGAGAGAGAGAGAGAGAGAGAGAGGATCAGGTGAGGAATAGGTAAAATGAGAGAGAAAGAGAGAGAGAGAGAGAGAGAGAGAGAGAGAGAGAGAGAGAGAGAGAGAGAGAGAGAGAGAGAGAGAGAGAGAGAGAGAGAGAGAGAGAGAGAGAGAGAGAGAGAGAGAGAGAGAGAAAGAGAGAGAGAGAGAGAGAGAGAGAGAGAGAGGATCTAGGCGAGGGAATAGGTAAAATGAGAGAGAGAGAGATAGAGAGAGATAGAGAGAAAGAGAGGATCTAGGCGAGGGAATAGGTAAAATGAGAGAGAGAGAGAGAGAGAGAGAGAGAGAGAGAGAGAGAGAGAGAGAGAGAGGGGATCTAGGCGAGGGAATAGGTAAAATGAGAGAGAGATAGAGAGAGAGAGAGAGAGAGAGAGAGAGAGAGAGAGAGGATCTAGGCGAGGGAATAGGTAAAATGAGAGAGAGCGAGTGAGAGAGAGAGAGAGAGAGAGAGAGAGAGAGAGAGAGAGAGAGAGAGAGAGAGGATCTAGGCGAGGGAATAGTAAAATGAGAGAGAGCGAGTGAGAGAGAGAGAGAGAGGGTCTATGTGAGGGAATATGTCAAATGAGAGAGGGATGAAATAGATGTGTTATGATTAACATTATTATTTTGATGTCCGCACCCGCGCAGAAATCCAATAGACATAATAAAAAAATCCTTCTGTTTAAGCTAGAGATTACATTTTTGCATGGGCTGCGTCTCAATCCACAGCGTCCGCCTATGTTGGCCTTCCGCATCGGCGGTGGAAGTTGGCAGAGCTACAGCGGTGTTTGTCAGACCAGGGGACGCAAAATCGTCTGTAGCATCCGAACGGTTTGGGCTAGAAACTATTTAGACCCAGTTCTAGAAATCTGAGACTCTCACGAACGCGACACCCAGATGTTTCACGGGATCGTCTCAAGTCACTGACGCCGGCGCCACAACTCCGAACAGGTCTTCTAACAAAAAAGTATGTCAAGTCCGAAGGGTTTGAGCTACACACCATTGAAAGCAGAGACTCTCACGAACACGGACGTGCTCTACGACACCCACAAGCTTCACGAGACTCGTCTAAAGGTATGGCAGTACAGGCCAGTAACAAAGAAATGAAAATGAATAGGCTTTTAAACGAACCACCAGGGTTCTGTTGTGTTGTGCCATGTATTAATGTGGTATTCAATGTGATTCTATGGGCAAATAGCAGTAAGGCCAAATTCAATGTTTCATCATTTTTTATATACCTACAGGGTTCCTAAAATTCCAAATGAAATAGCTAAATGATCCATGTTATGACCATCTTAAAACAATTCCGTAGGTCCCGCCCCCTCACCGTGTTCTTAATTACTATCATATAAGTGCACTGCAAGTACTAGAAGTTAACTTGAGTTAACTGATGAACTCTGATAGCCCTAACTGTAACCCCTCTATAATATATCCTGAAACAACAACATGATTATATTTTCACTGTGACTAACTATAGCTTGTTCCCATACTATTATCATGTTATTACCACTTTATTTCATGCTCTAATGTTAAGCACTACCCAATTCCTTTCACACTGTGGTGCGGTGTTCCTGTGTGGCTCAGTTGGTAGAGCATGGTGCATGCAGTGCCAAGGGTCGTGGGTTCGATTCCCGCTGGGTCCACCCCATAGACATTAAAACCAATAGATAGTGATAGCACTGATGTCATCCATGTATTCCTCTGGAAAACTCCCAACGGCACCAGAAGTATTTGAATTTGAAGCGCGCTATATTGCTGAATGACACCAAAAAATCACTAAGGATCATGGTGAAAGTGGCCATAACTAGGAAAGGACCATGGTCGATGTAGTCAACCTGGTTTTAATGTCTATAAGCCTGATGCTAGACTACTGTTAAACCTTTGTAGCAGAAGGTTCATTTGAAAGCTCAGCGTTACCTAGAACCTAGCCAGGTCAACACTGGAAAACATAGTGTGAGCCAAATCCTCCAACTCCATGGCAATCCTCCATCTCCATGGCCATCCTCTGTTCTCCACTCTGTCATCCTCTGTTCTCAACTCTGTCATCCTCTGTTCTCCACTCTGTCATCCTCTGTTCTCCACTCTGTCATCCTCTGTTCTCCACTCTGTCATCCTCTGTTCTCCACTCTGTCATCCTCTGTTCTCCACTCTGTCATCCTTCATCTTCATGGCCATCCTCTGTTCTCCACTCTGTCATCCTCTGTTCTCCACTCTGTCATCCTCTGTTCTCCACTCTGTCATCCTCCATCTCCATGGCAATCCTCCATCTCCATGGCCATCCTCTGTTCTCCACTCTGTCATCCTCTGTTCTCCACTCTGTCATCCTCTGTTCTCCACTCTGTCATCCTCTGTTCTCCACTCTGTCATCCTCTGTTCTCCACTCTGTCATCCTCTGTTCTCCACTCTGTCATCCTTCATCTTCATGGCCATCCTCTGTTCTCCACTCTGTCATCCTCTGTTCTCCACTCTGTCATCCTCTCTTCTCCACTCTCTCATCCTCCAGCTCCATGGCAATCCTCCATCTCCATGGCGATTCTCCATCTCCATGGCCATCCACTGTTCTCCACTCTGTCATCATCCATCTCCACTCTGTCATCCTCTGTCAGCCCCAAAACTCCCAACGGCACCAGAAGTATTTGAATTTGAAGCGCGCTATATTGCTGAATGACACCAAAAAATCACTAAGGATCATGGTGAAAGTGGCCATAACTAGGAAAGGACCATGGTCGATGTAGTCAACCTGGTTTTAATGTCTATAAGCCTGATGCTAGACTACTGTTAAACCTTTGTAGCAGAAGGTTCATTTGAAAGCTCAGCGTTACCTAGAACCTAGCCAGGTCAACACTGGAAAACATAGTGTGAGCCAAATCCTCCAACTCCATGGCAATCCTCCATCTCCATGGCCATCCTCTGTTCTCCACTCTGTCATCCTCTGTTCTCCACTCTGTCATCCTTCATCTTCATGGCCATCCTCTGTTCTCCACTCTGTCATCCTCTGTTCTCCACTCTGTCATCCCCTGTTCTCCACTCTGTCATCCTCCATCTCCATGGCAATCCTCCATCTCCATGGCCATCCTCTGTTCTCCACTCTGTCATCCTCTGTTCTCCACTCTGTCATCCTCTGTTCTCCACTCTGTCATCCTCTGTTCTCCACTCTGTCATCCTCTGTTCTCCACTCTGTCATCCTCTGTTCTCCACTCTGTCATCCTTCATCTTCATGGCCATCCTCTGTTCTCCACTCTGTCATCCTCTGTTCTCCACTCTGTCATCCTCTGTTCTCCACTCTGTCATCCTCCATCTCCATGGCAATCCTCCATCTCCATGGCAATTCTCCATCTCCATGGCCATCCTCTGTTCTCCACTCTGTCATCTTCTGTTCTCCACTCTGTCATCATTCATCTCCATCGCCATCCTCTGTTCTCCACTCTGTCATCCTCTGTTCTCCACTCTGTCATCCTCTCTTCTCCACTCTCTCATCCTCCAGCTCCATGGCAATCCTCCATCTCCATGGCGATTCTCCATCTCCATGGCCATCCACTGTTCTCCACTCTGTCATCATCCATCTCCACTCTGTCATCCTCTGTCAGCCCCATAGACATTGGTCAGCCCCTCCATCTCCACTTGACAGGCTCGTTGACTCACTGACTCCGCGCTGGATAGCACATCACAACCCCATAGGTCCACGTGCAGAGAGCGTGCATGAGAGCGCGAGCCTCCTCGTAGCCTGACGGCCCGTGATTGGTCTGTGTCAGCACGTGGTCCTGTGTGACGACAAATCTAGTAGTCAGAATGGATCACTATTTCATGAAATATCTCGATTTGTAGCGAACTTTAAAATTCACTGTGGGGATTTAACTCATAATAAACTAATTTTAGAGTCCCAAACGTTCTGGCGATCATAATGTACATAGGCTTTCTAGGCCAGACCAGGGCTTTTGGCACAGCTAGGTTGCTACGAAGTAGCCGACCAGCAGAGCTTGTGACTTCACACTCCAGACCAGACACTGGGGACCTGGTCCACCCACACAAAAATGTATGCACTTATGACTGTAATTTGCTTTGGATGAAAGTGTCAGCTAAAATGACATATTAGACTGCCCCCATTCATAGAGTGGGAACTGGAATATTCTTAGAGCGTTGGATGGGTCATATCTCATTAGATTATCCTCTCCCTGTTGCTGTGCCCACACACACGTTTACAGTAAAGCTGCCTCTGCATGGGATGCCTCTTACACACACACACACACACACACACACACACACACACACACACACACACACACACACACACACACACACACACACACACACACACACACACACACACACACACACACACACACACACACACACACACACACACACACACACACACACACACACACACACACACACACACACACACACACACACACACACACACACACACACACACACACACACACACACACACACACACACACACACAGTGACGTGTGGCCAGTGGGAATAGATCTGTCTAATGCCTTGAACCAGATGACCGTGGACAGTGTGCCTTGGCGTAGCTAGCAACACACAACACACAACCTCATCCATAGCTAGTCCATCCAGTACTGCATGTGGGAGCAGGAGTCCCTGAGCTAGTCCATCCAGTACTGCATGTGGGAGCAGGAGTCCCTGAGCTAGTCCATCCAGTACTGAATGTGGGAGCAGGAGTCCCTGAGCTAGTCCATCCAGTACTGAATGTGGGAGCAGGAGTCCCTGAGCTAGTCCATCCAGTACTGAATGTGGGAGCAGGAGTCCCTGAGCTAGTCCATCCAGTACTGAATGTGGGAGCAGGAGTCCCTGAGCTAGTCTATCCAGTACTGAATGTGGGAGCAGGAGTCCCTGAGCTAGTCCATCCAGTACTGAATGTGGGAGCAGGAGTCCCTGAGCTAGTCTATCCAGTACTGAATGTGGGAGCAGGAGTCCCTGAGCTAGTCCATCCAGTACTGAATGTGGGAGCAGGAGTCCCTGAGCTAATCCATCCAGTACTGAATGTGGGAGCAGGAGTCCCTGAGCTAGTCTATCCAGTACTGAATGTGGGAGCAGGAGTCCCTGAGCTAGTCCATCCATTACTGAATGTGGGAGCAGGAGTCCCTGAGCTAGTCCATCCAATACTGCATGTGGGAGCATTACTGACACCATCACCCACAAAGTTGCAATTTAACATCTAAAAGTCGAAGCCGTTGGGGTGGGATCATTTAGCTATTTGATTTAGAATTTTAGGACACCTTACATATCCCCCAAATTTGGCCTTTACTACTATAGCCCATAGAAACACATTGAATAACACATTCATAAATAGCAAAAAAGTCAGTAAAAAAATAAATCATAAGGAATAAGGTTTTGAAGTGTGTGTCCTATATCTAGGAGATCTAAGAAAGCTCGGAGGTCTCCCAAGTGGTGCAGCGGTCTAAGGTACGGCATCGCAGTGCTTGAGGCATCACTCCAGACCCAGGTTCGATCCCAGGCTGTGTCGTGACCGGGAGTCCCATAGGGCTGCACACAATTGGCCCAGCGTCGTCCGGGTTAGGGGAGGTTTTGGCCGGGGGGGCTTTACTTGGCTCATCACGCTCTAGCGACTCCTTGTGGTGGGCCGGGCACCTGCAGGCTGACTTCGGTCGTCAGACACATTGGTGTGGCTGGCTTCTGGGTTAAGTGGTTGGGTGTTAAGAAGCACGGTTTGGCGGGTCATGTTTCGGAGGACGCGTGACTTGACATTCACCTCTCCCGAGCCCGTTGGGGAGTTGCAGTGATGAGACAAGATTGTAATTGGGGAGAGAAAGTGGGTAAAAAGAAAGCTCCAGAAATATATATATATTTTTACACATATTTAACCCCATATTTTTTGGGGCTCAAGACTACCTCATACTTCCATTTGTTTGTATGGGTTACCTTCAGCCCAGTGTGGTGACACTTGTGGAAGAAACAGAGAACACCATCATGTTCCTGAGTGTCCTCTTTCTTTTGTTCACCTTTTTACAAACATAATAGATCAATTCATATAAATACATGGCTTCATTATTAGGCTACTTAACATGATTTACATTTTTGTAGGTCGACTTGTTTTTTGGAGTACAGCTTTCGTCTTCTTTTTAATTCCGTTTAGATTTGTTTAAAAATAATGTCTCCTCTTTCCATAGTGGGGTGATATTAGTTTGTAGCCCAAACGGTTCGGACGCTACAGACAGAAGTTGGCACATCAGCGTTACCGACTTCAGACGAGTCCCGTAAAACCTGTGGGGGTCACAGAGCAAAGCGGAGACCACCATCGTGTTCATGACAGTCTCCCCTTTCCATAGAGTCACAATAGCTTGGCCACCTTCCAGCGCAGATGCGGAAGGCCGACATAGCTTCAACAGACAGATTTTGATGGGATTTATTTTATTATGTTACTTAGATTGAACCACATATGTGACAGGCTTTCTTCAAGACTTGTTTCTTGTAGATGGGTATTGTAAAGAAGAAATGTTCTGTACAGTCAATAGACTCTTAAGGGTAAACAGTAGGCTACAGCCTGACCATGATGTAATTCAAGTAATTTGTTTATCTGTATTCTTCCCATGTTTCTATGATAAAGATATCTTATTGACATGTTGAAACCAGGGATTTTGTTGCTGTGGAGGCAGAGAAGAAGTTGCCTCTGCTTAAGACTCAGTGCTTCCACTAACAAAGGAGGCTTAAATCTCCTAAATGTCTACCACTGCTACTCTGCCCCAGGGGCACATACAGACAAGGGACTAGTTCATTACAGCTATACTGGAAGCAGGGGCTCATGAGGGAACATTCTGGTGGATGACATAGCTGATTTCTTAGAGCTGGTGCAACTCCAAAACATGCCCCCAGAGTCTTAAGTAATACATTGCTATCCAAAAGCTTCAAAACAAGTGAGACGTATTTAATCTCTTTGTCTATAACATTTCTTTAAACACATTTTGAGTAATTTGAAAGTGACACACTCTTAACATTTACAGTACTGTCAAACATTAGCATGTGACTTAAAAAGTAGAGGATGGATGTTAATGAGAATATTTCATGTTCCCAGCCACTCTAACAGGAATAGAACGACAACACACTTGTTTAAATAGCTGATGACAACAACTGCATTATTATCTGTCCTAATTACTTGGGACATTGGACATTGACTTCAGTAGAAATGCCAACCAGTCAACATCACATAGCAAATCAAGACCGACCATTTTGTCCATCAACATTTTAAAAAATGCAACATCTCCCGGAACAATGTAAGACTCCCATTCAGATCAACAACCAATAAACTGCAGCAATTCATATAAGCTCAATGGACAGCGTTGTCCACCATAGAATGGGCATGCGATGGGTAGGCAGGCCACAACAATGACTGGTGTACAAAAGGTCCCTAGGATCACTGTAACTCTTGGTTGATGTGAGGACATGGACCAAACAAGTCTCATATTGAGACAATCGTCCCCTCCACTCTGCTGTGTTGTCCTATTTCTTGACCGGACCAAGGGGGAAAAAGCCCTACATTTGGCAATGATCTTGAGGGTTGAGGCCAGTTGATCTACATACTATGTTCATGCTCCTGGACATGCAGTGAATGTGTGACTGTTTTTAGAGAGGTTTTAAGAAAACAACATATGTGACAGGCTTTCTTCAAGACTTGTTTCTTGTAGATGGGTATTGTAAAGAAGAAATGTTCTGTACAGTCAATACAATGCTCTATTTGAAAAGACTCTGTGATGTTGTTAGGGTTAGACTGTGATGTTGTTAGGGTTAGACTGTGATGTTGTTAGGGTTAGACTGTGATGTTGTTAGGGTTAGACTGTGATGTTGTTAGGGTTAGACTGTGATGATGTTAGGGTTAGACTTTGTGATGTTGTTAGGGTTAGACTGTGATGATGTTAGGGTTAGACTGTGATGTTGTTAGGGTTAGACTGTGATGTTGTTAGGGTTAGACTGTGATGTCGTTAGGGATGGACTGTGATGTCATTAGGGTTAGACTGTGATGTTGTTAGGGTTAGACTGTGATGTTGTTATGGTTAGACTGTGATGTCGTTAGGGTTGGACTGTGATGTCATTAGGGTTAGACTGTGATGTTGTTAGGGTTAGACTGTGATGTTGTTAGGGTTAGACTGTGATGTCATTAGGGTTAGACTGTGATGTTGTTAGGGTTAGACTGTGATGTTGTTATGGTTAGACTGTGATGTCGTTAGGGTTGGACTGTGATGTCATTAGGGTTAGACTGTGATGTTGTTAGGGTTAGACTGTGATGATGTTAGGGTTAGACTGTGATGTCATTAGGGTTAGACTGTGATGTTGTTAGGGTTAGACTGTGATGTTGTTAGGGTTAGACTGTGATGTTGTTAGGGTTAGACTGTGATGTCGTTAGGGTTGGACTGTGATGTCATTATGGTTAGACTGTGATGTCGTTAGGGTTAGACTGTGATGTTGTTAGGGTTAGACTGTGATGTTGTTGGGGTTAGACTTTGTGATGTTGTTAGGGTTAGACTGTGATGATGTTAGGGTTAGACTGTGATGTTGTTAGGGTTAGACTGTGATGTTGTTAGGGTTAGACTGTGATGTCGTTAGGGATGGACTGTGATGTCATTAGGGTTAGACTGTGATGTTGTTAGGGTTAGACTGTGATGTTGTTATGGTTAGACTGTGATGTCGTTAGGGTTGGACTGTGATGTCATTAGGGTTAGACTGTGATGTTGTTAGGGTTAGACTGTGATGTTGTTAGGGTTAGACTGTGATGTCGTTAGGGTTGGACTGTGATGTCATTAGGGTTAGACTGTGATGTCGTTAGGGTTAGACTGTGATGATGTTAGGGTTAGACTGTGATGTTGTTAGGGTTAGACTGTGATGTTGTTAGGGTTAGACTGTGATGATGTTAGGGTTAGACTGTGATGTTGTTAGGGTTAGACTGTGATGTTGTTAGGGTTAGACTGTGATGTTGTTAGGGTTAGACTGTGATGTTGTTAGGGTTAGACTGTGATGTTGTTAGGGTTAGACTGTGATGTTGTTAGGGTTAGACTGTGATGTTGTTAGGGTTAGACTGTGATGTTGTTAGGGTTAGACTGTGATGTTGTTAGGGTGTAGCCTAGCCTGTTTTGTCTTGTATTTTCCAGCTACTTATTTTTGACAAAAGGAGACAGAAATATGAAAGTATGGTTTTAGGGAGTTACGTGGTAATGACCACCAGCACCAACCACAAACTCTGGAGGAGTTGGGGATATGAGGCATACTGCATTCTAATTCTAGAATCACATGGTGGGGAGTGGGCATATAGTCCTGGTCGGAATTCACTTAATAATAAGGAATTCCCCCGACCACGCCCACAAATTGGGGAAAACCAACATTCTTTCCTATTGACCCCCACTGTAAAAGAGGCAACTTCGTCATACATTTTTTGTTAAACAGAACAAAACATGCCGAAAAGCTGCTGTGTTGTTCAATGTACATGTAACCAGGTAAAAAAATTCCCGACCTACGGTTCGCAATGCTCCCATGTAGGGACATAGAGCCTGCGAGAAGAGCCCTGTGGCTTCAGGCTATTCAGCGTGGGAGAGTGGGAAATGTGGGGACCCGGTGTCCAAGTAGGTACATGTAGCTATGTGTGTGGAAAACATTTAATCACAGGTAACACATTTAACTTGCTTAGTATAGTCCTTTTGTAACTCTGCTCATTACTTGTAGCTGTATAGTCTGTTTCTGTTGTTGGTCTTGGCTAGCTAGCTAGCACTCACTCACGTGACCACTAGCACTGTCATGAAAAGGGGCATGAGGGAAGCCCTACAATTTTACGTTTTTCTAAGTAGTGAGAACGCTAGGGAGCAGGCAATGTTGAAAAGTTATATTTAGACATGTTGTACTTTTCTTAAATGTGGTTTTGTAATTGACTAAAACAAGCAGACAACAAGAACATTTTGTTTGAAAAAGGTTTTGCTGTGAGCCAATGGGGTAACCTAGG
>NC_140015.1:36008529-36041029 GCF_964263955.1 Coregonus lavaretus | reverse complement strand
AGAGGCCTTCAATCCAATGTAAATATCACAGATTGGCCCTTTAAAATTGGGGCCTGTGTTATCTCTTGCTTCAGACGGAAGGAACATCTAGCTTCCTCAGCTCAGAGAGAGACAGCCATATGTTTAGAGGACAAATTTCCTCCATTACCACAATCCCCAAGACAGAGATTGTCTTCTATTGTTTGCATTCAAAATCCAAGTAGGAAATATGACAAGCCGAGGCTGTATAGTTATTAGTGTATATACAACACCAGCTGCATTGGACCTGAAGGATTATATCGTTTCCACAGTCATGACGGGACAACTCCAACTCAGTGGCTGCTGTCAGGTCTTATCAGTCTCTCTCTCTCCCACTCTCTCTCCCCCCTCTCTCTCCATCATTCTCTTTTTCTCTCTCATTCTCGCTCTCCCTCCCAGCAGCCCCGGGGTATCCTCGATTCTCAGGGAGTCTCGCCCATACCTTCCTTCCCATGAGCCACTTGGATCACCATGCCAACAGCGGCGTCCTCTACGGGCAGCACCGTTTCTATGACACCCAAAAAGGTGAGTCGGTAAACGAATTAAAATTCAATCAGACGGAAATAAGATATTGAAATCCAATTGAACACAACAAAGTATGATGTAATTGGATAACGGATATTGCGAGCTATGTCGATGCCCACAGGGATATTACCTTAAATGTAATAATGTAATCCTGTCTTTTAGATTTGCTGCCTGGTTGTCCAATGGATGTTTTTTAAAGGGGAAGTTCAGGATTTTACAACTTGATGTTTCCTCACCCTGAAAGTAGTCTATGGGCTAGTAAAAACTGAAATCCATGGTTTGGTTTTCTATTAAACAGCCACTACAAACGTAAGCTAACTTTAGCCACTACCAGCTAACAGTGAATGGAAGTGAATATTTTTTAAAGGCCAAATCACCTCTAAGTAACATCAAAGCAAATATGGAGTTGACTTCAGTTGATTTCAGTAGATTTGGTGAAGACATTTTAACATTTGCACACATTCGCCATTAATTTGTGAGCTAGTGGTGGCTAAAGTGGCTGAAGTTTGTAGTGGCTTTTTGAAGAAAAACAAACCATGAATTACACTTTCTCCTGTCCCATTGACTACTTTCAGGGTGAGGAAGCATCTAACACCAATTTCTAAAATCCTGCACTTCACCTTTAGGAGTGTGTTTATTTTATACTGAACAAAAATATAAATGCAACATGCAACAATTTGAACGATTTTACTGAGTTACAGTTCATATAAGGAAATCAGTCAATTGAAATAAATAAATTAGGCCCTAATCTATGGATTTCACATGAATGGGCAAGTTTCGCAGCCATGGATGGGCCTGGGAGGGCATAGGCCCACCCACTTGGGGCCCAGGCCCACCCACTTGGGAGCCAGGCCCACCCAGTCAGAATTAGTTTTTCCCCACAAAAGGGATTTATTACAGACAGAAATAAAGTTTGTTCAGCTGTCCGGGTGGCTGGTCTCAGAAGATCCCGCTGGTGTAGAAGCCGGATGTGGAGGACCTGGGCTGGCGTGGTTACACGTGGTCTGCGGTGGTGAGGCCGGTTGGACGTACTGCCAAATTCTCTAAAACGACATTGGAGGCAGCTTATGGTAGAGAAACGAACATTCAATTCTCTGGTACAGCTCTGGTGGACATTCCTGCAGGCAGCATGCCAATTGCACTCTCCCTCAAAACTTGAGACATCTGTGGGATTGTGTTGTGTGATAAAACTGCACATTTTAGAGTGGCTTTTTATTGTCCCCAGCACAAGGTGCACCTGTGTAATGATCATGCTGTTTAATCAGCTTCTTGATATGCCACTCCTGTCAGGTGGATGGATTATCTTGTTCACTAACAGGGATGTAAACTAATTTGTGCACAAAAATTGAGAGAAATATGCTTTTTGTGTGTCTAGAACATTTCTGGGATCTTTTATTTCAGCTCATGAAACATGGGACCAACACTTTACATTTTGGGTTTATATTTTTGTTCAGTATATATCATTGAAATATTTTAAATTTATATAATTTGGAACTTTTATATCTTACAGAGAACTTCTATCTAAGAAGCCTTCCGTCCCAGCCACCTCTCATTTCAGCCAATCACGGCCTTCCGCCCATCTCCAGGGCGGGGCCGGGGCACCCTCAGGGCTCCTGCAGTCGGGACATGGACCCAGGGGGCGGAGTCAGCCTACACAAGGGCCTGAAGGAGGCGTCCGTCGAGAGAGGGGTGGTCCCCAGTACCAAGGACAAGGAGAGGCCCAGCAGCAAACAGGAGGCCAAGGAGCGACAGCAGCACCACAGCCACCACCCCCAGCCCTCACATCCACACCACCACCACCCACACCCCGGTCACACACAGCCCCACCCCCACCAGCAGCACCCCCAGTACCCCCAGCACCCGGTATCCCTGGAGGAGGTCAATAGCAGAGCCCTGGAGAGGCACAAGGCCGCCCTGGCCATGGAGCACAAGGAGCACCAACAGGCCATGGGTATGGCCAGACCCCTCAGCGCCTGCCTGCTCAACGGAAAGATGCAGAACGGGGGGGACTCTGGGACGGGTGGGGCCAAGGCTTCCATGACTAGCTATGGGGGGGAGGTGGTGAGGAGCAGGGGGGCTCAGACACAGGTCAGCCACAGACACATGGGGGGTGGGGGGAACGTCCGCTGCACCAAGGAGGGGGTGAGCGGCGAGATGAGGATCAGCGAGCAGCCTTCGGACTGTCTGGAGGGGAGGGGCCAGATGCTTCACCACGCCCTGCCCTACTCTGTGGCGCCGCCCCTGCAAATGGGTTCAGCCGGTGGGGGAGGACACCCCCACCTCCACCACCACCCTCACCCCCATCCGGGGGGGTTCCACTGCCTTCAGCTCCACCCCAGCCATCCACATCACTCCCACCACTCACACCCCCACACACACCACCACCCGGACTTCTTCTGCCCGCCTCCGCCTGCCCCTCTAACCAACCCCTCGCCGCACGAGAGGGGAGGGCCGTCCAGCGGGGGAGGGGGGCGAGACCCCAAAGTGACAGGGCCCACGTTCACACCATCTGTAGGGGGAGGACACCAGGGGGACAAGTCCAGCGGGCAACCCTTCCAGATGGGCACCCCAACCGACTGCCAGGGGTTGGTGGGTGGGGGCAGCAGTGCCAAGGACAAGGCTATGGAGAAGAGTGGGGGAGGGGGGCCCCCCAGTAACTGGCACAGGAAACAGCAACAACAGCAGCATCCAGCAGCATACAGAAAGGCTGAGAAGGCCCCGGACTGGATGCAGCAGCAGAGTCACCACCACCAGCCCCAGCAGCCACAGCCCCAGCCCCAGCCCCAACAACCCCAGCCCCAGCAGCCTCAGCCCCAACAACCCCAGCCCCAGCAGCAGCAGCCTCAACCCCAGCAGCACCAAGCCGTGCGTTCCCGCAGCGTCGAGTGCATCAATAGCGTGGGAGTGGACACCACCGATGTGTTCCGGCCCTCTCTTCCCCAGGGAGCCAAGGCCGGACACTCCCTCCCCCACTCAGTCAACACCTCCCCCTACAGGGACTGCTCCCTCCCGGGCCCCCTGCCCAACGCCTCACCCCTGGGAGGTCGGGGAGGTGCAGGCGGTGGGAGCTGTTCCTTACAGAGAGATGGTCAGAAGGTGGCCCGTATCCGCCACCAGCAGCACGGCGGGCCTGGCCCGGATGCCCCAGCAGCAGAGCTTAACCAGAGCAACAAACAGAACCAGGACCAGGACCTGAACAGGAAGCTGGAGATGGAGATGTCCCCGTACGGCTACAGCAACAGTGGGCAGGGGCAGCAGCATCACCCCCAGCAGCCCCCGGTTCCCCCCTGGGCCATGAGGCCTCACCATGTCCACCCTGCAGAGGAGGAGCAGCAGCGTAAGGCCTACATGGAGTCTCTCAGTGGGGGAGGCGGTGGTGGTGGCAGGCAACAGCCCCAGCAACAACCAGGGCAAGGTATGGGCCTCCCTCCTCATCCTTCTCCCCAGCCCCAGCCACCTCCACCCCCAGCCCCCTCTCAGCAGCAGCAGGACCCCCAAGTTGCCTCACAGGCCCATGGGGAGAGCAGTGCCATGAAGAGCCTTCTGAAGTACAGCACCCAGCAGCAGCCCCTGCTCCTCTCCCAGAAGAGTCCCTTCGGAGGCCTGGGGAGCCTCAAATCCGGTGGCCCTGGTGGTCCTGGAGGTGGCAACCCCGGGGTTAGCTGCACCCTGCAAGGCAGCAAACAACAACAGGCCCTGCCCACCAGGAAGGGCCCGGCCAATGACGGCGAGCGCTCTGACTGTGGGGGGCGTGGCCGGGAGGTGGGCGAGGCGGCGGGTCACGGCGAGGGAGAGGTGCGCCAGCCGCCTGTGGGCATCGCAGTCGCCGTGGCGAGGCAGAGGGAGCCGTCTTGTCGCCCGGTGGACGCCCACCCCAACAGCCGGCAGGGGCGGGTACACCCCTCCATGAAAGGTGCGGGGGTAACCTCCGGGCCCTTGGGGTCGCTTGCTTAAATAAACAGAAGGAGCAGGGGAACTGAGCAGAGATTATTTATCTACGACCTTTGGAAGACCTCGCTGATGAAAAATAAACAGCGGGCTTTGCCAAAGCCAAAAGTAGAAACAGCTTTATTTGACTAAACAGTTAAAGGCCTGCACTGGGAGGAAAAGAGAGGAGTAGTGGCAGTAGATCTGTAGTGGGTATAGTTGAGAGAGAGAGGCAGTAGATCTGTAATGGGTATGGTTGGGAGAGAGAGAGAGAGAGAGAGAGAGAGTGGGAGAGAGAGAGAGAGAGAGAGAGAGAGAGAGAGAGAGAGAGAGAGAGAGAGAGAGAGAGAGAGAGAGAGAGAGAGAGAGAGAGAGAGAGAGAGAGAGAGAGAGAGGCAGTAGATCTGTAATGGGTATGGTTGGGAGGGAGATAGAGTGAGAGAGAGAGAGAGGCAGGCAGCAGATCTGTAATGGGTATGGTTGGGAGAGAGAGAGAGAGAGAGAGGCAGGTAGAAGCAGACCCATTGGTGAGGGTGGAGAGTAAGACTTTGGCAAAGAGGGAGGCAGACAGGTGAGTCAGGTATAAACCTAGTTAGGTAGAGATTAGGGTTGCAAAATTCCAGTATTTTTCTCAAAGTTCCGCATTTTTCCAGAATTCCTGATTGGAGGATTCCCAGATTTCCTGATAATTCCCTTGTAATTCCAGGAATCTTCCAAGCAGGATTTCTGGAAAACCTGGGAATTTGGGAAAGTTACCGGAATTTTGCAACCCTTGTAGGAAGTAAGGGAGTTAGAGTTCCCTGGGAGTTAGGGTTGCCTGGGAGTTAGGGTTCCCTGGGAGTTAGGGTTCCCTGGGAGTTAGGGTTAGGTAGAGATTCCACTTTTAAGGTCAGGGTTAGGTTGAGATTCCACTGTAAAGGCGCGCACACATTGCATTGAATGTGGATCTAGCGTTCGTTCAGCGCGCTGTGTTTTAGTGATCACCCGCTGTAGATGTCTGACTGCCAACAAATTTCACACAACTATACATGTAAAATCGGTGTGCACTCGGTTTGCAAATCACATTCAGAGGTGCTAAGTACTCTGGGCCAGCAAACACTACTGGTGTGTCTGAGAATTTAAGGTTAGAGTTAGGAAGAGATTCCACCCTTAAGGTTAGAGTTAGGAAGAGATTCCACCCTTAAGGTTAGGGTTAGATAGAGATTCCACCCTTAAGGTTAGAGTTAAGTAGAGAATCCACCCTTAAGGTTAGAGTTAGAAAGAGATTCCACCCTTAAGGTTAGGGTTAGGAAGAGATTCCACCCTTAAAGTCAGGGTTAGGTAGAGATTCCACCCTTAAGGTTAGAGTTAGGTAGAGAATCCACCCTTATGGTTAGAGTTAGGAAGATATTCCACCCTTAAGGTTAGAGTTAGGTAGAGAATCCACCCTTAAGGTTAGAGTTAGAAAGAGATTCCACCCTTAAGGTTAGGGTTAGGTAGAGATTCCACCCTTAAGGTTAGAGTTAGGAAGAGATTCCACCCTTAAGGTTAGGGTTAGGTAGAGATTCCACGCTTAAGGTTAGTTTTAGATAGAGATTTGTGAGGTACAGAGACTGAGTGTTGGGGGTTAGGGCTCATCAGGGGATAGGTGGTGAAGACTACTGCCTGAACTGGTATTTGTCTCCTAGGACCTCCTCGCT
The DNA here is from genome assembly GCF_964263955.1 of Coregonus lavaretus. NCBI lineage: Eukaryota > Metazoa > Chordata > Actinopteri > Salmoniformes > Salmonidae > Coregonus > Coregonus lavaretus. Next base: position 36,034,880 of record NC_140015.1, on the reverse strand, counting down.
CCATGTACCCCTCAGACCCTGCAGGAGAGGAGGAGAGGAAGAGGATAAGTGCAGAGCGGATGGGTCTGACCTGCCTGGACCGAGACAGAGAGGCCTACATCAGGTGAGACTCAGTCTTACATTACTCAGCAATATGACATCATCATACACAGCTGGGCAACTTCCTGAGTCAACAAGAACAAAACCTAGACCTACCAAGGCCATCACTATACGCTTGGAAAGAGGATATGTCACAAACAGCAACATGTAAACATATCATTACTGGAGACACCCTACCAGTTTTGGAGGCAGCGTTGTGTTTGTTAGCATAGAGCGGTGCGGTAGCCAACTAACAGTATATAAGTGAATTGTTTCACCCCACAGTTAAAGTTGTTAACAGTTAGTTAGCAACCACTCCTACACACCGTAACGCTGTAGTGTCAAAATTTGATTTGATTTGATTTGATTTGAAAAACAGGTTTTCAAAAAGGTGTCTCCAGTTGTGTTTACATTTGACCAATTGTGACATCATCCACTTTCCATGCGTATTGGGATCTTCTCAATTAGAGCCCTCCTTCTCAACTCCCACCTTCCCCCTCCACTCCTACCTTCCCCCTCTACTCCCACCTTCCTCCTCCACTCCACCTTCCTCCTCTACTCCTACCTTCCCCCTCCACTATCACCTTCCTCCTCTACTCCCACCTTCCCCCTCCACTCCCACCTTCCTCCTCTACTCCACCTTCCCCCTCCACTCCCACCTTCCTTCTCTACTCCCACCTTCCTTCTCTATTCCCACCTTCCCCCTCCACTCCACCTTCCTCCTCTACTCCCACCTTCCTCCTCTATTCCCACCTTCCCCCTCCACTCCCACCTTCCTCCTCTACTCCCACCTTCCCCCTCCACTCCCACCTTCCTCCTCTATTCCCACCTTCCCCCTCCACTCCAACTTCCTCCTCTACTCCCACCTTTCTGCTCTACTCCCACCTTCCTCCTCTACTCTCACCTTCCCCCTCCACTCCCACCTTCCCCCTCCACTCCCACCTTTCTCCTCTACTCCTACCTTCCTCCTCTACTCCCACCTCCCCCCTCCACTCCCACCTTCCCCCTCCACTCCAACTTCCTCCTCTACTCCCACCTTCCTCCTCTACTCTCACCTTCCCCCTCTACTCTCACCTTCCTCCTCTACTCCCACCTTCCCCCTCCACTCCTACCTTCCCCCTCTACTCCCACCTTCCTCCTCCACTCCACCTTCCTCCTCTACTCCTACCTTCCCCCTCCACTCTCACCTTCCTCCTCTACTCCCACCTTCCCCCTCCACTCCACCTTCCTCCTCTACTCCCACCTTCCTCCTCTATTCCACCTTCCCCCTCCACTCCCACCTTTCTCCTCTATTCCCACCTTTCTCCTCTACTCCCACCTTCCCCCTCTACTCCCACCTTCCCCCTCCACTCCCACCTTTCTCCTCTACTCCCACCTTCCTCCTCTACTCCCACCTTCCCCCTCCACTCCCACCTTTCTCCTCTACTCCCACCTTCCTCCTCTACTCCCACATTCCCCCTCCACTCCCACCTTCCTCCTCTACTCCCACCTTCCTCCTGTGGTCCTCTGTAGCTCAGCTGGTAGAGCACGGCGCTTGTAACGCCAAGGTAGTGGGTTCGATCCCCGGGACCACCCATACACAAAAATGTATGTACGCATGACTGTAAGTCGCTTTGGATAAAAGCGTCTGCTAAATGGCATATTATATTATTATTATTATATTCCCAACTTCCCCCTCCAATCCCACCTTCCTCCTCTACTCTCACCTTCCCCCTCCACTTCCTCCTTCCTCCTCTACTCCCACCTTCCCCCTCCACTCCCACCTTTCTCCTCTACTCCCACCTTCCTCCTCTACTCCCACATTCCCCCTCCACTCCACCTTCCTCCTCTACTCCCACCTTCCTCCTCTATTCCCAACTTCCCCCTCTACTCTCACCGTCCTCCTCTACTCCCACCTTCCCCCTCCACTCCTACCTTCCCCCTCTACTCCCACCTTCCTCCTCCACCCACCTTCCTCCTCTACTCCTACCTTCCCCCTCCACTCTCACCTTCATCCTCTACTCCCACCTTCCTCCTCTATTCTCACCTTCCCCCTCCACTCCCACCTTTCTCCTCTACTCCTACCTTCCTCCTCTACTCCCACCTTCCCCCTCCACTCCCACCTTTCTCCTCTACTCCTACCTTCCTCCTCTATTCCCACCTTCCCCCTCCACTCCAACTTCCTCCTCTACTCCCACCTTCCCCCTCCACTCCCACCTTTCTCCTCTACTCCCACCTTCCTCCTCTACTCCCACATTCCTCTACTCCGACCTTCCTCCTCCACTCCCACCTTCCCCCTCTACTCCCACCTTCCCCCTCCACTCCCACCTTCCCCCTCTACTCCCACCTTCCTCCTCTATTCCTACCTTCCTCCTCCACTCCACCTTCCCCCTCTACTCCCACCTTCCCCCTCCACTCCCACATTCCCCCTCTACTCCCACCTTCCTCCTCTATTCCCACCTTCCCCCTCCACTCCCACCTTCCTCCTCTACTCCCACCTTCCTGCTCTACTCTCACCTTCCCCCTCCACTCCCAGCTTTCTCCTCTACTCCCACCTTCCTCCTCTATTCCCACCTTCCCCCTCCACTCCAACTTCCTCCTCTACTCCAACCTTCCTCCTCCACTCCCACCTTCCTCCTCCACTCCCACCTTCCTCCTCCACTCCTACCTTCCTCCTCCACTCAACCTTCCCCCTCTACTCCCAACTTCCCCCTCCACTCCCACCTTCCCCCTCCACTCCCACCTTCCCCCTCCACTCACACCTTCCCCCTCCACTCACACCTTTCTCCTCTATTCCCACCTTTCTCCTCTACTCCCACCTTCCCCCTCCACTCCCACCTTTCTCCTCTACTCCCACCTTCCCCCTCCACTCCCACCTTCCCCCTCTACTCCCACCTTTCTCCTCTATTCCCACCTTTCTCCTCTACTCCCACCTTTCTCCTCTATATTATTCTGTGTTTTCTGTCTCCTTATTTCTCTCTCAATGGTCCTATCTTAGGGATAATAAGGATCCAGTGGAATTCACAAGGATCCATCCGTCCAACAGCTGTCACGGTGACATCACCTCTCACCTCATGGTGCCGGGTGGGACTTCTCTACAATCTGGCCAATTAGGAGACCCCTCTGCACACGCACACGCCCACTCGGCCCACCACCATTGGATGCCAAGCACTGGAAGCCCCTCCATCTGGATGACAAGCCACTCCTACGGTGAGAAAGTTATCTTGGATTCAAATTCAGAAAACTCTTATTGCTATAATAACCAACGTGTTGGTGTCGCACTATACATCAATTGTAATGCCTCAATAAAGATAGAATATATATAAAACAATCATGGAAAAAGAGATAAGACGGGCCTACAGATGTATTCTGGATCATTCTTCATCTTACTATATAATGTCCTGTTGCTGCCTTTGAAAGCTGTGTTCCAGTATAGCTGTATTGTTAATGAATTACACATTGCTACTGAATCTGTCGTAATATCTTTCTGATGTTGCAGGAATCGGCCACTCAGCCCTTCACCAGAACCTCAACCCAGGTTTCTCTGCAGCCATGCCAGGGTCTCTACAGCCTGTGCTGCCTCTGCCCCAGGACCCGTCTACCCAGCTGGTGGTGCTACCCACAGAGCCTGCTGCCCACCCTGCCACACATCACCTGGGTGAGCCTCACTGTTTTTCTCAATGTGTTTTTCTCAATGTGTTTCTCAGTGTGTTTTCTCAGTGTGTTTTCTCAGTATGTTTTTCTCAATGGTTTTCTCCTCTTGCATATGTCACTCTACATCCTTACTTAGTTACCCCATTACCCCATTACACCCTTAACCCTACCCTTACCCCTTACCCCTTAACCCTACCCTTACCCTTACCCCTTACCCCTACCCTTAACCATTACCCCTTAACCCTACCCTCAACCTTGACCTCTTGAACTGTGGTTCATTTTATTCTCTTATTACAGTCCCTGTCTGTTGTTTTCTACTGGTGCTTCTATTTTCCATCCAATGGTTTTACTGCAACGTTTCCTTTATTTGTTGGTTGCATTAGTATGAGCTTTCTGTTAACAGCTGTCTCACACACAAACCAACACCCACACACATATACACATCCACATAGAAAACACACACACAGGCATGCACGCACACACACGCACACACACATATAAGCTTGCACGTACAAAACACACACACACACACACACAGAGAATACTCATCCCAGTTTCTACTCACCGCCTGTTCTGTCCCCCGCAGGGCTGGCTCCTGGATGGGTCAGGGTGTGCTTCCAAAAACATATGTGTACACACGCACACGCACACACACACGCACACACACACACACACACACACACACACACACACACACACACACCACAGAGGAAGAAAGTAAAGCAGTGCTCTCTTCTGCTCTACATCTATACAAGCAGGCCTTATTCAGCAAACAGGCTGTGAAATGTAATTAGCTCTCCATCCTCAGTGCCGTGTTTCCTTCCGTGCTCCGCAGGAGTTGTAGAGGAGAGGGGAAGTGCATCCACGAAACCCTTCCCCGGGGAAAGATTAGCTTAGCCGGGTTAATGTTTCAGAACAAAGGTTCCATGGTGCGTCAGGGGGGCTGAGGGGGTGGAAGGGAGGATCAGACTGGACATGCACATTAATGAGTGTACTGTGAAATATGGAAGGGGAGGAAACACATTGAGTTGGAGAGAGAGGAGAGAGAGAGGGATAGAAAAAGAGAGGGAGAGAGAGAAGGAGAGAAAGAGTGAGGGGGGGGAGAGAGAAGGGGGAAGAAGAGAGAGAGAGAGAGAGAGAGAGAGAGAGAGAGAGAGAGAGAAGAAGGCCTGGGAATCTGAATCTCCAAAGCTGAGCTCCATGTGTCATAGTCAATGTGCTCAGCTGCCCTCTACCCAGATTCGCAGTCCACACACACAGCATTCCTCTCTGGTCTGTAAAAAAGACACATCAGGGGAACGGCTGAGCTATGCTCCTCCTGAACATGGGAACTAGCATCCCTGCTGGTCCACAGACTACTCATGTGGCCTGGAGAGCGGGCTGGAGGATGCTAGGCTGGATGGGTGGGGGAATGTTTAGGGAGCACTGCAGGGTCGATCGCTCCAAGGGGACAGTACTTTGGTTACTGGTCAGTGGCTCTCTGTTATCATCATCATGTAGTATCTCATTATAGTCATGACTCCCACATTCCAGTGTATTCTCAGGACAGCTCCTATGAGAATTCATTCTATTCAGGTAGGAGGGAGGGAGAGAGAGAGAGAGAGGAGGGAGAGAGAGATCGAGAGAGGAGAGAAAGAGAGAGAGGGGGAGAGAGAGAGGGGGGAAAGAGATATAGAGAGGAGGGAGAGAGAGAGCGAGCGTGGGAGTGCTGCTGTTTAGGTGACCATGTTCTCAGCATAAAGCAGCAGTCTTTATTCAACAGAGGGATGTGATCAGTGTGTGTTATCTTGTGTGTAAGTGAGGGCTTTGCTTTTGTGTGAGAGATGGCAGTACTGGTGTTCCAGCATTGAGACATACAGATACATGTACATGTCTGGGTTATACTTTCTGAGAGATATAAATTAATGTACAACTTAGCTCCTTGCCCCCCATGGTGTTGATGTTGATGTTGGTGTGTGTGTGTGGGTGTGTGTGTGTGTGTGTGGGGGGGGTGGGGGGGGGGGTGGGGGGGTTGCGTGTGCATGTGTGTGCATTCGTGGGTGTACCCCAGCTAGCACATTTGGTTCCTTGGAAGTTGTGGGAATGTATGTTATGTATGTTTTTGGTTTCCCATTGGTTCTGGGAACGACACCATAAGTTTCCTGACCGGTAAACTGGAACATTTTTTAAACGTTCTGAGAATGGAAATGAACATTTAGCCTCTTCTGGGAGCGTTCATTTTTAGGTTGCAGGTAGGTTCTGAGAACGTTTTACTATGGTTCCATGAGGTTTTATTAACATTCTGAGAATGGAAATTATAGGTTATTTGAAGGTAATTAAATAACGTTCTGAGAACATGTTTCAATAAGACTTTTAATAACACTGTTAGCTTAGGTTAACTGTTTTGAACTCATTTGATTAATTTGCTTAGGCATTAATCATGCAAGCATATTTATTGTTTATTATGGCACGGTGTCAGTGAGATTCGAACCTATGATCTTCTGTTCTCTATGGAATTAGTTCACTGTGCCCCCCAGGATGGCGCTAGCATGCCATGTTTTTTTTTTTTATTCATACAAAGATGCTCATTTTAGTCTATCAAACAAACCCCATATCAAAGGAAACAAGCACTAATTAAGATCAGGTGTGGCCAATTAGTGGGCATGGCCAACACACCTGAACACACTTAACAAGGTGGAGGATAGAGAGAGTTTTGTTGACGCTGAGAGCGGAATGTATTTGTTTTTAAATAACATTCTTAGAATGTTACTAGTGTTTTCTTGTAATTTTTATAGTTTTTAATGTTCTGAGAACATTACTTTAAATAGAACCATGAGGAAACCTGTAGAAAACATGATGCTAAAGTACTGAAATTCTCACAGAAGTACATTGCTTCTTAACGTTCTCTGAACAATTTGAGAACATTGCTTTATATAGAACCATTAGGAAACCTGTAGGAAATGTTATGCTGAAGTACTGAAATTCCCACCTAAGAAACATATGGTTCTCAGAACGTTATGTGCTAGCTGGGTATCCTGCACTATTCCCAGAACTTTGTGGGAAGGTTGTATGCAAAATAACCATAGGACAACTATGCTGTCACCATGCTCTAAGAAACATGTGGTTCTCAGAACGTTATGTGATAGCTGGGACGTGTGTATGTATACTTATACATATACATATGCATGAATGCATTTGTGTGTGTGTGTATGTGTATGTGTGTGTGTGGGCTCCTCTGATCCACTCCTCTCTCTCTCATTAGATGTGATGGAGCAGCCTGGGCTGTGGCCCCCTGTGTACGGAGCCCGAGGGCCCTCCTCCCACATACACCCACAACACCCCGCTGTGTACTCCCGCTCGCAGTTTCTACGGCAACAGGAGCTGTACGCTCTCCAGCAGCATCAACAGCATCATCATCTGCAGCATCAGCATCAGCACCAACAGAGTCACCAGTCACACCCCCACCCCCCACCCCACCCCCAGCCCCAGCAGCACCACAGGACAGCACAGACCATGGAGCTCCAACACAGACCCAACCACACCCAGGTGGGTGGCATACTGGCGACACAGATTAACATGAATACATACATACACACAAACAAACACAAGTACGCACGGATGCGTACGCACGGATGCATACCCACACGTATGTGCACACACACGCACCCACATTATCATGAATACACACACGTAGTAACATAAATGCACACGCGCACAAACTACCTTATTTTCATGACAACGCCAGCAGTTTTGTTACATAGTACACTACAGGGTCATGATTCAGCTGATACTTCCCCACACACAAATAGCATTGGGCCACAGCATGTACAATACCTATTCATAGCTTCATAGCCCAAAATTATCCTAGGATTTGCTGACTGCCTCTCTGGAATAGTGGGGGCTCAATATAGGTGGTGATGCAAACTGCCTGGTTGGTCATTACACACAGTAAGAGTCAATATATCCAGGTTGAATTCATGCCTGGCTCAGCTGAACACCGGTGCTACACACCTAGGGTTGCAAAATCCCGGGACTTTCCCAGAATTCACGGGTTTTCCAGAAATACTGGTTGGTTAATTCCTGGAATTACAATGAAATAAGAAGGAAATTCATGAATCCTGCAACCAGGATTTCGGGAAAACCAGGGAATTTTTGGAAAGTTACCTGAATTTTGCAACCTTACACACACCATACCAATACTGATGAAGCCTCTTGGTCAATCAGCAGATCGCTCAAGATTTGGCTACATCATCTTGAATGTAGACACTACACTCTTAGAAAAAAAGGTGCTATCTAGAATCTAAAAGGGTTCTTTGGCTGTCCCCATAGGAGAACCCTTTGAAGAACCCTTTTTGGTTCCAGGTAGAACCCTTTTGGTTCCAGGTAGAACCCTATTGGGTTCATTTACATTTACATTTTTTACATTTTAGTCATTTAGCAGACGCTCTTATCCAGAGCGACTTACAGTTAGTGCATACATTATTCTTTTTTATTTTCATACTGCCCCCCCGTGGGAATCGAACCCACAACCCTGGCGTTGCAAACGCCATGCTCTACCAACTGAGCTACCTCCCTGCCGGCCATTCCCTCCCCTACCCTGGACGATGCTGGGCCAATTGTGCACCGCCCCATTGGTCTCCCGGTTGCGGCCGGCTACAGCAGAGCCTGGATTCGAACCAGGATCTCTAGTGGCACAGCTAGCACTGCAATGCAGTGCCTTAGACCACTGCGCCACTCGGGAGGTTCCGGGAGGTTCCATGTAGAACCCTTTGCTCAGAGGGTTCTACATGGATCCCAAAAGAGTTCTACCTGGAACCAAAAAGGGTTCTCCTATGGGGACAGCCAAAGAACCCTTTTGGAACCCTTTTTCTAAGAGTGTAGGGCATGTTCTCTAGCGCTTGTCTTTGGTTATTATGGGGTGCCCTACTTTAGGCTATCACTACATTCAGTCTCATTGTGTGAGTTGCGCATGGTTTACTCCAATGGATCAGTGGTTAAGGAATAGTGCTGGCAACACCAGGTTTGCGGGTTTGATTCCTGCAATGGGCCACATTATTGAAAATGTCACTGTCAATGTTGACACTTTTATCCAAAGGGACTTGGAGAACTGTCAACATTGACAGAGCCACATACAGTATATTCAAACATAAATAGAACATTCTGTTCACACATAAATGACCTGCTATATATATTTATGATACATTATATTTATATTTGTCCGTCGGTAGGTGCAGAAGAGACATATATTCACACATATAAATAGAACATTTTGTTCACACATAAATGACCTGCTATATGTCCTAGGTGGTGTTTATTCTGTGTATTTGTCCATCTGTGGGTAGGTGGAGAAGAGACCAGAGGAGCCTTCAGTGGAGCTGGAGGAGCTGCTCTCTGAGCCACCAGGTTCTAAACCTTCCAAACCCTACTCCTCCTACCACAACCCCTCCTCCAACAGAAACACCCCCACCCCGGGGGCCTGCACTGCTCACCTGTCCCCCTGCTGCCAGTCCCAGTCCCCCTCCCTGCACCCCCACCCCAAGAGCACCCCCTCCACCCCCTGCCCCGCCCCTAGCCCGGCAGCCACTGCCCCTCGCTCTCCGGCCATCAGTCCCGCCCCCCCACAGGTGGCAAAAGGGGCGGAGTCCCAGGACAAGAGAGGAGAGGGGCAGCCCCCGCAGGATTACCCACAATCCCTGGAGCCTGGTAAGGGAACTCACACTGTCCATCCACTCTGACTATGTTCCAATTGTCTCTCCTTCCTCCCAAAGTGTGCACTTGTTCAATTCCCTTCACTGATTTGAAAGGCAATGACTGGTATAAGAAACATTCCCACTAGCCCACGCCTCCACCAACCCAATGGTTTTAGATTTGTGGGAAGAAGTGAACAGGTGCTCTCTTCAGGAGATTGGAATTAATTATTGGGACGCATCCCCAGGTTACATTCCAATAATCACACTAGCATACCACTCATAATTCATGCCCAATGCCTCATACTGGCTGCATTTACATAGGCAGCCCAATTCCGATCTTTTTTCCACTATTTGGTCGTTTGACCAATCACATCAGATCTTTTCACATCAGATTTGTTTTACATCAGATCAGAATTGGGCTGCCTGTGTAAACGCAGCCTACGTGATATGTTAGTGTGAATATTGGAGCAGAACCTCTCTGAGGGATATATGAGAAATATGTATGATGACAATAGACTGTTAAGAGGGATGTGCAAGATAGTAAGAGACACACACGGCTCATGCAGCTGTCAAGGGTTCTACACTAACAACCCTGGCCTTCAAAGTCTATCTGTGAAAACTGTAAATGCCTGATAGGTCTGACACAGCAACAGAGGACATAGCACTACAAATCATCATCCAACAACAGAGGACATAGCACTACAAATCATAAATTAATTGAAGTCATAGGGACAATCATCTGGCTTTTGAGAAATGTTTCTGCCCTTTGTTTTGAAGCTTTTGTTACTTATTCCTCTTTTAAACCTCCCTCCTTTTCTCTTTCCTCTGTTTTTATAGACTTGCTTCCTGGATACACCTACCCTGCCATCGCCATGGGTTACAGGAGCGGCCCATCCCCCCACGATGTCCGATTGGCCGAGCCAGCCGACCTGGAGGCGGTCCAGGTGGAGCCTGCTGAGCATGCTCCCCAGCCTCTCTCCAGCCTGGGGGTGGAGCTAGAGTGTCAGGCCGTGGTGAGGCCCCTCCCACACCAGGAAGTGGAGGAGGAAGAGGAGGTGCAGAGAGAGGAGGTGGAAGCCGGAGTAGCAGCAGGCAGCTGTGGACCTCCAGATCAGGAGCATAGGGAGAAGCAGGAGGAGCAGGTGTTAGTGTGTCCTCCTGCGGAGAGCCCTGTGTGTGAGACCTCCTCCTGTCCCATCCCCATCCTCCTCTCTGAGGAGGAGAACCACAGAGCTGACCCCAACTCCACACTGGAGGAGCAGGAGGAAGAAAAGTGCCAGGTGGAAGAAAAGTGCCAGGTGGAGAGAGGACAGCAGCAGGAGGTGGCAGGACAACAGGAGGAGCCAGAGCAGGGCTCCACCATCATCCACCTGGACCCTCCCTGCCCTGCCCAGCCCCACCAGGAGGCACACACTGAGGAGGAGGAGGGAGGAGAGGAGGAGCAGGAGGAGAGTACCCCTAATGGTGACAACCACTCAGTAGAGTTGTTGTGCCTCTCCCCCTCCTCCCCCGCTCCCTCTCCCTCTCCATGCCCCAGCCGGTCTATCATCACCCTCTCCACCTCCCTCAAACCCATTGTGCCTAGTTACTGGAGCCTAGAGCTGCTAATCGCCGCTGCCTTCTGCGCCGACGTCCCTCCGTTTCCCATGCTGGCCTCCAGCACCCTCCAGCCCCAGGCCTGCGACACCCATCCCTGCCCCAGCCACCCCCACCACGGCATGGAGCTGCTCAGCGAGCTGGCCGACCTGGAGCTCCAACAGCACCGACACAACACAGGAGACAGCCAAGGTGAGAGAGATACAGACAGAAAGACAGACAGACAGACAGACGGACGGACAGGTGGACAGACGGATGGACAGACGACAGTCTGAAATTATGTCATTATTACTACAATCAGAAACAGGTTGAAATTATGACGTCATTTTAACCAGCTTTGCTCAGATTTGCCTGCTAGGGTGATATCACTTAAAGCTGGAATCCTTCATGTTTTTTTCATTTATTAGGATCCCCATTAGCCGATGCCAATGGCGACAGTTAGTCTTACTGGGTCCGACACATAACGAAAAAGACATTACAGACCAAATACTTTACAATCCTCCTAACTCTTTCCCCACCAGTGAGCCTCTGGTGTATCCTTCCAACTCTTCCCCAGAGATCTCTCTCTCTCTAAGAGCAGTAGCAGGCAGCACATCTTCCTAAAATACTCCTCTAATGATAGAGCAGGAGAGAGAGAAGCAGCAGATCTCTGTTACAATACAGACCTCTGTTACAATACAGACCTAGACCTCTTTTACAATACAGACCTCTGTTACAATACAGACCTAGACCTCTGTTACAATACAGACCTCTGTTACAATACAGACCTAGACCTCTTTTACAATACAGACCTCTGTTACAATACAGGCCGAGACCACTTTTACAATACAGACCGAGACCACTTTTACAATACAGACCTCTGTTACAATACAGACCTCTGCTACAATACAGACCTAGACCTCTTTTACAATACAGACCTCTGTTACAATACATACTTCTGTTACAGTACAGACCTCTGCTACAATACAGACCTAAACCTATTTTACAATACAGACCTCTGTTACAATACAGACCTCTGCTACAATACAGACCCAAACCTATTTTACAATACAGACCTCTGTTAGAATACAGACCTAAACCTCTGTTACAATACAGACCTCTGTTACAATACAGACCTAGACCTATTTTACAATACAGTCCTCTGTTACAATACAGACCTCTTTTACAATACAGACCCAGACCTCTTTTACAATACAGACCTTTGTTACAATACAGACCACTGCTACAATACAGACCTAGACCTCTTTTACAATACAGACCTTTGTTACAATACAGACCACTGCTACAATACAGACCTAGACCTCTGTTACAATACAGACCTCTGTTACAATACAGACATAGACCTATTTTACAATACAGACCACTGTTACAATACAGACATAGACCTCTGTTACAACACAGACCTCTGTTACAATACAGACCTCTTTTACAATACAGACCTCTGTTACAATACAAACCACTGCTACAATACAGACCTATACCTCTTTTACAATACAGATCTCTGTTACAATACAGACCTCTGTTACAGTACAGGCCTCTGTTACAATACAGACCTCTGTTACAATACAGACATAGACCTCTTTTACAATACAGACCTCTGTTACAATACAGACCTCTGTTACAATACAGTCCTATGTTACAATACAGACATAGACCTCTGTTACAATACAGACCTCTGTTACAATACAGACCTCTGTTACAGTACAGGAATCTGTTACAATACAGACCTCTGTTACAATACAGACATAGACCTCTGTTACAATACAGACCTCTTTTACAATACAGACCTCTGTTACAATACAGACCTCTGTTACAATACAAACCACTGCTACAATACAGACCTCTGTTACAATACATACCTCTGTTACAATACAAACCACTGCTACAATACAGACCTAGACCTCTTTTACAATACAGACCTCTGTTACAATACAGACCTCTGTTACAGTACAGGCCTCTGTTACAATACAGACCTCTGTTACAATACAGACCTATACCTCTTTTACAATACAGACCTCTTTTACAATACAGACCTCTGTTACAATACAGACCTCTGTTACAATACAGACCTCTGTTACAATACAGACAAAGACCTCTGTTACAATACAGACCTCTGTTACAATACAGACCTATGTTACAATACAGATATAGACATCTGTTACAATACAGACCTCTGTTACAATACAGACCTCTGTTACAGTACAGGAATCTGTTACAATACAGACCTCTGTTACAATACAGACATAGACCTCTGTTACAATACAGACCTCTGTTACAATACAGACCTCTTTTACAATACAGACCTCTGTTACAATACAGACCTCTGTTACAATACAAACCACTGCTACAATACAGACCTCTGTTACAATACAGACCTCTGTTACAATACAAACCACTGCTACAATACAGACCTAGACCTCTTTTACAATACAGACCTCTTTTACAATACAGACCTCTGTTACAATACAGACCTCTGTTACAATACAGACCTCTGTTACAATACAGACAAAGACCTCTGTTACAATACAGACCTCTTTTACAATACAGACCTCTGTTACAATACAGACCTCTGTTACAGTACAGGCATCTGTTACAGTACAGACCTCTGTTACAATACAGACATAGACCTCTGCTATAATATTCTCTCTCTCTCTTGCCTGCTCCACTCACCCTCTGCCTCTCTGTAAAACCCTCCTCTGTTTGATCCACACACACACACGTGCACACATTTGTGTAAGTACACACACACACACACAAGTGTGTAGGTAATCACAAAAGCAGTGGGTGTTGTTGGGACCTGCAGCGTTGCCTCAGTAATTAGAACCCATTGTTTTAAAGTGCCTTTAAAAGCTTCCCCGGTTTCAAAGCGCCGCAGTCGCGTTTAGTTTTTTTTCTGTGTTCATGCAAAAGGATGTTTTGTGTTTACCCCATCTTCCTAATGCATTTAACTGGTCCCAAAAGATGCCGACTATAAAAAGGACATCATCAAATGATTTTTAGAGTGTTGTTGTTTTCGCTGTGTGATATCATTGCATGCTCTGAGGAGTTGCTAAAGACATCAGTAAGCATGACTGGGTGACTTTTTGTAATGATAGAACTTCACACAGTCTCTCATCATACATAGGCCCCAAGGGCAGAGACAGAGGTCCCATAACCAGTACAGCAGTACGGTATTCCCACTCCTGAGCCAAGCCGAGCTGTACTCCACCAGCCTGGTTACACATCCACCATGGTCTTAAGAACCATGCTGAAAGGACAATGTGAAAAGAAGATATCTGAGCCAGCCCAGTATGATTTGGATCAGCATGATGGTGTGAAAAAGGGTACAGTATTTAGTACTGTAGATATATCCCACAGCCACTGACCTACAGTAATACCATTTTCACTCAACTGAGCCAAGCTGAGCCAATCCAATCTGTACTGCACTGGCCTGGTTACAGTATGCACAGTGTGAAAAGGCTACGGTAGTATTCAATATATTCCACCACAGCAGCAACAGGCCTACAGTACAGTACTGTAGATGTCTATACTGCATGGCGAAACCCTGGACCAGATGGTCTCTGCCATACAGATGCTGTAGAGACTCAAGCACACCAAGTACCAATGGATTAGTGCTGTGCCCCTTGACCTTTGACCGAGTCTGTGTTTCGGCCCACAGGAGACGAAATGTTGATCTTTGACCTCCAGAGTCTTGCCACCCTGGCAGCAGCCCGTGCCTTGGAACTGGGTGCCCAGGAGGCTAGCGGGGCGGGCGCCGGGCGGCCCTGCCCGGCCCGCAAGACCCTCAACCTGCGCAGGAAATGCAGCTGGACACCTCGCCACGAACCGGTAGAGTACAACTATACTGTGTCCTGACGTTCTATTTAGCATTAGAACAGAATGCAGTACATTCTAAAAAATACATTAGAAGGAATTTTAAATGGTTGACTGTACACTTTGATTTTAGACTGTTAGTTTAATAGCATGTATAAGCATTTATAAGCAATTATAAGCATGTATAATACTTTATGAAGCATTTCTAAACACTTTGGCATCCCTCATGATTTCATTATGCGTCTACATCTGCATCTCTTGCTGTTTGGGGTTTTAGGCTGGGTATCTGTAAAGCACTTTGTGACAACTAATGATGTAAAAGGGGCTTCATAAAATACATTTGATTGATTGATTAGTATTGTGAACGTTCAGGCGTGCCCGGCCAAGGGTGCCATGGAGAGGATGGAGGGTCCGGAGCTGGCCATGCGGGTGAAACTGGCAGAGCTCCAGAGGCGCTACAAAGAGAAACAGAGGGAGTTAGCCAAGCTACAGAGGAAGCATGACCACCAGTAAGATACAACATGTCCTTTACTATCCTCCTATACATTATCCTTCAACATGTCATTTACTATCCTCCTATACATTATCCTTCAACATGTCATTTACTATCCTCCTATACATTATCCCTCAACATGTCCTGTACTATCTTCCTATACATTATCATTCACCATGTCATTTACTATCCTCCTATACATTATCCTTCAACACGTCCTGTACTATCTTCCTATACATTATCATTCAACGTGTCAGTTACTATCCTCCTATACATTATCCTTCAACATGTCCTTTACTATCCTCCTATACATTATCCCTCAACATGTCCTGTACTATCTTCCTATACATTATCATTCACCATGTCATTTACTATCCTCCTATACATTATCCTTCAACACGTCCTGTACTATCTTCCTATACATTATCATTCAACGTGTCAGTTACTATCCTCCTATACTTTATCCTTCAACATGTGCTTTACTATACTCCTATACATTACCGTCACCTCTTTGGAAATAAGTGTTTTAACTCTCATGTGTTATCCTATGGAATCAAAACCTTGTTAAAACATTTAATGAAATCAAACTCTCCTTTACCTACGACTACCTCCTAGTCTCACGTTGTGATACTTCCTTAGTCTCCTAATCTCTCCTTTAACTGATTTCTAAAAGCAGCCCACAAAACAAACTGAAGCCATGACAACACACTCCCTTTCTATCTCATGAAGGATTCCCTCTTTCCTTCTCAAGTTTATCCGGTCCTGTGCTCAAATACAGTATCTTATTGTACTCATGAGTGTTTGTGTGTGTGTGTCTACAGGAAGGACGAAACGCCTCGCAGCCCTGCTCGTAGAGGACCGGGGCGGCCCAGGAAACGTAAATCAACCCCCACCGCTGGCCCAGGCTCCTCCACTGAGACACAGAGAAAAGTCAAGTGAGTGTGTGTGTGTGTGTGTCGTAAGGCTGATCTCCCTCTCTGCCTGACCGTAGCCCAAACACACTGATAAGCCTCCTACATATCACTGCAATCCAGGAGACTCATGCCATCGACAGGAAATGGGAGAACCCAGCTGACCCCTTCAAGGAAGTCCAGTTTAACCTAATCTTAACCTAATCAGCACAGAGACTGAATTGTATTACAGTTTAATCCACGTCGGTGGTGGTGTGTGTGTGTGTGTGTGTGGGGTCGCCTCCTTCCTTACCCTGTTTGTGCGCGTGTGGATGTTTTAAGTGTATGCTTCCATTTCAGGATGTTGCCTGTATAGTGTGTGTGTGTAGTGTGTGTGTGTGTGTGTAGTGTGTGTGTATGTGTGGTTGTGTGTGTTGTGTCCGTCCACATACTGTCTGTGAGTGCCTCTGTGTGACTGTGTTCCATTGTATGCCTCTGTCCATGTGTCTCAGCCAGTTTCCGCCCAGCTAATTTAAAACCTGAATGGCATTACTGTGGGCCAGAGGGGGGCCAGGAGGGCTGGGGGGCCAGAGGGGGCCAGGAGGGCTGGGGGGCCAGAGGGGGGCCAGGAGGGCTGGGGGGCCAGAGGGGGCCAGGAGGGCTGGGGGGCCAGAGGGGGCCAGGAGGGCTGGGGGGCCAGAGGGGGCCAGGAGGGCTGGGGGGCCAGAGGGGGGCCAGGAGGGCTGGGGGGCCAGATTGGGGGCAGGAGGACTGGGGGGCCAGAGGAGTCTAGGGGTTGTCTGGGGTGCGCTGGGGAGCTGAGAGCGGTGGAAGGGGGCTGGTGGGGGTTGTAATTAGAGTCCTGTGAATTCTCCTGTAATCTGCCCCGGCTCCAGGAATGGGACATGGCCTGTTATTAAGCCCAGGGGGTCAGGAGGGGTCAGGAGGGGACCGGGTCGGTCACACAGGGCCGTACAGCCGCCAAGACACACTGACATCAGAGGGGGCGTGTGTGTGTGGGGGGGGGGGGGGGTTGTGTGTGTGTACAGCCCGGGGGGGGGGGGGGGGGTGTTGTGTGTGTGTACAGCCCATTGCTCTCAATTTATCTCACAAATTATAGTCACATGCATTGGTTGAAGCACAATGTTAAATTCAAATCTCCCTACCATCATATCTAAGCCAATATGACACCAATGTCGATGAGAATTTGCAAGTCAGCTTGATTGAAGGTACACAACACACTACCGCCTCTCGTCATTAGCCGTCTGTCCGTTACCAAGAACCACTATACCTGATTTTTGACAAGTCGTTAGCATTAGGGTCGTCAGACTTTTTTTCTCTCCTAAAATTAGCTCAAATTCTAGATGTCGGATCAAAAGGGGACCATTAGACTTAGATCTGTTTGGACTGAATACGTTTGTAGGTGCAAGAGTTTTTACTATATTCGCAATTTATTGCTCTCACGCGCACATTTGTGCCCAATAAAAACCAACAATGTGCTACCTTTTTGTAGCATTTCTGACAATGCTAACATATTTTCAGCCGAATCTCAGAGTTCTAAAACCGGGTCGAGCAACTTGGTTGCTGCGCAACAGTAGCAGCTAGCTAGTAGAAGGCTAGCAGCTGTAGCTAGCTAGCTAACGCCAGTTGGATGAGAAGCAAAAGGAAGGTAGCTAGCTAGCTAGGTATATTTGGCTATGGAAGGTTTTTCATATGGCTGAAGTCATCTGTGTAAACTGCTGGCTTGGACACTTGTGTGTAATCAGAGCACAATCAAATAAGCTGTATATATATATATATATATATATATATATATATATATATATATATATATATATATATATAGCATTAGGCTGTATGTATTTTTTGACATAGTCCTATTGTAAATGTGTATTATTGTAGCATCATCATCTGTATTGCAAAAATAAATACAAATACACAATAACTTTAAGCTACATTGTCATTTGAGGTAATGAACTGTCCGTTGTTCAGCACAGCAATTGATAAAACAGGACCATGTTTGAAAAACAATATTACACAGGTAAGCTAATGGTTACAGAAATCAGGAATGTAGACAGGCTCTATAGACGTCTATGTCTATATGAGTGACTGTGATGAACATACCACCTCCTGTTGTTCTGTTGAGTACCTACTGACCCAAAAATATATTATGAAATATATTTATTTTTCAATTACATGTATTGTTAAAATAAAGGTTTAACATTACCATATTACTACAAGGCAAAACAGCTCACTCAATCAACCCTGATGATGTTGTAAGTATAAAAGCAAAACTTGCTTTCATATAATAAAAAAAGCTTTAAAAGGTAGTGGAATGGGTTAATGTCTTAGTGTGGGGTGGGAAGGATGCAATACATTACCTTGTATGTGGTACAAGTCACATTATTGTGGGAGCACGTCCCCTAAGAGTATGAATTAGGCTGTTTGAGAAGGTTTGAATCCTAAGCAACCTGCATACACATAGTTGGAAGTACAATAGACCAACGAAGCTATTGTAGTAGGTCAAAGCTGTGTGCTGAAAAACCTTGGTAGAGCATGAGTTAAGTAGGCATTGTGGTGATCATGTGGATTTCCTTTCTTTTTCGGCTTGAGACCAATCCCTACTTCTCACTTAAAACATAGTTTTTTTGTTTTTAATAAATAAATGGGTAGCTCGTAATTGTTATCCAAATTCTGAAATAAAATATTAATAATACATGAATATAAATAATTAATCTGGATGTGGGTGTTATTGCTCGTCCCCAGGGAAACACAGAAACTAAAAAAGGTTCCCACAAACATCAGCCGCCCATATCTTTATTTTACTATGTCGTTGTGTAAATGCTCATTGGTGGTATCCAGATTGGAGCGTGTGTGCCTGTGTCATTGTGTGTGTGTCATTGTGTTTGTGTGCTTGTGTGTGCATGTATACATCTATGTGTGCATCCATGTGTGTGTGCGTCTACTCGCGTGTGTGTACATCTGTGTGTGTGTGTGTGTCTCTGTGTTGTCAATTTTCAATTAGTGCTGTCATCAGTGTCCATATGGAAGCCTTGGAGGGGCTTAGTGCCACCCCTGAGCAGCCAACAGTTATTTTCCCTCTCTCCCATTTCTGGGCAGCGTTCCATAGTGCTTCCAGCTCTCCCACTGCGATGTCACCTCCACTCTCCTTCCGCCTGTGTACCCCTGCCCCCTTCCCTCACATTCTCCCCTCCAGTCCTCCCCTCCCCCACCCCTCGCCCAACACTGATGCCCTGTGACAGTGACACCAGAAATGAAAGGGCGGCAGGGCCTACAGCGAAGGGATGGGTGGGGGGGTGGAAGGATGGATGGATGGGGGGAGGGAGGGAGGGGGAGATGGAGGGGGGGAAGAAGGGGTCTCGGTCCAGCAGTGGCCGGCATGACTGGTCTCCAGTTACAGTAAGGTCTCCATGACTGGTCTCCAGCTATAGTAAGGTCTCCATGACTGGCCTCCAGCTATAGTAAGGTCTCCATGACTGGTCTCCAGCTATAGTAAGGTCTCCATGACTGGTCTCCAGCTATAGTAAGGTCTCCATGACTGGTCTCCAGTTATAGTAAGGTCTCCATGACTGGTCTCCAGTTACAGTAAGGTCTCCATGACTGGTCTCCAGTTATAGTAAGGTCTCCATGACTGGTCTCCAGCTATAGTAAGGTCTCCATGACTGGTCTCCAGTTATAGTAAGGTCTCCATGACTGGTCTCCAGTTATAGTAAGATCTCCATGACTGGTCTCCAGTTATAGTAAGGTCTCCATGACTGGTCTCCAGTTATAGTAAGGTCTCCATGACTGGTCTCCAGTTATAGTAAGGTCTCCATGACTGGTCTCCAGCTATAGTAAGGTCTCCATGACTGGTCTCCAGCTATAGTAAGGTCTCCATGACTGGTCTCCAGTTATAGTAAGGTCTCCATGACTGGTCTCCAGTTATAGTAAGGTCTCCATGACTGGTCTCCAGTTATAGTAAGGTCTCCATGACTGGTCTCCAGTTATAGTAAGGTCTCCATGACTGGTCTCCAGTTATAGTAAGGTCTCCATGACTGGTCTCCAGTTATAGTAAGGTCTCCATGACTGGTCTCCAGTTATAGTAAGGTCTCCATGACTGGTCTCCAGTTATAGTAAGGTCTCCATGACTGGTCTCCAGCTATAGTAAGGTCTCCATGACTGGCCTCCAGCTATAGTAAGGTCTCCATGACTGGTCTCCAGTTATAGTAAGGTCTCCATGACTGGTCTCCAGTTATAGTAAGGTCTCCATGACTGGTCTCCAGCTATAGTAAGGTCTCCATGACTGGTCTCCAGTTATAGTAAGGTCTCCATGACTGGTCTCCAGCTATAGTAAGGTCTCCATGACTGGTCTCCAGTTATAGTAAGGTCTCCATGACTGGTCTCCAGTTATAGTAAGGTCTCCATGACTGGTCTCCAGTTATAGTAAGGTCTCCATGACTGGTCTCCAGCTATAGTAAGGTCTCCATGACTGGTCTCCAGTTATAGTAAGGTCTCCATGACTGGTCTCCAGTTATAGTAAGGTCTCCATGACTGGTCTCCAGTTATAGTAAGGTCTCCATGACTGGTCTCCAGCTATAGTAAGGTCTCCATGACTGGTCTCCAGTTATAGTAAGGTCTCCATGACTGGTCTCCAGCTATAGTAAGATCTCCATGACTGGTCTCCAGTTATAGTAAGGTCTCCATGACTGGTCTCCAGTTATAGTAAGGTCTCCATGACTGGTCTCCAGCTATAGTAAGGTCTCCATGACTGGTCTCCAGTTATAGTAAGGTCTCCATGACTGGTCTCCAGTTATAGTAAGGTCTCCATGACTGGTCTCCAGTTATAGTAAGGTCTCCATGACTGGTCTCCAGTTATAGTAAGGTCTCCATGACTGGTCTCCAGCTATAGTAAGGTCTCCATGACTGGTCTCCAGTTATAGTAAGGTCTCCATGACTGGTCTCCAGCTATAGTAAGGTAATAATATAATAATAATAATTGGTCATTTAGCAGACGCTCTTATCCAGAGCGACTTACAGGAGCAATTAGGGTTAAGTGCCTTGCTCAAGGGCACATCGACAGATTTTTCACCTAGTCGGCTCGGGGATTAGAACCAGCGACCTTTCGGTTACTGGCACAACGCTCTTAACCACTAAGCTACCTGCCGCCCAAGGTCTCCATGACTGGTCTCCAGCTATAGTAAGGTCTCCATGACTGGTCTCCAGCTATAGTAAGGTCTCCATGACTGGTCTCCAGCTATAGTAAGGTCTCCATGACTGGCCTCCAGCTATAGTAAGGTCTCCATGACTGGTCTCCAGTTATAGTAAGGTCTCCATGACTGGTCTCCAGCTATAGTAAGGTCTCCATGACTGGTCTCCAGCTATAGTAAGGTCTCCATGACTGGTCTCCAGCTATAGTAAGGTCTCCATGACTGGTCTCCAGCTATAGTAAGGTCTCCATGACTGGTCTCCAGCTATAGTAAGGTCTCCATGACTGGTCTCCAGCTATAGTAAGGTCTCCATGACTGGTCTCCAGCTATAGTAAGGTCTCCATGACTGGCCTGCAGCTACAGGAAGGTCTCCATGACTGGCCTGCAGCTACAGGAAGGTGGGTGTTTTTTAATGAGACACGTGCAGACAGGGACAGATTGGCCCAATGTTGTGTTACATTGGAGGGCTATGTAAAACCAATTTCCTTTGGTAGAGTTGCTTGGGCGCTTTGTGTTGCTGGCTGTTCTGATTGGATTGTGTGTGTGTGTGTGTGTGTGTGCGGACGTGCGTGGGTGTATCTGTATCTTTGTGCGTGTTTAACTCTGTGTGTGTGTATGCATGTGTGTGTGCGTGTGTGTGTGCGTGTGTGTACAAACTAGGAGCTGCTAATCAACTGTGCTCTGTCACGTTGTTTGTCAGTGTGTGAGGGAGGGAAGGGGTCGGAGGTGTCCGCCACTCAGGGACAGCTCACACTTCTGCCACCTCTGCCATTCTCCTGTCAGTCACACACACACACAACACACACACACACACACACACACAAACACACACACACACATACACGTACACACACAGACAGCCCTGCGTCACATCTAGTCTACCCCTCTTTCCCTCCCTCCATCACTTTCTCTCCCTCCCTCCATCCATCTCTCTCTCCCTCTCTATCCCTCTCTCTCCCTCCCTCCCTCCATCCCTCTCTCTCTCCCTCTCTATCCCTCTCCCTCCCTCCCTCCATCCCTCTCTCTCTCCCTCTCTATCCCTCTCTCTCCCTCCCTCCCTCCATCCCTCTCTCTCTCCCTCTCTATCCCTCTCTCTCCCTCTCTCTCCCTCTCTCCCTCCCTCCCTCCTTGCTATTACAGATGTACTTCAATGTGCACGTATGAAGTACAAGCACACACACACACACACACACACACACACACACACACACACACAGTCAGTTTGTCACGTTTTTTACCTGGCACATATTACACACACACACATGCACGCACGCACATGCGCTATTCTAGCCTGTGTGTAATGATGTAAACAGAGGACTTACAGCTCAGCGTAATAGATAGTTCCCTTTTAACTCTGAAAGGTTTTGAGCCAGCGATCCACATTCCCGATTAGGCGGGGGGGGAATGCCGCTGCTAGCTTTCCCAGTCAATGTGACTGATGGCATGGCTAAGGCTGTGCACACAGTAGGAGAGGGGAAGTTCATCTTTTGTTTGAGTATGGTCTGGCTCACATCTGTGTGGTCGCCGGGCAGGTTTCCAGGAGGAAATTCAAGGGCATTTTCCCTCTGCTTCTATCCAGCCCTGTGATGTTGCTATTCTGTAGGGGGAAGAGGAGCTGCTAGCCACACTGATATGGAAATGGAAACTGGAGAGCTATGATATTCAACTGCCAGAACAATAGAAGCCGCATACAAATGCAGAACGTGCCTTCAGACCATTCACTGATTCCCTGTATCTTTCAAAGCGTCTCTCTGTGCCGGTATAGGCCAGGGGGAACTCCCTTGATAAAGCATTCCGGCTTCTTATTCCTCCAACAATCCCAGGTTCGCCCCGTTAGATCCCAATTTTTCAAGCGTGCCGGTTTGGGGGTTTGGGAGAACAGGGCTCCGGGGTTTTCTCTTCTTCTGTTCTTCTGTTCATCAGCTATAACAACCCACAGAGAGGTGACTCAACCCCTCATTTTCCCCCTCTGATCTTTCTCTCTTTCATTCCACCACTATTCTTCTTCCTCTCTAATGAATGCGTCTCCTGTGTTTTGACTGGCAGGTCGTTAGGGGCGGGACTTGGCCTGTCGCCCGAGGACCTGCAGGGAGGAGGGGGCGGGGACACCCAGAGGAAGAAGAAGAAGCTGTCCAATCGGGGCTTTGAGCGGCTTGGCGCGGCAGAGGTCAGGGTTCTTTAGTTTTATCTCTTTGTCCTCTATCCCTTCAAAACAGCTACACACTCTGTAGAACACCCTTACAGTTACTCAACTCTTCTCTGAGCCCCTCCATACAGTATTCTACCATTACTGCTATGTAGCCTGCTAGCCTTTGTGTTATACCGTATGCTATGTTAGCCAGTACGAACCAACACTGTTAGCCTAGCCCCGCTAATGCTAGTTGTTGTGTATATATTGTATGTTGTGTGATCTATGTTTACCCTAATAGCCTATATTTTAAATTAAAGTGTGAGGGTTTTGTACACACTCTTTGTTTCTTTTTTTCTTGACACATTTCTAGTCAATAGTACCAGTGGAGGCTGGTGGGAGGAGCTATAGGAGGATGGGCACATTGTAATGGCTGGAATGGTATCAATGGAACGGAGTCAAACATGTGGTTTCCATATATTTTATATGTTTGATACCGTTCCATTAATTCCATTCCAGCCATTACAATGAGCCTGTCTTCCTATAGCTCATCCCACCAGCCTCCACTGATTAGAACCCTTAGGGGAAACTCTAAAGAGTCAAATCCCCAGCTCTCCATGTTAATATATTTTTCATTTGTGGATCTTCTTCTGTTCCTCTGGCCATCTGTGTGCTGAGCTGAGCTATGTCCCTCTGGCTGTCTGTGGGCTGAACTGAGCTCTGTCCCTCTGGCTGTCTGTGGGCTGAACTGAGCTCTGTCCCTCTGGCTGTCTGTGAGCTGAACTGAGCTCTGTCCCTCTGGCTGTCTGTGGGCTGAACTGAGCTCTGTCCCTCTGGCTGTCTGTGAGCTGAACTGAGCTCTGTCCCTCTGGCTGTCTTTGGGCTGAGCTGAGCTCTGTCCCTCTGGCTGTCTGTGAGCTGAACTGAGCTCTGTCCCTCTGGCTGTCTTTGGGCTGAGCTGAGCTCTGTCCCTCTGGCTGTCTTTGGGCTGAGCTGAGCTCTGTCCCTCTGGCTGTCTGTGGGCTGAACTGAGCTTTGTCCCTCTGGCTGTCTGTGTCCGGAAGTGTAAAGGTCTCACTCTCTCTCTTTCTACTCTCACTCTCTCTGTTCTCTCTCAATTTATATTTCTGTTCTCTCTCTCCCTCTCCATCGCTCTCTCATTCTCTCTCGCTCTATTCCTATCTCTTTCTTTCTCTCTTGTCTCTGTTCTGATAGATAAAGGTGCAGGGCAGCAGCAGAAAGAGTGTCCTCCATGGTGTCCTCAGCTCTAAGCTGGCCCGTGACGTGGCTCATCACCACCAGCACCTCAGACAGCACAAGGCCCAGGGCGGGATGGGGGCGGGGCCACGGGATAAGGAGGAGGCGGCCTCTGCGTCTAGTTCCGCCCCCAAGCACCATGGACGTCAAGGCCAAGCCACCTCCAAGGCTGAGTCCCGACGAGTCATCAACGAGTCCGGCGGTCAGAGTGACACTGGTAAGATTCATGATGATTGATTTCATTTGCAACCTTTGGAGTTTTCTCACAATGTTGTGTTTCAGTTATGTGACGGACAGTGACTTTATATAGGCATGTTATTTGTGTCATATGATGTGGAACCACATGGTGGGAGCCACACTTTTTTCTGTATTGGGATAGTGAGTGCATTCCTTATTTTGCCCTGACCTGAGCAGTGACTGGTGTGCTCTGTATGTGTAGGCTATCATAGAGAGAAACACTACCATAGCCCACCTATAATAATTATAATAAAAATAATAATAACAATAATAATATGGCTGCCCTGTAGTTAAGTTATTAGACAGACAATGTCCGTTCTAGTGTTGTAATTCTCTCTATGGTGTGTACCGATCTGAGTCACGGCACAAATATAACCGGCCGGCGGGTGCTATACTCATACTCTATGTGTGTCCTCCCTCTCTCAGCAGCCAGTGGAGACAGCGGCGGCCAGGAGGGCTGGACGGGGACCCCGCTGATGATGCGTGGGGGCAGGAGGAAGGGGATGGGGATGGGGGGAGCTCTGGGGGTCCAGGGGTCCACACGGCTGCAGCAGCCCAGAGCCAGGAACCAGGAAGCCATGGAGGAGGGACAGACCACCCACGCAGAGAGTGAATCCTCCGACCAGGGTGAGTGGGCTGAGGTGTCTGGGTGGAGGGGGGGGGGACAGGGAAAGAGGGGTGAGTAGGGGTCAGGGTGAGTGGGAGAGGTGAGAGTGGGTTATGGAGACAGGGACTGATAAGGTTGGGTGAGTGGAACAGGGAAACGGGGTGAGTGGGGTAGGGAAACGGGGACTGATAAGGTTGGGTGAGTGGGGCAGGGAAACGGGGACTGATAAGGTTGGGTGAGTGGGACAGGGAAACGGGGACAGATAAGGTTGGGTGAGTGGGACAGGGAAACGGGGACAGATAAGGTTGGGTGAGTGGGACAGGGAAACGGGGACAGATAAGGTTGGGTGAGTGGGACAGGGAAACGGGGACAGATAAGGTTGGGTGAGTGGGACAGGGAAACGGGGACAGATAAGGTTGGGTGAGTGGGACAGGGGAACAAGGGGTGAGTTGGACAGGGAGGCAGGGTGAGTGGGACAGGGAGATAGGGGGTGAGTGGGACAGGGTGACGGGGTGAGTGGGACAGGGAGACGGGGTGAGTGGGACAGGGAGACAGGGGGTGAGTGGGACAGGGAGACGGGGAGACGGGGTGAGTGGGACAGGGAGACGGGGTGAGTGGGACAGGGAAACAGGGTGAGTGTTCAGGTGGGGTGTGAGAGATTCCTGTCCTACCGGCAAGCTCTCTTCTCCAGCCAGGTCAGGTACACAGGCACACTATACGCTTCACTCAACACACTATACCCT
>NC_140015.1:35606029-36003529 GCF_964263955.1 Coregonus lavaretus | reverse complement strand
GCTCAGTTTCCACCTCATTTCTCTCTCTCTCTCTCTCTCTCTCTCCAGCCCAAGGGCCGTGCGGTGAGCCGGCTACTAGAGAGCATGGCGGCGGACGAGGGCTTTCAGATGGACGAGGATGATAGCAGCTTCTCCGAGGGGGATGAGGACAGTAACCCGTCATACCCTCACAACCCCAGGAGTCCACTAGGTGAGGAGGGAACACTGTCACACACACAGTTGTGTATTGCTATCCTTGTGGGGACCAAAGAATTGATTCCCATCCAAAATCCCTAACCCCTAAATCTAACCCTAAACCTAACCTTAACCCTTAACCTAACCACAACCTTAACCCTAGACCTAACCTTAACCCAAAACCTCTAACCCTAACCCTAAAACTATACCTAACCCTAACTCCTAACATGAAACCTAACCGTAAACCCAAACCCTAACCTTAATTCTAACCATAACCCTAAATTGACCCTAACCTAACCCCTAAGCCTAAAATAGCATTATTCCTCGTGGGGACAGGCAAAACTGAATTTTCCTTGTTTTACTATCCTTGTGAGGACTTGTGGTATCCACAAGGATAGTTAACCACACACCCACACACACGCATACACACACAAACACACACACAAACACACACGATAGGATGGAACATAGATGCACTTCCATACACACTGTTGATGTGTGCTGTCTTTCATAAAATGACTGTGTGTGTATCTGTGTGTACACCTCACCCAGCAGCCCCCAGCTGTGTCCTGACCAAACAGCTGCTGACAGATGGACTCAGGGTGCTCATCTCCAAGGAGGACGAACTTCTCTACGCAGCCCGGGTCCACACACTGGAGCTGCCAGACATGTGAGCATACATTTACATGTACATTTGAGTCATTTAGCAGACGCTCTTATCCAGAGCAACTTACAGTAGTGAGTGCATACACACGCACACACACACACACACACACACACACACACATATATATACAGTATATACAGTATCAAGCACTACTCCTCAGTGGCTGGGAGCGATGGTTGGTCTTCTGTACAGTGTTGGCATCTTAGCCTCTCACTCCAGAAGGAATCCACACACCCCCTGCAGAGCGCTCTCTCTCTTCCTTACTCTCTCATTCTTTCTCCCTCTCTCTTCTCCTCCTCACTCTCTCTCTAACCCCCTTTCCCCCCCCCCCCCCCCTGTTACATAACTCCATGTCTTCTCACACCCAGCTCACTCTGAGCAGAAGAGTGTCGATAATGCTGCTCCGCCAGCAGGCAATAAAAAGTGGAACGGGGGAGTGGGAGAGTGACACGTGAAGCCAGGCAGGCATAATACCCACACATCTGAAAATAGCTTCCTCTGTCTCTCTGTCTCTCTGTCTCTCTCTCTCTCTCTCTCTCTCTCTCTCTCTCTCTCTCTCTCTCTCTCTCTCTCTCTCTCTCTCTCTCTCTCTCTCTCGCTCTCTCTCCTCTTTCTCGCTCCAGCTACAGCATTGTTATTGACGGGGAGAGAGGAAACCGCCCCAGAATCTACTCCCTGGAGCAACTGCTGCAGGAAGCGGTGAGTTCAGTTCCTACCCCCTCTTTAGAAAACAATAGCTCCCCCCACCCCTAGACCTCTGGGCTGTGGCCCCGCTGGACTAACCCTCTCTGGATCCTCCTCAACCCCCTCCCATTCCCTCTCCTCTCCTCTCCTCTCCTCTCCTCTCCTCTCCTCTCCTCTCCTCTCCTCTCCTCTCCTCTCCTCTCCTCTCCTCTCCACTCCACTCCACTCCACTCCACTCCACTCCACTCCACTCCACTCCACTCCACTCCACTCCACTCCACTCCACTCCACTCCACTCCACTCCACTCCACTCCACTCCACTCCACTCCACTCCACTCCACTCCACTCCACTCCACTCCACTCCACTCCACTCCACTCCACTCCACTCCACTCCACTCCACTCCACTCCACTCCACTCCACTCCACTCCACTCCACTCCACTCCACTCCACTCCACTCCACTCCACTCCACTCCACTCCACTCCACTCCACTCCACTCCACTCCACTCCACTCCACTCCACTCCACTCCACTCCACTCCACTCCACTCCACTCCACTCCACTCCACTCCACTCCACTCCACTCCACTCCACTCCACTCCACTCCACTCCACTCCACTCCACTCCACTCCACTCCACTCCACTCCACTCCACTCCACTCCACTCCACTCCACTCCACTCCACTCCACTCCACTCCACTCCACTCCACTCCACTCCACTCCACTCCACTCCACTCCACTACACTACACTACACTACACTACACTACACTACACTACACTACACTACACTACACTACACTACACTACACTACACTACACTACACTACACTACTGTCCTCTACTGTCCTCTACCCTCTTTGAGTTTCTGTGCCTGTGTGTGTGTACGTTAAAGTCACTGTGTAGGGATAATCCCTCTAGCACCTGCTCCATACATGTTTTGTGTCTTAATGGGAAACGATGCAGACTTCCCTCCTGGTAGCACAGGCTGCCCATACTGATGGAGACACAGGCTCATACTGTAGACAAACTGTAACTGTCAAAATAAAGGAAACAGTGGTGGTTCCTGAGTTAATGAAGTAATTAACATCCCATCATGCTTAGGGTCATGTATAAAAATGACCAGTTGCCCATTATTTTGCCTACCATGGCTAGAAGAAGAGATCTCAGTGACTTTGAAATAGGGGTCTCAAAGGAGCACAGGGGGTTTAAAGTGTGTGTGTGTCTGTGTGTGTGTGTCTGTGTGTGTGTGTGTGTGTGTGTGTGTTTCTCAGTCACCAGATCTCAACCCAACTGAACATTTATGGGTGATTCTGGAGCGGCGCCTGAGACAGTGTTTCCCACCCAATTATGGATTTTCTTGTGGAAGAATGGTGTCGGATCCCTCCAATAGAGTTCCAAACACTTGTAGAATCTATGCTAAGGTGCATTGACGCTGTTCTGGCAGCTCGTGGTGGCCCATCGCCCTATTAAGAAAGTTTATGTTGGTGTTTCCTTTATTTTGTCAGTTACCTGTAGATCTAGCAGAACATATAAAGGACAGTTCAGGGTCATATTCATTAGGCACCAAACGGAAGAAACCACACTGAAACAGGGAGGGATTACCTGGACGTGTCCAAGAAGGAAACACTCTCGTCCAAATTTCGAAGCACTTAAAAGCAAATCCCGAATGAACACGACCCTGCTAATGATGAGCAGGATAGGATAGTAGCCTTAGCCAGAGGAAATATATACCAGAATCTCAACCCTCAGTTAGATTTTCTTATTAGCACCTGGGTTTGAGTACCAGAGTGTGTGTGTTTGCCCTCTGTAGTTTTTGGTGGTGCTCCATGCTAAGCTAACATTACAGTTTATCTAAGCCATCAGTGAAATGGAGCCTAATTATACACTGTAAACCGCAGGGCATTCTTGGCGGGCGTTCATTTGCGTTTCGCTGTGTAACCTGTTCAAGCTAGCTTCCTCTTTCCTGTGTGTGTGTGTGTGTGTGTGTGTGTGTTTTTTTTCTCCTGGAAGGAAAGCTCTGCTGGTGTTTATTGTAAACCGAACCGGTGACTTTTGCCCCACATTCTGATGACATCCTGGTGCTACGGCTCAGTGGCAGCTGGGTCATCTCATAACAGAGACCTTAGACCCCCCCCCCACACACACACACACACACACACACACACACTTTCCTCTACCCAGAAGAGGAGAGGAGAAAGAGAGGAGTGTGTAGAGGACAACCTGGTTGTTCCTCAATGTTTTTTTGCATCACTTCTCCTTGCCATACTTTAGTAACTAGGAGGATCCTCTCTCTCTCTCTCTCTCTCTCTCTCTTCTCTCTCTCTCTCTCTCTCTCTCTCTCTCTCTCTCTCTCTCTCTCTCTCCCTCTCTCTCAAGCACACAAGTATCCTTTAGTCAAAATGCTAACAAACCTTCTCTCCCTGACACATAAACATTTCTCAACTGGTGTTAAAGAGGGGGGGGGGGGTTCCCCTCAGCCCAGTTGCATAGTCAGTCCATCAGTGCTCTAATCTTGGCAGCTGTGCCGTCCACTTTGTAACATGTGTGTGTGCCTTCCGCCGTGTAACGTGTGTGTGCGTGTCCGCTGTGTAAACGGCCGTCAGATAGCAGCTGTTCATAATTACACCATATTTCCACTTTCTTGTCTTTCAATTGTTCCAACAGCCATTCATGTATAACTCTTACACCAAGACCCCATATTCCCCTGAGCAGAGCCTGAGGCCCCACTCACACACACATATGCATGCACGTGCGTGTGTGCTCAGAAACACACACAACCGTGAACACACAAACACACAGTCACACAAACACACTACCAAAAAACACACACTAAACGCCTGCCTATAACCCACATATCATCAGTCAATGACCCCTCTCCATGGCAACTGTAAATTAAAACATCCTGAAAGGGGCTCCACTGAGTGGCGGATGCTGGGCCCTGGCTGTATTGTCAGGGAGGAGAATCTGGCAACCTGCAATCACAGTCCCCCCATTCATCTCCTCCTTAGTATTACTTCAGCAAGTCAGGATTTACTGCATCACAGCTTCCGCTCCTTTCAGCTGTGACTGGCTCATTGGCATGAGATAATGCTGCTTGGCGGTGTGGCACAGTGACCAGCCGTGTGTGTGTGTGTGTTTGTGTGTGTTTGTGTGTGTGTGTGTGTGTGTGTGTGTGTGTGTGTGTGTGTGTGTGTGTGTGTGTGTGTGTGTGTGTGTGTGTGTGTGTGTGTGTGTGTGTGTGTGTGTGCGTGCGTGCGTGTGCGTGTGCTTGTGTGTGTGTGTCTTTGCTGTCTGTCTGTAATGAATCTTGCTTGACTCAGTGTCTGTTTGACTTTCAGGTCCTGGATGTGCTTCCAGAGACAGAGTCGGTGCTCGCTGAGGGGACGAGGGTGTGTGCCTACTGGAGCGAACGCTCTCGTTGCCTATACCCAGGCAACATACGCAGAGGTGAGAGATAACAACTACAAACTGGCCTCACTTTCTCAGTGTCCACGTTCATCCATTTGTGTTATTATTTATTTTATTCATTTAGCATTGTATTCATTTTTTTTGCATTATCATTTCATTCCTATGAGCATTTCATTAAAAAATTGCATTAGCAATTTAGACGTTTGTTAGCATTTTTTTCATTTTAGCATTTTACTCATATTTGCATTTTTATTAATTTTAGCATTTTATTCATTTCAGCATTTTAGTCAAATAAAATACAATTTTATTGGTCACATACACATATTTAGCCAATGTTTTTGCGGGCGTAGCGAAATGCTTGTGTTCCTAGCTCCAACAGTGCAGTAGTATCTAACAATACACAACAATACACACAAATATAAAAGTAAAATAATGGAATTAAGGAATATATAAATATTACATTGAGCAATTTTGACTAAAATACAGTAGAATAGAATACAGTATATACATATGAGATGAGTAAAGCAGTATGTAAACATTATTAAAGTGACTAGTGTTCCATTATTAAAGTGGCCAGTGATTCCATGTCTATGTATATAGGGCAGCAGCCTTTAAGGTGGAGGGTTGCATAACCGGGTGGAAGCCGGCTAGTGATGGTTATTTTACAGTCAGATGGCCTTCAGATAGAAGCTGTTTTTCAGTCTCTCGGTCCCAGCTTTGATGCACCTGTACTGACCTTGCCTTCTGGATGATAGCGGGGTGAACATGCTGTGGCTCGGGTGGTTGATGTCCTTGTTGCATTTTAGTCATTTTTGCATTTTATTCATTTTTAGCATTTTATTCATTTTAGCAATTTATTAACTTTAGCTAACTGTAACGAAGACGCAGGAAGTCAGGAAGCAAGTGCAGTTGGTGAGTTTAATAACAACGAACATGAAGATATACAAAACAGGAGTAGCGTACTTGACATGAAAACAAAACCAATACTGCCTGAAGACTGAGGCTACTGAGGGCTAAATAAAGGGGAAGTAATCACGGTAATGGGGAAGTCCAGGTATGCATAACGATGGGGAGCAGGTGTGCGTAATGATGGTTGCCAGGTGTGCGTAATGTGGGTTGCCAGGGCCGGTGGTTAGTAGACCGCCGACGTCGAGCGCTGGAGCGGGAGAGCGGGAGTAGGCGTGACACTAACAATGCCTGTGGTTTAAATGTGTCTATACTTTCTGCTCTTGCAGGTGGTTCAGGGGAGGAGGGGAAGCAGGGAGGTGTGATGGTGGAGTTCGATGATGGAGACAGGGGGAGGATCTCCCTCCCAAACATTCGCCTCCTCCCCCCGGGATACCAGATCCACTGTGAGTGTCTCTTTTGTATCGCTCTGTCGTCCACCTTGTATGCTTACAGGGTTACTGAATATACTAGACCTTCTAATTACAATTATTATGAAACCTTATAAGACCTTCCAATCACGTTATGAATTATGGACACATTGGGAATCATGGACAATATCTTGCTCCATTTTAAACATTACTTTTACTTTATTGACCAACTCAGTGGCCTGAAATTGGAAGGTTGGGAGTTCGATCCCTAGCCGAGTCATACCAAAGACCGAAAAAATGGGACCCAATGCATTAAGGAGATAGATTGGGGGTAATGCCCTGTGATAGACTAACGTCCTGTCCAGGAGGTGTACTAGTTCCTCACACTACAGAAACAGGAGGTAGGCTCCTGCTCCTATCAGCCGTTCCGGCTCGCACTAGCCAAGGCTTGTGCAAGACTATTTACTTATACGTATTACTTATGACAATCATTATGCAAGTGTATGTTAGAGATGTATTAACCCCCACCTCCACTTCCTGTCCCTCTGTAGGTGCGGCGTCGTCCCCTGCCCACCTGATGTCTAGCAGCCGGGTGGCTCGGAGGAGCTTCAGTCTGGAGAAAGCCCCCATGAGTGAGAGACCCTCTGAGAGACAGGCCAACACAGAGCCTGTCAGGAGACGACCAGGTCAGACAAGATCATCTACATAGATGCTTTATATCCACTCTATATTAAAAACAAATTATAGAAGATTTAGCCTGATGGGACGCAAAAAAAGTGTGTGTCATTCATTTCTTGAAACCTCTTGATCTAGTAAAGGTAGATGTAGTGTGTACTGATTGGTGACTTACCAGACATTCAATTGGTTTGAATTCCAGGGAGACCCAAAGGTTCAGGGAAGAAGAAGAACCTGTCAGACAGCACCAATAAGAACGCAGCCCCTCTGCTCAGCTGGCCGGCTGTGGCCGTCCCCAGGAAGAGGGCCTCTGAAAATCTGTTCCAGCTCAACGGGACTCCCAGGAAGGCCCTGAGGGGGACGAGGGAGGCCCACCTGTTCCCCCTGCCCCCGGTCCCTGTATCTGCCCCGGCCAAGGGCCTGTTCAGCAGCAGCTCCTTCGAGGTTGACTCCTTCAGCAGCATCGCTAACGGCTACTCCTCCTTCTGTAGCACCCAGCCCACCGGCATGTCCCTGGGTTCCAGGACCGGGCATTATGTCCAGAGACGGAGGCCCGGCGAGGTGCCGCGGAGCAGCAGGAAGAGCGGTCAGGAGTACCTGGTCAAACTGGATCACGAGGGGGTGACTTCACCTAAGACGAAGAACAGCAAGGCCCTGCTGCTGCTGGGCGGCGGCTCTGGGTTCGGGGCCAAAGGCGTAGGCGACCTCCCCAGGCCTGAGGCCTACTCCCACCCAGTCCTGCTGGTCAAGGACAACAGGAAGGGAGGTTCTGCCTCGAGGGCTGAGCTCCTCCTAAAGGGTGCCCCTCCTTCACAGAGGAAGGCTTCTCCCTCCCTGGCTATGGGGGAGTACGGTGTCGGTGAGCTGGGTCTCAGCTGCCACCGGGACTGCCACAGCTCCTACTCAGACCTGGACGACGAAGAGGAGGAGGAACAGGAGGAAAGGAGGAGGAGAAGGGCGGCTGCGCTGGCCACAGCAGCCTCTGGAGGCCTGAGGACAGCGGGAAGCTTCCTCTCGCGCCTCTCCGTCTCGTCCTCTTCCTCTGGTTCCTCAAGTTCATCCAGCTCGGGCTCCATGTCCAGTTCCAGCCTGTGCTCCTCAGATAATGACTCGTCCTACAGCTCGGAGGATGAGGAGACCTCCACGCTGCTGCTACAGAGCTGCCTGTCCTCCCACCACGGCCTGTTGCAGCCCTCCGAGCCCCCAGCTGCAGCCGGACCCCACCAGGGCCAACAGTCCTTCGTGGCCAAGGCCGTGGCCGTATCCAACACCAAGGGAGGAGGAGGAGGGGCCGCCAATGACCACAGTGCCAACAACAAGCTTCTCAAGAGGAAGGAGTGCGGCAGCTCGTCCCCCTCCAAACCCCCCAGAGACCTAGTGAAGAGGCAGAAGATTATCCCCGATGATGCAGGCCCAAGACCCAAGATGAACACATTCCTACCGGGGAGACAGATGTGGAGGTGGTCGGGGAACCCCACTCAGGTGAGACGAGTTGATAATTTTTTAAGATACGGTGTTCACACCAAAAACAATTCTGTGGTCATTAAATGTATGCCAATCTATTCCTGCCCCAATCCTTCCCCAATTCCTCCATATCATAGGTACATGAAACCGAAACCCTAACCCTAACCCTAATCCTCCCCCAATCCTCCATAGCAGAGGTACATGAGACCCTAACCCTAACCCTGGCCCTCCCCCAATCCTCCATAGCAGAGGTACATGAGCGTTAGAGCTGCACAATTGACCAGAGATACAAACTACTTAAGGCGACTTTAAGCACACCTAGACTGGTATTAAATCCAACACAAATAATCAACCTGTGCACTGAGATTGATTTATAAAGGTGATTTCTCCTTGAGCTGACTACTTGAGCTGACAGCCACATCGTTTACAGAAAACGTGATCTCTGCAAAACATCAGGGAAATTGCTTTTAAAAGTTGATCGTATTGAACAGGACGTTTATCTGAGTTGGATTGAATCCCGGGCCCTAGTTCCTAGACATGACTGTGTGTACTGAGTGTACCTGCATCTCCACAGAGGCGGGGGCTGAAGGGGAAGTCCAGGAAGCTGTTCTACAAGGCCATCGTACGGGGAAGGGACACAGTGCGAGTGGGCGACTGTGCCGTGTTCCTCTCTGCCGGCCGGCCCCACCTGCCCTACGTGGGCCGCATCGAGAACTTCTGGGAATCGTGGAGCTCCAGCATGGTGGTGAAGGTCAAGTGGTTCTACCACCCAGAGGAGACCAAGCTGGGCAAGAGGCACCACGACAGCAAGGTACATCCACATTCAGGTTTAGACCACTCTATTGCCATTTGGGTTGCAAAATCCTGGTTTTAGGAACTGGGCATCCTTCAACCGGGATTTCTGGAAAACCTGTGAATTTTTGAAATTTTGGGAACCTGTGAATTTTGGGAATTTTAGTTGGGAATGTGCCTTGATGTTGCTCAAGCGATAAAAAATATGTTATTATACTAATCGTAGTGCACAGGTTGTTTATCTGTTTGAAATGCGACCATAGTGTCACATTACAGGTGGTAGCAAACTTTCATATACTTTTGGTATCTCAGCATATTATGGTTTCAGAGTTGAAGTCGATTAAAAATACTTGCTGTTCTCCCTCTCTCTCTCTCTCTCTCTCTCTCTCTCTGTCTCCTAGCACGCTCTGTATCAGTCGTGCCACGAGGACGAGAATGATGTCCAGACAATCTCCCACAAGTGCCAGGTGGTGGGCCGCGAGGAGTATGAGCGAATGACCCGCGGCCAGAGACCCAGCAGCAGCATGACCATCCAGGGCCTGTACTATCTGGCTGGCACCTACGACCCCACCAGCGGTCAACTGCTCACTGCTGAGGGGGTGTCCATCGTCTGCTGAGCTGAGGACATCTTGTCCTGAGGATACTACTGAACCACCCATCTGATGGGTCTGATGGGAAATGAAGGTGGAAGGTCCACACGGCTTTGTCTGAAGGTGCCCATGCCTGACTCAGTCCGTAGGAGGGTTCCCAGATGGGTCAGTCCTGGAGGAAGTGAAGGTCAAGGTGCCTGTGGCTTTGCCTGAAGGACCCCTGGCCTTACTCAGTCAGTGCTGACTACTGGGGGACGTCAGGGCCAAGGCAGGGATGTCCCCTGTCTACACTGGATATCTCAACATACATGGCTGCTAGACTGGGGTCTAGTTAGAAGAAGGGGAGGGGGTAGCCATTCACAGCAGTGAACCCCGTTCTGCTCCCACCCTCACTGGGTAACTTAAGACAAAGATCTGGGTCCTGGACCTGAACAACCAGGACCCAATAGTTCAATGACATCCGACTGACTTTCCATCGGTCTAACTTAACATCTCTTTAGTTTAGACTGAGGATGGCATGTTTGAGGGACAGTTTCACGCCTGATCTTTACACCACTCACCCATAATAGGTCACCAAATTAGAGCTGAACGTAGGTTTGGATTGGACAGCTCAAGGCACCATAAGGTCCCTCCGGACCAGGCCTGAGGTATGGGATGTACTGTCTAATATGTTTGTCTTCGTGATTCCAGGGATGTTAAAATATGTTGAAGATATCGATGATAACGATGTAAATATTTGGAATGATTTTTCCAATCAAGCCATACACTTCAGTACCTCTTGTCTCTCTTATGGATCAGGTGTATATTGTACAGGTAAATTATCTGTTCTTTTTGTTGTTGTTGTTGTCTATATGTATATAACAACTATTTTATATAGAAGTATATATGAAAGGTATCTTTCCATGTTTTTTTATTGATTTATTTTTCTATGAGGGGTGAATATGGCACTTTGTGTTTTTCTTTGGGACGATGAGCTGAAGATGCACTACACATGCCCTGCTGAGAGAAACAGACAGGCAGACAGACAGACAGACAGACAGACAGACAGACAGACAGGCAGACAGATAGACAGACAGACAGAGAGCCAGACAGGCAGGCAGATAGACAGACAGACAGACAGACAGACAGACAGACAGACAGACAGACAGACAGACAGACAGACAGACAGACAGACAGGCAGACAGGCAGACAGGCAGACAGAGAGAGAGCCAGACAGGCAGACAGACAGAGAGACAGGCAGGCAGACAGGCAGACAGACAGGCAGACAGGCAGAGACAGACAGAGACAGACAGAGAGAGGGAGGAGAGAGAGAAACAGAGAGAGAGAGAGAGAGCACAGAAATGAGAGAAGGATATGACAGGAGAGGTCTCACTCTCTCAGAGAGAGGAGCCATCCTGTTGAAGTATAAATGTGTCCTTAAATGTGTTACTTTGTTATTTTGTTTATAACCATCTTTATTTATGTACCTTTCCGTTTTTCCTCGCTACATAGCAGATCCACGTGGACTGCATTCACGGGTTACAAAAGAATACTATTAACAAGTGAGAAATACATATATTTACATATATTTATTTTTATTGGTATTGAAATACATTCTAATATTGCCCTGGCATCACTTTAACTATGCCATTGTGGCATGCGCTCCAAATTATTCAATTAAAAATGAGTTGGTCTGCATATGCAGGTGTTTAGAAGTACTATACTTCAAGTACACAGTTGGACCCGTAAAAACCAAAGCTTCTACTCTGTAAGATCTTCATGAAGTACTATTGAAGTATTACTTACTCAAGAACATCAAGCAGCTATATTATTCAGAGACCACTGGGAACTTGATAATCAAACTGTTTCTCACTCTGAGAATACAAGACATCCCCCTATGTGCATATATGGCTTTTCTTTGTGACAATGGGTTTTCTTGCACATGTACCTGTAGCTCTGTGAGGTCCAAAATCCCTGTGGCCAAAAGTCTTCGGTCACCTGAAACAGGTGGCTGATAAGGTCATACCAAGGTCAAGGTACTGTCAAAAAGTTTGAGTATTGACAATTTGTTGGAGATTCGTCAGTTGGGTTTATTGATTAATTAATAGACGTCTCTTAATTAGGAACACACATGCACTCAATGTTAACGGTGAAGGACAATCAAATTAACATAGCAATGGATATAGTTTAAAAGGCTCACTTAATCAAAATGTTGCTTTTAAATGTTTTATTTTATTTTGTGCCAAATACATTTTGTCTCAGTCTCTGTCGTTTTGATATGCAATCCTGACTGTATTTTTAAGTTCTTACAGTTTTTATTTGCTCATCATCATTCTTTATTTATTGTCGATGTTGCTGTTTGCTCACCAAGCCAAGAGCTCTCTATGACAACGTGACGTTGTTTTTCCATGTGATGTTGCATTTGGATTTCTTAATAACAGTTAGGTCTTGTAGAGGCTGCATAGTGAAAAGGAATAAAGGAACACTGGATTATTCTCATCCACAACCCTCTCTGAATAACTTGACGTTTGGACCCTCCTGCTCTCTGTCTGTGGTGGCGCGACTGACTACATTGCAAACGTTGCATCAACCAATAGTTCTGCGCCACATCATCGACTGCATAGTCGGACATCAGATTGCTATGTCATATGGTGTGGTTAGCTGGTATGTTAAACACCTACCCAAGTGTTGAGATCTGGCAGGCGTCTGCAATGTAGTCAGGCAGGAACGCCACCTATGACTCTGCACCCCTGTAGCTCCATCTCAGGGTCCCTCAGTGTCTGTGACCCTAACTTCCTGAAAGATTGACCTCCCATTTGTTTCAAGCAACAACATTTTTTAACGGTCTAAGGCCGGGATGTGTGTTTGTGTGGCCGGGATGTTTGTGTGTGTGTGTGTGTGCATGTGTATGTATGTGTGCGTGTGCTTGCGTGCAAGATACTGCATGCCTGTTAGAGGCCACTGGATATGATGATATTAGAATGTAGGTTTGGAACTCACGTGTCTTCACTTGTCTAGCGAGAAAGACAGCCTTAGCATTTTGTTTGGAGGCCAGGTGCTATACTAAGATGGCTCAGAGAAGTTGCATTGAAGTTCAGTGATTGGGCAGAATATTGCAAAGGCTCATGGGCCAAATGAAATCAGGACTTTTGGTTATAAGGGAACGAAAATATAGGTGTGAAAGGTATACAGTCTCCCATAGAGTTGCTTGGTAAATATTAACATAATTTTGACGTATTATGTTTATTATGATTATTATTTTAATATTGTTAAATTGAATTATCTCCTGCGTGTGTCAATGTTGTAAAGACATGTAGATGTGTATAGCAAGTTTGGGGGTAAATGTTTTACAAAAATATACTTTAATAATATAAATCTGTAAAAACTGTTTTAGTATCAAGATTTTTTTATCTGGCTTATGAATAAATATCACATCTTAAAACGCCGTATTATTTGTATTGCTAATTTATACACCTATGTCCGGCACCTATGTCTGGATGATAATTAACAATTTGTCTTGATTAATTATTTGAAAACAATATGAATTAGTCGCTTGTGCTGTCCTTCATTGGCCAAAAAGATCTTGATCGTTGGTGCTGGTGAGACTGCTCTGTTTCGACCAATGAGAAGGGTTGTGGAATCTGGAGTGCCTTGCGCCACGTTCCATGACAAGCATGGATGCAGTGAGTAGTGTACTCACAGTGTGATGAGTGCAAGGTTGGGGTCAATCCCAATTTAATTTGAAATTCCAATTCAATTCTTGAATTCGCTCATGAAGTGAAGAATTTACATTGAATACAATTTGAATTTCAACAATGTTCAAGTTTTGGAATTGGAATTGAATTGGAATTAGACGGTTTGGACTTTTTGTTTTAAATCATTTCAACTTGTACCTCTATAATTCCAGTATACTGTATCTAGGCTGCCTGAACCGTGACATGATCAGCCTGAAACCCTGAGGGAATTTAATTGGAATGGGAATTTGTGGAATTGTTGGGGATAATATTGAATTAGGAATTTAATTATTGGAATTGACCTAACATTGGAATTGAGAGGAATTGAATTATCTCTGAATTCCAAACTGACTTGGAATTTGAATTGAATTAAATGGAATTTACAGGGAGAGAGAATTGAATTAGAATCGAATTTGTGGAATTAACCCCAACCCTGGAGGAGTGTCTGTGTAAGATTCCTCTTTCTCAGTCAGTTATCACCACACTGAAGACCCGTGGATTTGCACATACAGAACTAACAATTGAGTTAAAACTGTTCAGTACTCAGTCAGTTAGTGTGTTTCCTCTGTTCTTCTCTCAGCACTGCCTCAAGGTCCAAGCTAAGGGGTCTCCCACATCCCACCAGCCATACATAGGTCTACCATATCTGCACATACAGTGCCTTGCAAATGTATTCATCCCATTTGGCGTTTTTCCTATTTTGTTGCATTACAACCTGTAATTTA
The DNA here is from genome assembly GCF_964263955.1 of Coregonus lavaretus. Classification (NCBI taxonomy): domain Eukaryota; kingdom Metazoa; phylum Chordata; class Actinopteri; order Salmoniformes; family Salmonidae; genus Coregonus; species Coregonus lavaretus. The sequence continues at coordinate 35,989,324 of NC_140015.1, read as the reverse complement.
AATGGATTTTTATTTGGATTTCATGTAATGGACATACACATTACTTAGAAATCATACAATGTGATTTTCTGGATTTTTGTTTTAGATTCTGTCTCTCACAGTTGAAGTGTACCTATGATAAAAATTACAGACCTCTACATGCTTTGTAAGTAGGAAAACCTGCAAAATCGGCAGTGTATCAAATACTTGTTCTCCCCACTGTACATATATAAATATAAATACATACATATTATGGGTGGTCCTCTGTAGCTCAATTGGTAGTGGGTTCGATCCCCGGGACCACCCATACATTAAAATGTATGCACACATGACTGTAAGTCGCTTTGGATAAAAGCGTCTGCTAAATGGCATATTATACACAAAATAGTCCAAATTGGTGAAGTGAAATTTAAAAAATAACTTGTTTCAAAAAATTCTAAAAAAATTAATAACGGAAAAGTGGTGCGTGCATATGTATTCACCCCCTTTGCCATGAAGCCCCTAAATAAGATCTGGTGCAACCAATTACCTTCAGAAGTCACATAATTAGTTAAATAAAGCCCACCTGTGTGCAATCTAAGTGTCACATGATCTGTCACATGATCTCAGTATATATACACCTGTTCTGAAAGGCCCCAGAGTCTGCAACACCACTAAGCAAGGGGCACCACCAAGCAAGCGGCACCAAGAAGACCAAGGAGCTCTCCAAACAGGTCAGGGACAAAGTTGTGGAGTACAGATCAGGTTTCGGTTATAAAAAAATATCCAAAGCTTTGAACATCCCACGGAGCACCATTAAATCCATTATTAAAAAATTGAAAGAATATGGCACCACAACAAACCTGCCAAGAGAGGGCCGCCCACCAAAACTCACGGACCAGGCAAGGAGGGCATTAATCAGAGAGGCAACAAAGAGACCAAAGATAACCCTGAAGGAGCTGCAAAGCTCCACAAATTGAGCTTTTTGGCCATCAAGGAAAACGCTGTGTCTGGCGCAAACCCAACACCTCTCCTCACCCCGAGAACACGGCAGGGACTGGGAAACTGGTCAGAATTGAAGGAATGATGGATGGCGCTAAATACAGGTAAATTCTTGAGGGAAACCTGTTTCAGTCTTCCAGAGAATTGAGACTGGGACGGAGGTTCACCTTCTAGCAGGACAATGACCCTACGCATACTGCTAAAGCAACACTCGAGTGGTTTAAGGGGAAACATTTAAATGTCTTGGAATGGCCTAGTCAAAGCCCAGACCTCAATCCAATTGAAAATCTGTGGTATGACTTAAAGATTGCTGTACACCAGTGGAACCCATCCAACTTGAAGGAGCTGGAGCAGTTTTGCCTTGAAGAATGGGCAAAAATCCCAGTGGCTAGATGTGCCAAGCTTATAGAGACATACCCCAAGAGACTTCCAGCTGTAATTGCTGCAAAAGGTGGCTCTACAAATTTTTTATTTAACCTTTATTTAACTAGGCAAGTCAGTTAAGAACTAATTCTTATTTACAATGACGGCCTAAATTGTATTGACTTTGGGGGGGGGGTCAATAGTTATGCACGCTCAAGTTTTCTGTTTTTTAAATCTTATTTCTTGTTTGTTTCACCCCCCAAAAAAATCAAATGATACAAACCCCCAAAAAATCCATTTTAATTCCAGGTTGTAAGGCAACAAAGTAGGAAAAATGCCAAGGGGGGTGAATACTTTCGCAAGCCACTGTATGTGTGTTTCCTCGACAACTTGACAAAGACAATCTCCGTCACCAGACTCAAGTGAGATAACCTCGCTGGCATTACCGGAGGGTGGGCACAATATGGGTCACTGACCTTTCTCTCCGAGGGGCCTGGGGGTCCAGTGCCACATTCCCCTCCCCCCAACTCCTCCACTCCCCCCTGGCCCAGTCCTCCCCCCACCTCCTCTCCTCCCCTCCCCCTGACCTCCTCCACCTCCTCCTCCCTGGCTTAGACTGGGGGTTAATGAGACATCAGTCATCACAATCTCCACCAGTGGCCCCCAGTGAACACAAACATTGTCTGCTGTTTACTGTGAGCAGCCCTTTGTGTGTTAACCATGGCCACTGCCCCATGTCAAGGCCAGGGCTCGCTCTGCGTCATTACTGCAGGGGTGGTATTAGCTAGCTGGCCGAATCACAGTGGGGGTGGAGGGTGAAGGTGGAGGGTAATCACCAAAGGGGTGGGAGAGGTGCCTCAAGTCGCCTCTCCGTGCTCCAAAGATATGCAATCAAAACAAAGACCTTAGAGTTCATTACAGGCTTGGGTAACTTCATGACAACATGGGTTTGAGTATAAACCTTAGTAGCCTACAGTACATTTTGTTATTCAACCCTAAAAGCACAAACGGGTCCATTTTGTCCCCAAGGGGTCAAAAACTTCATTTTCAAAACACTTTTTTTGGACTTTGTCAAGCAACTATTTACCGACATAAAACACAATTTACCATGACTTCTGTGTTAATATGGAGGAATAAAAAGAAAATCTATCTTTTGTATAATAGTGGTGCCTATATCACCCATTTCGGTGGCCATCGTAGATCGTATCGGTATGTCAGAGAAGCTCAATCGCCAATTTATCAGACTAAGTATCACAGAAACAAAACACTTTGAATGAATAGCAATAACTTTTCCTGACAAGTTGCTATGGTTGATATTGATCAAAATAACTGTTCAAACCGTGAAAAACATACAAAAACGTATATTTCTTTTAAATAAATGTGTACAAATATATGCTTATTTTGGGGAATTAAAACCATTTGCTTAAGTAACAAAACCACTAATTCTTATAATTTACAGTGTTAAATAACACAAATATTTTTTTCATTTTGTCATTATAATAAGGTTGGTAGCAACGTGAAAATCGTTGTGGAAATCTGTTTTAGCTCAAGTCGACTACAAAACCCACAATGCAATGCTGGCTATGTGCTGGCTAGATAGCTATAGTGTCAGTAGTGTTAGTAGTGTTAGTCTATAGTGTTAGTAGTGTTAGTCTATAGTGTTAGTAGTGGTAGTCTATAGTGTTAGTCTATAATCTAACACGTGTTTTTCCTGCCATGGCCTAGATACAGCCATGGTACCCCTAATCCATCTCTCTGTTGATCATTACCAGTGGGTTGTACAGATTCTGTATCGACTTTGCTAGCCGAGCTTTCCACAGCATTACATGGGATTACTGTCTCTCCCCTACATATGGTGCTAACATGCTTATGCAATGATATGGCACTTGTTTGACAAATACTATTTACTGTATTTCAATTACTTTTAAATACATTTTAAGGAAGTATTTAGATATTTTTTTTGAAAATACAAGTATTTGGATATACATTTTGAAAGTATTGGCATGAATTTGAAAATACTCTTAATACACATTACATTGTATTTTCGCATACAAATATTTAAATAGGCAAGTATTTGAACCCAGGTCTGGTTGACTCAATAACAACTGCAAGACACACATGCCGTGTTTTCTCAGTCTGTGTTAATCCCTCTGTTTTTTAATTTTTTCAGACTCCCTCCTCCATGCCATCTCCCCTCATCCACTCTGTTCACTGTTAGGCCTCTGTTAAGACTCAGCCACTCCAGCTGAAAGATGGATGAGAATAGGTGCTGAAGGACAAAAACAGGCCGGGAACAGACAGAATTGGGGTACTGTTCATGGATGATGCTATGTCTACCCAGCTGAAGTTTGCCCTTGGACCTGGATACTGGGAATTAAGGATTGATTAGGACCTCATATATCTTAGATCTCTGGTAAACACAATCATCTGTATACCAGCAACATGACAAATTAACAGATTATTTCATTAATTGTGACTCTCTTAGATAACAATAACCATACATGAATTATAAAATAAATACACTGAGTGTACAAAACATTAGGAGCACCTGCTCTTTCCATGACATAGACTGACCAGGTGAATCCAGGTGAAAGCTATTATCCTTTATTGATGTAATGTGTTAAATCCACTTAACAGGGGGTGCTGTGCTGTGTAGCTTCGCTCTGCTACGGGACTTTAATAATAGTGGACGACTGCTAGACAGAGCTGTGAGGCTATCATGGGAAATTACAAGGCTGTTCTTTACGAGGTGGCTCACAGCGCCACTTCAAGGGTGTAGCTCTGCTGTTGGAAGTCACGAAGGGGATCCGCCTGCCGGCCACTGCCTAATAGCCCTCTGTCACCTCTCAGGGTCTGTGTTTGATCACGCTCATTTGGGTACCCCCTGTCACTATGTCGGAGACAGGATACAAAATGGCGTCGGGGAAATTGAAGGAATGGGCCCTCGTGGCCTCCAAACCTCCAAAGTTGTCACCTGCACAAAATCTGTCAGTGGCCCCTGGCCCTGTGGGAACCAACAACGGCCAAAAGTTACGGGGCTGTCATAAAACACCCTCTCGTACTGTCCCGTGTGTAAGTGGTGGGACAGCTGGAAAAGCAGCCACAGCTCGTAAATAAGGAAGAGGGGCCTGTGGCTGTTATGGTTGTTATAGGCTTCCTTCTGAACCAGCAAGGCCAGTGAGACTGGAGCAATTAGCAGCAACCCTTCTACAACCTATTAGACTAGGGCTGTCCATAGATACTTAAACGTGTCGGTGCGTTTTTTATTCTTGCTATGCATGGCCGTGTGGCTGTGCACGACTCCAACACCATCATCAAGTTTGCCAATGACACGACGGTGGTGGACCTGATCACCAACGACGATGAGACAGCCTATAGGGACGAGGTCAGAGACCTGGCAGTGTGGTGCCAGGACAACAACTTCTCCCTCAATGTGGGCAAGACAAAGGAGCTGATCGTGGACTACCAGAAAAGGAGGGCAGAACACGCCCCCATTCACATTGACGGGGCTGTAGTGGAGCGGTCACATCACTAAGGACCTATCATGGTCCAAACACACCAACACAGTCATGAGGAGGGCAGGACAATGCCTCTTCCCCCTCAGGAGGCTTAAAATATTTGGCATGGGCCCTCAGATCCTCAAAAAGTTCTACAGCTGCACCATTGAGAGCGTCATGACTGGCTGCATCACCGCTTGATATGACTACTGCTCGGCATCTGACCGCAAGGCGCTACAGAGGGTAGTGCGTACGGCCCAGTACATCACTTGGGCCGAACTCCCTGCCATCCAGGACCTCTATACCAGGCGGTGTCAGAGGAAGGCCCTAAAAATTGTCAAAGACTCCATCTACCCAAGTCATGACTGTTTCTGTCTCTCTGCTACTGCACGGAAAACGATACCGGAAAGCTAATTCTGGGACAAAAAGGCTCCTGAAGAGCTTCTACCCCAAGCCATAAGACTGCTAAATAGTTATCCAAATAGCTACCCGGACTATCTGCCCTGACCCTTTTTGCACTAACTCTTTTTGACTATGCACACACAGTGGACTCTACCCACACACTCACACATACTTACATTGACACTCCAACACATACACACACAATCACCACACACACACACTTCCACACTTCCACACTCATCACATACGCTGCTGCTACTGTCTATTATCTATCCTGTTGCCTAATCACTTTAGCCCTACCTTTATGTACATACAGTTGAAGTCGTAAGTTTACATACACCTTAGCCAAATACATTTAAACTCAGTTTTTCACAATTCCTGACATTTAATCCTAGTAAAAATTCCCTGTCTTAGGTCAGTTAGGATCACCACTTTATTTTAAGAATGTGAAATGTCAGAATAATAGTAGAGAGAATGATTTATTTCAGCTTTTATTTATTTCATCACATTCCCAGTGGGTCAGAAGTTTACATACACTCAATTAGTATTTGGTAGAATTACCTTTAAATTGTTTAACTTGGGTCAAACATTTTGGGTAGCCTTCCACAAGCTTCCCACAATAAGTTGGGTGAATTTTGCCTCATTCCTTCTGATAGAGCTGGTGTAACTGAGTCAGGTTTGTAGGCCTTCTTGCTCGCACACTCTTTTTCAGTTCTGCCCACACATTTTCTATAGGATTGAGGTCAGGGCTTTGTGATGGCCACTCCAATACCTTGACTTTGTTGTCCTTAAGCCATTTTGCCACAACTTTGGAAGTATGCTTGGGGTCATTGTCCATTTGGAAGACCCATTTGCGACCAAGCTTTAACTTCCTGACTGATGTCTTGAGATGTTGCTTCGATTTATCCACATAAATGTCCTTCCTCGTGATGCCATCTATTTTGTGAAGTGCACCAGTCCCTCCTGCAGCAAAGCACCCCCACAGCATGATGCTGCCACCCCTGTGCTTCACGGTTGGGATGGTGTTCTTTGGCTTGCAAGCAACCCCCTTTTTCCTCCAAACATAACGATGGTCATTATGGCCAAACAGTTCTATTTTTGTTTCATCAGACCAGAGGACATTTCTCCAAAAAGTACGATCTTTGTCCCCATGTGCAGTTGCAAACCGTAGTCTGGCTTTTTTTATGGCGGTTTTGCAGCAGTGGCTTCTTCCTTGCTGAGCGGCCTTTCAGGTTATGTCGATATAGGACTCGTTTTACTGTGGATATAGATACTTTGGTACCGGTTTCCTCCAGCATCTTCACAAGGTCCTTTGCTGTTGTTCTGGGATTGATTTGCACTTTTCGCACCAAAGTACGTTCATCTCTAGGAGACAGAACGCGTCTCCTTCCTGAGCGTTCCACCCTCCCCTCTCCCCTCTCAACCTCCCCTCTCTCTCCTCCCCTCTCCCCTCCCCTCTCTCTCTCCCTTCCCTCTCCCCTCTCAACCTCACCTCTCTCTCCTCCCCTCTCCCCTCTCCCCTCTCCCCTCCTCTCCCTCTCCTCTCTCGTCCCCTCTCACCTCTCCCTTGGCCTGGCTTGTTCCTGGGAGTGTTGTGTAGTTTACCCCCTCATCCACAGCCAACACAGCTAGCTTCCTGAAACCCATGGCTGTTTACACATCATTCTTCCTCTATTGACAGTGTTCTCCAGCTCTCTGGCGCAGCGCGCTACAAACAGCTGTTCAGCTAAGAGTGAGTGGGCTGCTCTAAACCACACAGGGCTCTCATGAAGCTTCCAGCTCCCAGCTCCTCTGATAACTGCCTGCGTGTGCTGGCACGGCTGGTACTGTTACCGCAGCACAGCGCACTGCCTCACACGCACACAAACACACACACGCACAGGCTAGATTAGGGTTGGAGCGAAAACCCACAGGACGGTAGCTCTCCAGGAACAGGGTTGGAGAGCCCTGATCTTTAAGGTATAGCAACAGGGCCACTGTCTCCACACTGAGTCAACAGAGTCGGACTGTCATGTTATTACAGTAACAGACTGGGCAGGGTCATGCAGATCATGCTGCCATACTGCACTATGAATAGCCATCTCCTCCTGTAGGAGTTATTCCCCCCCTCCCTTCCTTGTGTTCATCCTCCCTTTTCCTCCTCATCACACACACACACACACACGTACACACACACACACACACACACACACACACAAGCAAACACACACACACACAACACAAGCAAACACACACAGCTGGTTGCTGGGTCAGGAGGAGAGGAGGAAATCTGAGAGAAAGGCTACCATCACCCTAAGCAGCAACGGGGACAGGAGACACCCCATGAATCACAATACAATGGCTCCTGCCTGGGGGGGCATGGGAATATTGTAGGGGCCTGTTTGTGTGTAAGCATGTTTATATATTTATGTGAGGTGTGTTTGCCTGTGTGACTGAGTGTGTGTGTGTGTGTGTGTGTGTGTGTGTGATTTTGTGCGTGCATGCAATGTGCACGTGTGTGTGTGTGTGTGCATGCGACCTGAGCATGCATGTATTTGTGCACTTGTGTGTGTGTGTGAGTGAGTGAGTGAGTGAGTGAGTGAGTGAGTGAGTGAGTGAGTGAGTGAGTGAGTGAGTGAGTGAGTGAGTGAAACAATAACTCTCATACAGCAATATCCATCTGACTAAGTTATGTATTCATGTACTATCTAAATCCCCCTCTACATGGAACACACAGAAAGCTGGAATAGCGTAAAACTTCAAGTAAACGCTGTCGGAATAAACGCCTGTTTCAAATAAACGCCGGGTCTAAATGAATTGTTTATGAGGTTACCATATATTATCATGAATTGTTTACGAATGTTCGATTTGTTACATTAAATAATTCAGTAATGATTTGAAAAAATAATGGCAATCATCGGTTTTTATCGCCAGTAAGAAACTGCTAGCCATTGGCTGCTACCAGCTGAGAACTGCTAGCTAACTGGCAAGCACAAAAACAGTCAACAATTTCGGGAGTACAGACCTTTAGAAATCGGCCTCTAGTGGCGAAAGTAAGAACTGATGAAATTGCACATCAAAGGGGAGAAACATTATTCTGTCAAGGAAAGGCATATTAAGACAAAAGAAATGAGTGTGTAAATGATAACACATTAGTGCAGAAAATGAAGAAATGTATTACAATTCTGGAAGTGAATGCTGGAATTTAAAAATGTACTATGCAAATGAGCAAAAGCTGTGTACATTAAACTGGTACCGGGCTACCTTCAGGTGAGTCTTGTGAGGCTTGTGGGCGTAGCTCTGTCACCATTCACCGCATATGCGGAAGGCCGATATTGGCGGATGCGGTGGATTGAGATACAGCCCATGCAAAAAAAACAGATATCTCTAGCTTAAACAGACATATTTTTATGGGGATTTTTATTATTATTATAATTCGATTTCCACGGGGCTGTGGAAATGTACTCTAGAGGGTTAAGGAAATAGAAGCCTGGCTAAAATAGAAGCCTGTCTCTAATAAGTGTGTAGTGTTCAGTGATTGAAGCAAATAAACGCCAGAGCTATTTACCTTTTTATGGTAGGTATTACTTTAGTGATGTCATCCACAGAACGCTAGGAGACAGTTGATTGATGCCAAAAAGACAATCACCATTTACTGCTGCCATGGTAACAGCACAGCAAATAGTAGAAGGGGGGACACCTCAGGACAAAGTCGACTACAATACTCAACAATGCTGTTAATTAATTGTTGTAGTCTGATATTAAATCCATGACCTCAGCTGTGGAGGCAGTTAGATAAATGCAGTTCCCTTTATGCTTGATACGGTCTCTCTCTCTCTTTCTCTCTCCGTATCAGCTTCCCACTGCCTCTCTCTTTCTCCCTCTCTCTCTGCCTCCCCTGCCCCTCTTTCTCCCTCTCTCTCTGCCTCCCCTGCCTCTCTCTCTCTCTCTCTCTCTCTCTCTCTCTCTCTCTCTCTCTCTCTCTCTCTCTCTCTCTCTCTCTCTCTCTCTCTCTCTCTCTCTCTCTCTCTCTCTCTCTCTCTCTCTCTCTCTCTCTCTCTCTCTCTCTCTCTCTCTCTCTCTCTCTCTCTCTCTCTCTCTCTCTCTCTCTCTCTCTCTCTCTCTCTCTCTCTCTCTCTCTCTCTCTCTCTCTCTCTCTCTCTCTCTCTCTCTCTCTCTCTCTCTCTCTCTCCACCTCCCCTGCCACTCTCTCTCTAGCTTATCCTGATTTCTCTTTCACTTTGTTGAGGAGTATTTGCTCTACAGCAACAAACATGGGTTGAATTGTGGGAAATACCACTGAGAAACAGAGATGACTCAGCCAGGCGAGAGAGGAGGATCTCCCTCCACAGAGGCCTGCTAGTGTTCTATTAGACACACCTGTGTGCATGCAGGGACAGAGACAAAGAAGAGACTAGCACAGTCAGGCTACCCAATACCCTGAATACACACAATCACTCACACGCACACACGGACACACACATGCACAAAAGCACGCACACTCACTCACTCACTCACTCACTCACTCACTCACTCACACACTCACACACTCACACACTCACACACTCACACACTCACACACTCACACACACACTCACACACACACACACACACACACACACACACACACACACACACACACACACACACACACACACACACACACACACACACACACACACACAAACAGGATATCTATTGGCTCTGTCCTTTCAAACCCCTCTGTCTGAGTTGTGGGAGTGTGTGGGTCAAACTGCCAGTCATTCTTTGGTATAAAAGAGTCTGCCCAGCTGCCAAGCCTCCAGTGCCGGCTGCCAAGGCCCCTAAACACGTCCTCCACTGTGTGTGTGTGTCCTCCATTGTGTGGCTCTCCGTTTATATTCAGCATTTAAAAAATATACTATCTGCTCAGAGAACACTGAGTCATACACTATGACTGACACCCTTACATCTCATCACAGTAAAAGCCCCTGGGCCACAAAGCACTCCTTTGATCAGACATTTTGGAGACATCTTTCATTTCCTTCAAACAAATCCAAAGGGTTATAGTGATGGTGAAACTCGACGACGCAATCTCAAAGCACAAAATGCACCTGGTGCAAAAAGTAAAGGGCGAACGATGCCCATGTTGATTCCATCCCTCTCCTCGCCCCAACCTGGGCTCGAACCAGGAACCCTCTGAACACATCAACAAAATTCACCCACAAAATATCGTTACCTATCGCTCCACAAAAGCCACGATCCTTACAGTGCAAGGGAAACAACTACTTCAAGGTCTCAGAGCGAGTGACGTCACTGATTGAAACTCTACTAGCGCGCACAGCTAACTAGCTTGTCATTTGCAATGTATGTGATTGTACAGTCTAGGGGATTGTAGTTTGAGTGTAGAAAAAAAGGTTATAGGAGGGATTTCTATTCCATCCCTACCACCCAATGCGGAGGAGTAGAGCGGGACAGAGAGACAGAGGTGATAAATAGAGAAGGGGAGAAGGGTTTAGAGAGAGAAATACAGAGAGCAAGAAATAAAAATTTTAACTTAAATTGTCCAATTCAGCTGTCAGAGCAACACAGAGAATTCACTTAATGTCCTGTTTGGTCTCCATGGAGACCCTCCTGAGTGGGGACTATTTTCTCTGGTCTGACTGCGCCTGTCAACTCATGACTGTTATTGGTTTTAATACTGTTTATGCTCCTCTGGCCTGATCAGATCAATGGCAGAAACACGGCTGTGGTCAAGATCACCTAGGACACAAAACCCTAGCAATGAAGAGCAGTTGAGGCCAGTGTTTTCTTAACTTTCTCTTTGATTTGTCAATGCTCATTGATCATTCACATCCAGAATCAATTCATGTAAATTCAGGGAGAGTCCAAGTATTATCTGCAGTGTTTGTGGTAGAGAATGACCAACATTTTGGCCAACATGTTCTCTTCTCTTTCCCTATCCCAGAGTAACACAGTCAGTCATATGTGAGAGAAACTGATATCTCAGTCTTCCTGGTTGAAGATCTTGCAGGCATTTGCCTAGGAAGTCCACCACCACCACGACGTTGAATGCATTAAGATTTAAACACACCAACCACCTGGGGGATTAGACTTTGGCTCAGCGAGTCCAGTGGCTTATAGTTTATAAATACACCCACAGCTTAATTTCTGTCTTATTCAAATTGCAAGTGTGGACTCAAGCCCTGGGGCAGTTGTCCATAATGACACCCCCTCTCCATCCCCACTTCTCCCCTCCTCCCTACCCCCGGATTCCTACTTCCTTTGGTTTCCAAACCACAGAGCCGGAGTACTGGGTTTAAGATGGCCTTTATCAGTGGTCTGTCCAGTGGTATCGGCTTACAAGGCAGCACTCTGTCCACACACACATTATGGAAGTTTTAATAGGTGATCAGAGCAGCTGTTACAGACGCAGTGCTGATTTACTGCCCCTCGTAGGGGCTTAATGTCTACAGGAGGCAGACGGCTCTTAAGCCTTTGATGTTCAGGGGGATAATGTTATATGATCAGGTGGCCCCCTTGGAAAACACACACACACGAAAACACACACGTGAATGTGCATGCACGTAAGCACACACACGCACATATATGCACACACGCATGCACACACACACTCCTTTCTTGGATCACTACTGTAAGTGGAGAAGGGAAAGTCCTATTGAGGGTTCTGAGTCTACCCACCTGCCCTCCCCCTTCCTAGAACAATACTCTCAGACATACTGCCCACATGCCCCTCCCCCTTCCTAGAACAATACTCTCAGACATACTGCCCACCTGCCCCTCCCCCTTCCTAGAACAATACTCTCAGACATACTGCCCACATGCCCCTCCCCCTTCCTAGAACAATACTCTCAGACATACTGCCCACCTGCCCCCCCCCCCCTTCCTAGAACAATACTCTCAGACATACTGCCCACCTGCCCCTCCCCCTTCCTAGAACAATACTCACAGACATACTGCCCACCTGCCCCTCCCCCTTCCTAGAACAATACTCTCAGACATACTGCCCACCTGCCCCTCCCCCTTCCTAGAACAATACTCTCAGACATACTGCCCACCTGCCCCTCCCCCTTCCTAGAACAATACTCTCAGACATACTGCCCACCTGCCCCCCCCCCTTCCTAGAACAATACTCTCAGACATACTGCCCACCTGCCCCTCCCCCTTCCTAGAACAATACTCTCAGACATACTGCCCACCTGCCCCTCCCCCTTCCTAGAACAATACTCTCAGACATACTGCCCACCTGCCCCTCCCCCTTCCTAGAACAATACTCTCAGACATACTGCCCTTTCAGCTCCCACTAACATCCAAGACTACTATCACACTGCCTCTGTAAGGCTCCCACTAACATCCAAGACTACTATCACACTGCCTCTGTAAGGCTCCCACTAACATCCAAGACTACTATCACACTGCCTCTGTAAGTACTTAAACACACACGCACACACACACACAAACAGAACACTTGCGTTTCTTAAAACAAGTTGACAGGTGGGGCATGCTCAGGGGAACACAAGCCTAATACAGCACAAAGGCTCCCAATAGGCTTAGCACTTCAGCACCGACCAATTGGAGTAGTTATGCAGGAGATTCTGCACTATTCACACCATGCCACCTCCCTCTTTGAGGTCAAGTATCACATGCTGTTTGCACCTCAAAGACATCAATATCCTCTTTCCCGCTGCACCCTGCAATACATCTGGGCAAACAACAGAAGAAAGCAATGATAATTGTTCAACTGAGTGAAAACCCAGACAGTTACTGTATCAATCAATCAATCAATTTTATTTTATATAGCCCTTCTTACATCAGCTAATATCTCGAAGTGCTGTACAGAAACCCAGCCTAAAACCCCAAACAGCTAGTAATGCAGGTGTAGAAGCACGGTGGCTAGGAAAAACTCCCTAGAAAGGCGAAAATCTAGGAAGAAACCTAGAGAGGAACCAGGCTATGAGGGGTGGCCAGTCCTCTTCTGGCTGTGCCGGGTGAAGATTATAACAGAACCATGCCAAGATGTTCAAAAATGTTCATAAGTGACAAGCATGGTCAAATAATAATCAGGAATAAATCTCAGTTGGCTTTTCATAGCCGATCATTAAGAGTTGAAAACAGCAGGTCTGGGACAGGTAGGGGTTCCATAACCGCAGGCAGAACAGTTGAAACTGGAATAGCAGCAAGGCCAGGCGGACTGGGGACAGCAAGGAGTCACCACGGCCGGTAGTCCCGACGTATGGTCCTAGGGCTCAGGTCTCTCAGTTGGCTTTTCATAGCCGATCATTAAGAGTTGAAAACAGCAGGTCTGGGACAGGTAGGGGTTTCGTAACCGCAGGCAGAACAGTTGAAACTGGAATAGCAGCAAGGCCAGGCGGACTGGGGACAGCAAGGTGTCATCATGCCCGGTAGTCCTGACGTATGGTCCTAGGGCTCAGGTTCTCAGAGAGAAAGAGAGAACGAGAGAATTAGAGAGAGCATACTTAAATTCACACAGGACACTGGATAAGACAGGAGAAGTACTCCAGGTATAACCAACTAACCCCAGCCCCCCGACACATAAACTACTGCAGCATAAATACTGGAGGCTGAGACAGGAGCGGTCCGGAGACACTGTGGCCCCATCCGAAGAAACCCCCGGACAGGGCCAAACAGGAAGGATATAACCCCACCCACTCTGCCAAAGCACAGCCCCCGCACCACTAGAGGGATATCCTCAACCACCAACTTACAATCCTGAGACAAGGCCGAGTATAGCCCACAGAGGTCTCCACCACAGCACAAACCAAGGGGGGGCGCCAACCCAGACAGGAAGATCACGTCAGTAACTCAACCCACTCAAGTGACGCACCCCTCCCAGGGACGGCATGAAAGAGCACCAGCAAGCCAGTGACTCAGCCCCTGCAACAGGGTTAGAGGCAGAGAACCCCAGTGGAGAGGGGAACCGGCCTGGCAGAGACAGCAAGGGCTGTTCGTTGCTCCAGAGCCTTTCCGTTCACCTTCACACTCCTGGGCCAGACTACACTCAATCATATGACCTACTGAAGAGATAAATCTTCAGTAAAGACTTAAAGGTTGAGACCGAGTCTGCGTCTCTCACATGGGTAGGCAGACTGTTCCATAAAAATGGAGATCTATAGGAGAAAGCCCTGCCTCCCGCTGTTTGCTTAGAAATTCTAGGGACAATTAGGAGGCCTGCGTCTTGTGACCGTAGCGTACGTATTGGTATGTACGGCAGGACCAACTCGGAAAGATAGGTAGGAGCAAGCCCATGTAACGCTTTATAGGTTAACAGTAAAACCTTGAAATCAGCCCTTGCCTTAACAGGAAGCCAGTGTAGGGAAGCTAGCACTGGAGTAATATGATCAAATTTCTTGGTTCTAGTCAGGATTCTAGCAGCCGTATTTAGCACTAACTGAAGTTTATTTAGTGCTTTATCCGGGTAGCCGGAAAATAGAGCATTGCAGTAGTCTAACCTAGAAGTAACAAATGCATGGATTAATTTTTCTGCATCATTTTTGGACAGAAAATTTCTGATTTTTGCAATGTTACGTAGATGGAAAAAAGCTGTCCTTGAAACAGTCTTGATATGTTTGTCAAAAGAGAGATCAGGGTCAAGAGTAACGCCGAGGTCCTTCACAGTTTTATTTGAGACGACTTTACAACCATCAAGATGAATTGTCAGATTTAACAGAAGATCTCTTTGTTTCTTGGGACCTAGAACAAGCATCTCTGTTTTGTCCGAGTTTAAAAGTAAAAAGTTTTCAGCCATCCACTTCCTTATGTCTGAAACACAGGCTTCTAGCGAGGGCAATTTTGGGGCTTCACCATGTTTCATTGAAATGTACAGCTGTGTGTCATCCGCATAGCAGTGAAAGTTAACATTATGTTTTCGAATAACATCCCCAAGAGGTAAAATATATAGTGAAAACAATAGTGGTCCTAAAACGGAACCTTGAGGAACACCGAAATGTACAGTTGATTTGTCGGAGGACAGACCATTCACAGAGACAAACTGATATCTTTCCGACAGGTAAGATCTAAACCAGGCCAGAACTTGTCCGTGTAGACCAATTTGGGTTTCCAGTCTCTCCAAAAGAATGTGGTGATCGATGGTGTCAAAGGCAGCACTAAGGTCTAGTAGCACGAGGACAGATGCAGAGCCTCGGTCTGACGCCATTAAAAGGTCATTTACCACCTTCACAAGTGCAGTCTCAGTGCTATGATGGGGTCTAAAACCAGACTGAAGCATTTCGTATACATTGTTTGTCTTCAGAAAGGCAGTGAGTTGCTGCGCAACAGCTTTTTCTAAAATTTTTGAGAGGAATGGAAGATTCGATATAGGCCGATAGTTTTTTATATTTTCCGGGTCAAGGTTTGGCTTTTTCAAGAGAGGCTTTATCACTGCCACTTTTAGTGAGTTTGGTACACATCCGGTGGATAGAGAGCTGTTTATTATGTTCAACATAGGAGGGCCAAGCACAGGAAGCAGCTCCTTCAGCAGTTTAGTAGGAATAGGATCCAGTATGCAGCTTGAAGGTTTAGAGGCCATGATTATTTTCATCATTGTGTCAAGAGATATAGTACTAAAACACTTAAGTGTCTCTCCCGATCCCAGGCCCTCGCAGAGCTGTGCAGATCCAGGACAGCTAAGCCCTGGAGGAATACGCAGATTCAAAGAGGAGTCCGTAATTTGCTTTCTAATGGTCATGATCTTTTCCTCAAAGAAGTTCATGAATTTATTACTGCTGAAGTGAAAGCCATCCTCTCTTGGGGAATGCTGCTTTTTAGTTAGCTTTGCAACAGTATCAAAAAGAAATTTTGGATTATTCTTATTTTCCTCGATTAAGTTGGAAAAGTAGGATGATCGAGCAGCAGTGAGGGCTCTTCGGTACTGCACGGTACTGTCTTTCCAAGCTAGTCGGAAGACTTCCAGTTTGGTGTGGCGCCATTTCCGTTCCAATTTCCTGGAAGCTTGCTTCAAAGCTCGGGTATTTTCTGTATACCAGGGAGCTAGTTTCTTATGACAAATGTTTTTCGTTTTTAGGGGTGCAACTGCATCTAGGGTATTGCGCAAGGTTAAATTGAGTTCCTCAGTTAAGTGGTTAACTGATTTTTGTCCTCTGACGTCCTTGGGTAGGCAGAAGGAGTCTGGAAGGGCATCAAGGAATTTTTGTGTTGTCTGAGAATTTATAGCACGACTTTTGATGCTCCTTGGTTGGGGTCTGAGCAGATTATTTGTTGCGATTGCAAACGTAATAAAATGGTGGTCCGATAGTCCAGGATTTTGTGGAAAAACATTAAGATCTACAACATTTATTCCATGGGACAAAACTAGGTCCAGAGTATGACTGTGGCAGTGAGTAGGTCCAGAGACATGTTGGACAAAACCCACTGAGTCGATGATGGCTCCGAAAGACTTTTGGAGTGGGTCTGTGGACTTCTCCATGTGAATATTAAAATCACCAAAAATTAGAATATGATCTGCTATGACTACAAGGTCTGATAGGAATTCAGGAAACTCAGAGAGGAACGCTGTATATGGCCCAGGAGGCCTGTAAACAGTAGCTATAAAAAGTGATTGAGTAGGCTGCATAGATTTCATGACTAGAAGCTCAAAAGATGAAAACGCCATTTTTTTTTTTGTAAATTGAAATTTGCTATCGTAAATGTTAGCAACACCTCCGCCTTTGCGGGATGCACGGGGAATATGGTCACTAGTGTAACCAGGAGGTGAGGCCTCATTTAACACAGCAAATTCATCAGGCTTAAGCCATGTTTCAGTCAGGCCAATCACATCAAGATTATGATCAGTGATTAGTTCATTGACTATGACTGCCTTTGAAGTGAGGGATCTAACATTAAGTAACCCTATTTTGAGATGTGAGGTATCACGATCTCTTTCAATAATGGCAGGAATGGAGGAGGTCTTTATCCTAATAAGATTGCTAGGGTGAACACCGCCATGTTTAGTTTTGCCCAACCTAGGTCGAGGCACAGACACAGTCTCAATGGGTATGGCTGAGCTGACTACACTGACTATGCTATTGGCAGACTCCACTAAGCTGGCAGGTTGGCTAACAGCCTGCTGCCTGGCCTGCACCCTATTTCACTGTGGGGCTAGAGGAGTTAGAGCCCTATCTATGTTGGTAGATAAGAGGAGAGCACCCCTCCAGCTAGGATGGAGTCCGTCACTCCTCAGCAGGTCAGGCTTGGTCCTGTTTGTGGGTGAGTCCCAGAAAGAGGGCCAATTATCCACAAATGTTATCTTTTGGGAGGGGCAGAAAACAGTTTTTAACCAGCGATTGAGTGCTGAGACTCTGCTGTAGAGCTCGTCACTTCCCCTAACTGGGAGGGGGCCAGAGACAATTACTCGATGCCGACACATCTTTCTAGCTGATTTACACGCTGAAGCTATGTTGCACTTGGTGACCTCTGACTGTTTCATCCTAACATCGTTGGTGCCGACGTGGATAACAATATCTCTATACTCTCTACACTCGCCAGTTTTAGCTTTAGCCAGCACCATCTTTAGATTAGCCTTAACGTCGGTAGCCCTGCCCCCTGGTAAACAGTGTATGATCGCTGGGTGATTCGTTTTAAGTCTAATACTGCGGGTAATGGAGTCGCCAATGACTAGGGTTTTCAATTTGTCAGAGCTAATGGTGGGAGCCTTCGGCGTCTCAGACCCCGTAACGGGAGGAGTAGAGACAAGAGAAGACTCAGACTCAGACTCCGACTCGCTACATAATGGGGAAAACCGGTTGAAGGTTTCTGTCGGCTGAATGAGCGACACCGGTTGAGCATTCCAACAGTATTTCCCTCCAGAAGCCATGAGAAAGTTGTCCGGCTGCGGGGACTGTGCGGGGGGATTTATACTAACGTTACTGTCTGTACTTACTGGTGGCACAGACGCTGTTTCTTCCTTTCCTACACTGAAATTACCCTTGCCTAACGATTGCGTCTGAAGCTGGGCTTGTAGCACAGCTATTCTCGCCGTAAGGCGATCGTTCTCCTGTATATTATGAGTACAGCGACTGCAATTAGAAGACATCATGTTAATGTTACTACTTAGCTTCGGCTGTTGAAGATGTTGACGAACCATGTCCAGATAAAGCGTCCGGAGTGAAAAAGTTGAATAAGGGAAAAAAGTTGCGATGGAAAATAAAGTAAAGTTGGCAGCTAAAACGCACAGGAAAATGACTCTTCTGTCTCGGGATAAAACGTCCGGGGTGAAAAAGTTTAACGAAAAAAGATGAGTGAGGACAAAACTAAAAAGTTGGTAAATTTGTTGAACACAGAGATTGATTAAACGTTTATTAAAAGTAAAACGTGAATAGTTTGGCAGGTAGCCAAGTAGCAACAAACAGCACAGCAGCACGGAGACAATGCGGAAGCGAGACGGAAGTCACATGCACTGTACTGGCTTGAAATCTTGCCTAGAAATGTAGCATCGGCCCCATTCTCCAATCCTCGGGCGATGGCCGCTGGACTGTTGTCCTGTTCTGTTCGCCAACCAGGATGTAATCAAAAACAGACTGAACAATCAACTAAATGTATTTTATTGGGGAAAGAATGGATCTCAGTAGTGCATAAATTAGAGTGAAACGGGCACTGGGACTGATGCTCTGCTAACAAACCCAAGCCAAGTCGTCGTCTCTCAATGCCAGATGAGAGAATGCCAAGCACTTCCTTCTGTAAATAATCTAAAAGACAAGAGTGGGAAAATCACTAGAAGAGAACTACAGAAGGGCCTGATTGTTAAATCTACTTATTTTCTGTAAACACATTGAGATCAGTTTGTCAGAGAAGTTAGGCTCAATGTGTGTGTGGGAAACAAGGAACACTTCTATCTACTTCTACACAGACAGACAGACGGCACCTAGAGCTCACCATAGGGGTTGTCTATGGGACCTGGGATGGTCCCCTAGACAGCCCCCATATTAAAGACTAGCTCAGATTTGGTTCAGATGGCAGTAGTAACATCATTCAAATGGCAGTAGTAACATCATTCAGATGGCAGTAGTAACATCATTCAGATGGCAGCAGTAACATCATTCAGATGGCAGTAGTAACATCATTCAGATGGCAGCAGTAACATCATTCAGATGGCAGCAGTAACATCATTCAGATGGCAGTAGTAACATCATTCAGATGGCAGTAGTAACATCATTCAGATGGCAGTAGTAACATCATTCAGATGGCAGTAGTAGCATCATTCAGATGGCAGCAGTAACATCATTCAGATGGCAGCAGTAACATCATTCAGATGGCAGTAGTAACATCATTCAGATGGCAGCAGTAACATCATTCAGATGGCAGTAGTAACATCATTCAGATGGCAGCAGTAACATCATTCAGATGGCCGTAGTAACATCATTCAGATGGCAGTAGTAACATCATTCAGATGGCAGTAGTAACAGTAGTAACCAGCCTCTGTGACCTCCCTACAGGAGAACCAGCACCAGCCTTGGAATCAGCATGGGAGGAGTAATACGCTGTATCACAGGACCACAGATATTTATTACATTTCACAGTGTCTGGTTGTGGAAATGCAGTTAAAGCCATGGAGGAGAAATGCAGTGGGAGCGAGGTATGTCCGGCCCTTGTAGCATGGCAGCTATCGTACATAAACCTCTGTGAATACAGGGGAGGAGCAAGATGTAGGTACAGTCCACACACAAAAGCATGAATATGTGCATCTGGGCAAACACACACACATGACACACAGACACGCACGCACGCACACACACAAACACACACACACACATCTGCCAACACACCTGCCAGTGTAATTCATGTGGTCATTTTCCTTCCATGAAAGAGACAGGCTTCTGTGAGAGCGGAGGGAGCTGCTGATGCCACAGATTACCTTTCCTGTCTGTCTGAGCCTGTGAACAGAGAGGAGGACAATAACAGGGCTGCTGCTGCTGCTGTCCCCAGAAGGCCTGCCTGGGCTGGCCCTAAGACCACCATTCTATTCAGACCTGGGTTCGTATAGTATTGGTTTTCTTTAAAATACTGTGTGCGTTCAATTGAGCCTGTCCGGAGTGCCAGATGGACAGTTTGCGCTTTAGGGACTACTCCATTGACCCCGGTTTGCCAGGAAAGCTCAGTCAAGGGCAGCTGAAGTATTTGGAAGAAAACAAATACTATTTGAACCCAGGTATGTCTCTATCTACACAGGGCTCCCACAATCATGTACAACCAGTGATTTAGAGCCGAGAGGTTTTTACAACAATAAACTATGAGTATGCGATATGTCAAAATTAATCGTTTGAACCTGAAAGTAAGTCAAATAACTTGCTCTGTTTGCATGACCGCTTTTGTCTTTACACCACAGGAGGCTGCTGAGGGGAGGACGGCTCATAATAATGGCTGGAATGGGAGTAAATGGAATGATATCAAACGCATGAAAACGTGTTTGATGTGTTCGATACCATTCCATTGATTCCGTTCCAGCCATTACTATGAGCCCGTTGTCACGATCGTTTATGAACGGGACGGACCAAGGCGCAGCGTGATAAGCATACATGTTTATTTAAACGAATAAACACACGACAAAAACAACAACCGAAACGTGAAGTCCAAGGTAGCACACAAACATACCATAACACGGAACAAGATCCCACAACTAACTAGTGCCAAAAGGCTGCATAAGTATGGTCCCCAATCAGAGACAACGAGCGACAGCTGCCTCTGATTGGGAACCACACAGGCCAACATAGATCTAGACATACAAGATCTAAACATAGAAAATCCAACATAGAACATCAACATAGCAACCACAACACAGAAAATACACACCCTGACTCAACAAATACAAGTCCTCAGAGTCAGGGCGTGACACCCGTCCTCCCAAATGAAGGTGCCACCAGCCACCTGTGCTTTAGAGAGAGAAAATAAAAGCGTTTAACAAGTTGGCTCACGCTAAAAACACATGAAAGCTCGCAAAACAATGTGCTGTTACAACTTGGCATTAAAGAGTGGACGTTTACTGAGGCTCATTTAAATGACTGCCTGCACAGCACTCACCAGGTAACCCCTATTATAACAGGTAGAGAGCATGAGTGGTTGGGTGGGTGGGTGAGTGGGTCTAGGCTGGGCTGGGTTGTACAGTGGGCCTTTAACAGGCTTGTGGGAGGGCCATCCTGTAAATGAATGAACACCTGGATTAATAGGGTCACTGAACACAGACATGTTGAGGAGGGAGAATCCCAGCCAAGGCTGCCCTTTTAATCCCATCGCCCCTTTTTTCGGTCATGCACCATTTAAAAGCAATGTTACCGCGGTCGTGGAGATCACATTCAAGGTAAATGCTGAAGATGTTGGCTCAATCTGAAATTACCTTTAAATGTCAAGCGCACTACAACACGGATCTTCCACGGTCCAGATTGAATCCTGGCCTAAGTAACAGCACATTTCAACACATTTCTCCTCCTCTGGTCCTGCATGGTTTAGAGGAGGAGCAGGTGGAGGAACTACAAGCTTACAGATGGAAGAGGAGAGGAGGCATGGAAGCTCTGGGTCCATCTAGGGGAGAATCTCCTCGCCTCCTTCTGAAAACCCATTGGATGAGAAGGTCAGAGCATTGGATGATAAGGTCAGAGGTCCCTCCCCTCTGACCTTCTCATCCAATGGGTTTTAAATAGGGGGGGGAGGAGAGAAGACGTGAGGAAATGCAATTGAGATTCTCCCTACAAATATTCTGGGTCACTTGAAGATGTCATGTACAGTAGCCTTTCATCATTCTAGCTATTTCACTTTACATATGAGAGAGAGAGAGAGAGAGAGAGAATTGAGAGAGAGAATTGAATTGAGAGATGAAGAGAATTGAATTGAGAGAGAGAGAGAGAGATCAAGAAAATGAATGAATATAAGACTAAACTGGTAATACACACAGGCTTCTAAACAAAGTGGTTGGGTGACCCAGCAGGAGAGGGGGATGAAGAGAGAAGAAAGCCTGATGGTGCATTAGAGACTTCCAGACGTCAATAATTCAACTTTATAGTACCACACACACACACACACACACACACACACACACACACACACACACACATACACGTGCATGCACACACACTCACATATACAGTGAGGGAAAAAAGTATTTGATCCCCTGCTGATTTTGTAGGTTTGCCCACTGACAAAGAAATGATCAGTATATAATTTTAATGGTAGGTTTATTTGAACAATGAGAGACAGAATAACAACAAAAAAATCCAGAAAAACGCATGTCAAAAATGTTATAAATTGATTTGCATTTTAATGAGGGAAATAAGTATTTGAACCCCTCTCAATCAGAAAGATTTCTGGCTCCCAGGTGTCTTTTATATAGGTAATGAGCTGAGATTAGCAGCACACTCTTAAAGGGAGTGCTCCTAATCTCAGCTTGTTACCTGTATAAAAGACACCTGTCCACAGAAGCAATCAATCAATCAGATTCCAAACTCTCCACCATGGCCAAGACCAAAGAGCTCTCCAAGGATGTCAGGGACAAGATTGTAGACCTACACAAGGCTGGAATGGGCTACAAGACCATCGCCAAGCAGCTTGGTGAGAAGGTGACAACAGTTGGTGCGATTATTCGCAAATGGAAGAAACACAAAATAACTGTCAATCTCCCTTGGCCTGGGGCTCCATGCATGATCTCACCTCGTGGAGTTGCAATGATCATGAGAACGGTGAGGAATCAGCCCAGAACTACACGGGAGGATCTTGTCAATGATCTCAAGGTAGCTGGGACCATAGTCACCAAGAAAACAATTGGTAACCCACTACGCCGTGAAGGACTGAAATCCTGCAGCGGCCGCAAGGTCCCCCTGCTCAAGAAAGCACATATATAGGGCCGTCTGAAGTTTGCCAATGAACATCTGAATGATTCAGAGGAGAACTGGGTGAAAGTGTTGTGGTCAGATGAGACCAAAATCGAGCTCTTTGGCATCAACTCAACTCACCGTGTTTGGAGGAGGAGGAATGCTGCCTATGACCCCAAGAACACCATCCCCACCGTCAAACATGGAGGTGGAAACATTATGCTTTGAGGGTGTTTTTCTGCTAAGGGGACAGGACAACTTCACCGCATCAAAGGGACGATGGACGGGGCCATGTACCGTCAAATCTTGGGTGAGAACCTCCTTCCCTCAGCCAGGGCATTGAAAATGGTTAGTGGATGGGTATTCCAGCATGACAATGACCCAAAATACACGCCCAAGGCAACAAAGGAGTGGCTCAAGAAGAAGCACATTAAGGTCCTGGAGTGGCCTAGCCAGTCTCCAGACCTTAATCCCATAGAAAATCTGTGGAGGGAGCTGAAGGTTCGAGTTGCCAAACGTCAGCCTCGAAACCTTAATGACTTGGAGAAGATCTGCAAAGAGGAGTGGAACAAAATCCCTCCTGAGATGTGTGCAAACCTGGTGGCCAACTACAAGAAACGTCTGACCTCTGTGATTGCCAACAAGGGTTTTGCCACCAAGTACTAAGTCATGTTTTGCAGAGGGGTCAAATACTTATTTCCCTCATTAAAATGCAAATCAATTCATAACATTTTTGACATGCTTTTTTCTGGATTTTTTTTGTTGTTCAAATAAACCTACCATTAAAATTATAGACGGATCATGTCTTTGTCAGTGGGCAAACGTACAAAATCAGCAGGGGATCAAATACTTTTTTCCCTCACTGCATACATGCTCAAACACACACACACACACACACACGGATGCACTCACACAGTGTGGTACTCAGGGGGCCAAACAGGTCATTCCCAAGCTCCAGCTTAACGCTCCTTTCAGACACTGATTTATGATCAGACAGCAGGAACAAGTACTTTTTATACCTGCAAACTCGACAGACAGCAAAGTTACTATAAATCATAATTGATCAGCAATTATGATTTATAGTAGGAGTGCAAAATGGCTGTGGTCTGCCCCAAATTACACACACTTGACTTGAGTTGATCTCTGTGTTGGTTGACATACCAAGGGTTATTATTATACTGAATTCCCTTTAAATGCATTTTAGGCAGTAGGCATAGTGTACATGGAATTATGACTGAGGGACTGGTCATCCAGAATATTCCTAGATGGAGCCAGAGCTTCTATACTTCTCCTCCTCCTGCTGCCCTTCCAGACCAGGCCAGACCAGACCAGGCCAGACCAGGCCAGACCAGACCAGACCAGGCCAGACCAGACCAGACCAGGCCAGGCCAGACCAGGCCAGACCAGGCCAGACCAGACCAGGCCAGACCAGACCAGGCCAGACCAGGCCAGACCAGACCAGGGGAAGAGTAATGCGTTTGAGAGCAGATATGCCGTTCGTCCATTGCTTTGTTTTATTAATGGATGGATGATATTTATGGATGATTCTATCATTGTTTGGGGATGATATAACAGTTAAAATTAAATATTCAATGACATCAGAACATAGTTGTAGCTGTTATCCAAATGTAAAATCCAATAGATAACTCACTCATCCTTTACCTCATTTTCAGAGAAAATGCAGTTATTGATCAATTAACTCACCAAATTGTCTCAATGATCTCATACCCCACAAGGGGCCAAAGCTACATGGATTTCCCTCTAAAGGATGCAAAACAATAAACAGCTAGTTGGGTGTAAAACTGTCTATGGATTGGTTGTTCATGCAATTCCCGCCCATTTCAAAAGACTGTATTGTGAACCAAATTGATTTAACCCACGTGTCAATCTCATTCCACGGAAGGCTGAGTATCTACGGGTTTTCACTCCACCCTTGTAATTAAGGTCACTAATTAGTAAGGAACACCCCTCACCTGGTTGTCTAGGTCTTAATTGAAAGGAAAAACCAAAAACCTACAGACAATCGACCCTCCGTGGAATGAGTTTGACACCCGATTTAACCTATGATTCTATACAGCAGGGATATTCAAATCATACCCTGGAGGTCCGGAGTACTGCTGGTTATCTGTTCTACCTGATCATTAATGGCACCCACCTGGGTATCCTAGGTCTAAATCAGTCCCTGACTAGAGGGGAACAATGAAAAATAAAGCAGTGGAACTGGCTTCCAGTCCAGATATGAATATGAGGGCTATACAGTATCAGTTGTAGGTACATGCAGCCACCAAACAAACTTAACATAGACTAAAATCCCAAAGGGTTTAGATTAAACCACTGAGGTTATCCCATTCTCAGTCAGGACCATCTTCACTACCAGTGTAGGTCATGTGACAGAATGTGAAATCAGCACCATCTTCACTACCAGTGTAGGTCATGTGACAGAATGTGAAGACAGCACCATTTTCACTACCAGTGTAGGTCATGTGACAGAATGTGAAAGTAGCACTTTCTTCCCTACCAGTGGTCATGTGACAGAATGTGAAAGCAGCACCTTCTTCCCTACCAGTGGTCATGTGACAGAATGTGCAGCACCAGCTTCACTACCAGTGTAGGTAATGTGACAGAATGTGAAAGCAGCGCCTTCTTCCCGACCAGTGGTCATGTGACAGAATGCGAAGGCAGCACTGCCATCTAGTGAACATAGTATGCTCATGTAAAGCAGGGATCTTCAACTCTGGTGCTGGAGGCTGTGCAGGCATTAATTCCAGCACTAACCATAGAGCGGTTCTATAGGATCATTAAATTGCACCTACCTGGTGTCCCAGGTCTACATAAATAAAAGTCAGTGGAACTGGCTTCGAGTTCCAGATTGAAATGTTCCTGCCATATGAAGTCCCAGCCAGTTGACAAAATACTACCAAAGCCTGTTTTGGCATTGGGTCAAGAGCGCCCTCTAGTGATCTCTTTGGTTGGTACTAACACATCTGCTTCAGTCAGATTGAAATACTTGAGTCAGGCATTTTAGTACTGGTGTAGAACAAAAGCCTGCAAAGCTTTTCATGACAAGACCCCCTGATATAAAACAATTAGCTGTCCTCATGTTCATTCCGTCACTGTGATGTGATTAGAACAGCTACTTCCGTTCATTAGCATGTACTCCTTTCAAAGGCAGTGGGCCATCAGTGTACATTATAGAAGTAGCTTCTTCCCCTTGCCTTTATCTGTATTGATATGAAAGAATGTCATTCCTGGTCAGCACATACCAAAGCTCTGAGAGATGAAGCCAGACTCACCGAGAGAATATAACAATGAGAAAATAGTTTGATTCACCCATTTGATTTCTAAATCATAGCCTGCGGTGCATTCCAAGTGTGCTGGTCAATGACAAATACATAAAGGCATCTGATCTGCAGGCCTGCCATGACAAGAAACGTTTCACTTTCCAGGAGAAAGATGAGGCAATAGTGCCAGCCAGTGGACAAAGCCAGAATCTCAAACTACTTTGTTCCCAATTAATGTTTATAATTGCATCTTTCCCTGAAATTATCAGTAAATCAAAAAGTGACAAATGCATTTTGAACATATGACAAGCCTTAACGTTGCAAATAGAGAGACTACACAGAGTATCACGTTACTGTGAACATTTATTCAATGGCCCAGGAGCAGCTGTTACATGGTACTGCAAGACTTACAGTAACAAAAACAAAACAAGGCAGAATGACAACCCAAACACTACCTACCCAGAAACCAGCCTGTCACCACCCCACCAGGACACTATATAGAAGTGAAACAATATGGCTGTAGCTCCACCATGCTCCGATTAGGATAGGTGGAATTAGCATCTGATCATTTTAGATTCACACAAATGCTTAGGGGATAGGGGCAAGGTGCTTGCTTCTGGACAAACAGATTCCCTGAAAGGAGTGTAACACTGAGGTTAAGAGTCAAGGCTTTAGGTCAAGGCTTTAGAAACATTTGCGGTGGACGATGGAAGGGCCGGACTCGTCGTATTCCTGCTTGGAGATCCACATTTGCTGGAAGGTGGAGAGAGAGGCCAGGATGGAGCCGCCGATCCATACAGAGTATTTACGCTCTGGAGGGGCGATGATCTGGAGACGACAGATTTTAATATATTTATTAGGCACAAAACGGGGAGGTCATCTAAAGTTGTTTTAGTGCAGAATACATTCATGCGATTTCTGATAGCTTGTGATTGGCTTGTTATGCAAGTATTTTGGAAGCCAAAAAGAGACTGCGGGGATAGGGCTAGTTGAGAGATGCCACAATGCTCATGGGCTGAAATTCACAGAATCACACATGAATGCCCACCTTAATCTTCATAGTAGGAGGTGCCAAGGCGCTGATCTCCTTCTGCATTCTATCGGCGATGCCAGGGAACATGGTGGTTCCACCAGAGAGGACAGTGTTGGCGTACAGGTCTTTCCTGATGTCCACATCACACTTCATGATGGAGTTGTAGGTGGTCTCGTGCACTCCAGCGCTTTCCATTCCTACAAAGTAAATGTACATGTCGATGGCAGCCCTAGGAACAGAAATGAACAGGCCTACGAGTATGGGTCTTATAATGAGGACAGTGAACACTCAACTGTCATGCTTCTCACAGAGAGCCCCATAGGAACATTGTGAACATGGCTCATGTAGTGGAGAATGACTGTCACTAAGCGGAGTAACATTGTCTAGACGAGCACTTGTACATGCGCTAAAGAGCCACTCCAGTGGCTGAATGCAACCTTTGTCCGCTGGTTTTC
Source organism: Coregonus lavaretus (assembly GCF_964263955.1). Lineage (NCBI taxonomy): Eukaryota > Metazoa > Chordata > Actinopteri > Salmoniformes > Salmonidae > Coregonus > Coregonus lavaretus. Next base: position 35,961,544 of record NC_140015.1, on the reverse strand, counting down.
AAAAAGTTGGGTGTTTAGTGCTTATGAATATTCATATCAATACATAAAGAGGGTGCGTCTTGAATGTCACCTACCTAGAGAAACATCACCATTTTCAGAGCCTCCGTTTTAGTAGTGGATAGAAAAATGTATGACTCAAAGCCCCAAAATATCACATTTTCACCACCATGTGGAGTTCAGGACCAGAATTACTATAGTCACCAACCATAGACAAATGGCTTTTAACAAGAAAATGTTTAGCTAAAATTCCTCTTTAATACACAGAAAAACCTCTCACCAATGAAGGACGGCTGGAACATGGTCTCAGGGCACCGGAAGCGCTCGTTGCCGATAGTGATGACCTGTCCATCAGGTAGCTCGTAGCTCTTCTCCAGAGTGGAACTGGAGGCACAGGTCTGCATCTCCTGCTCGAAGTCCAGTGCCACGTAGGACAGCTTCTCCTTGATGTCGCGCACAATCTCCCTCTCGGCCGTGGTGGTGAAGCTGTAGCCACGCTCAGTCAGGATCTTCATGAGGTAGTCCGTGAGGTCGCGTCCGGCCAGGTCCAGACGTAGAATGGCATGGGGAAGAGCGTAGCCCTCGTAGATGGGCACCGTGTGGCTGACGCCATCCCCGGAATCCATCACAATTCCTGTGGTGCGGCCAGATGCGTACAAAGATAGCACAGCCTGGATACCTACATACATGGCAGGGCTGTTGAAGGTCTCAAACATGATCTGGTAGAATAAGAGAAGGTGGGAATTAGGACTACACAAAACGTTTAACACCTACAAATACTGCTAGGAATATGAGGCCCACCACTAATCAATACCTACCCTCAGGCAAGGTGAACAGAGTAACCCTGATATCTACTGCTCTACATTCTGGTAGTGGATGAGGAGTTTCTTCACATTATGCAGTAAATAAAATGGCTGGGTTTATTTACTACTGCCACAGTGTTTTAGAGGATCCCGTCCTGCCCCACCCCTCATTACCTGGGTCATCTTCTCCCTGTTGGCTTTGGGGTTGAGGGGGGCCTCCGTGAGCAGGACGGGATGCTCTTCAGGGGCCACACGCAGCTCATTGTAGAAGGTGTGATGCCAGATCTTCTCCATGTCATCCCAGTTGGTAACAATGCCGTGCTCGATGGGGTACTTCAGAGTCAGGATGCCTCTCTTGCTCTGGGCCTCGTCTCCCACGTAGCTGTCCTTCTGTCCCATGCCCACCATCACACCCTGGGGAAAGACACTACCGTTACACTTTGTCCCTGCACTACGCAAGTTACGATACACTATAGAAGTTGTTTTCATGATATGTTGGCTTGAGAGTTGCCTGTATCTTTCACGTCACGAATGAAACCACAATCTTTAGTTTTAGGCTACCAACAATTATGCTTTTGTTAATGGGTTTGGGGAGAGGTCACTTTCTTTTTTAATGAGGGAATTTCTGGGTGGACCTCGCTTTGTGCACCGGGGCATTGTCATGCTGAAACAGGGAAGGGCCTTCCCCAAACTGTTGCCACAAAGATGGAAGCACAGAATTGTCTAGAACGTCATTGTATGCTGTAGCGTTAAGATTTCCCTTCACTGGAATTAAGAGGCCTAGCCCGAACCATGAAAAACAGCCCCAGACAATTATTCCTCTTCCACCAAACTTTACAGTTGGCACTATGCAGTCGGGCAGGTAGCGTTCTCCTGGCATCTGCCAAACCTAGATTAATCCGTCGGACTGCAAGATGGTGAAGCGTGATTTATCACGCCAGAGAACGCATTTCCACTGCCCCAGAGTCCAATGGCGGCTAGCTTTACACCACTCCAGCCGACGCATGGCATTGCGTATAAGGATCTTAGGCTTGTGTGCGGCTGCTCGGCCATGGAAACCCATTTTATGAAGCTCCCGACAAACAGTTATTGTGCAGACGTTGCTTCCAGATGCAGTTTGGAACTCGGTAGGGAGTGTTGCAACCGAGGACAGCACTCTGCAGTCCCATTCTCTGAGCTTGTGTGGCCTACCACTTCGCAGCTGAGTCTTTGTTGCTCCTAGACGTTTCCACTTCACAATAACAGCACTTACAGTTGACCGGGGCAGCAATTTGACGAACTCTCTTGTTGTTAAGGTGACATCCTATGACGGTGCCACGTTGAAAGTCACTGAGCTCTTCAGTAAGGCCATTCTACTGCCAATGTTAGTCTATGGATTTTATACACCAGTCAGCAACCGGTGTGGCTGAAATAGCCGAACCTACTAATTTGAAGGGGTGTCCACATACTTTCGTATATATACACACTATATAGCCTATATCAAGTGAATCAGAGATATCCAAGAGACCAGTATGGTTCAAACCTGATGTCTGGGTCTTCCAACAATGGAGGGGAAGACAGCACGCGGAGCGTCATCCCCTGCGAAACCAGCCTTGCACATGCCTGAACCATTGTCGACTACCAATGCAGCAATATCGTCTTCAGCCATTCTGCAAAACAATTGAGGATTAGTGAATCAAGGCCTAAAAAGCATGAACAAAGCCATACATCTTAAAATTGTCTGGTGTAGGTTATACCTTCAACATATACCACCAACTACAGTATTATTTATATTTTACAAATGAGGAAGTCATTAGTAAGTGTATACATAGGACCATTGCCAACTTGAATTCGTAACAATTCATTAGTTAAAATGTTTAACCACAGTAGTAACTGTTTAAGAGTACTAGTCTACTAACAGACCCTGTAAAACAGTGGAATTGAACCAAATACGATAATTTGGAACAAAGCAAAAAAAAAAAATCCAACCAGTCATAAAAATCTCAATATATTGCTCTGATTCAAACAGCTCAAACGCGTATTCACAGACAAATCCAAGCAAAGCGGTTTTTCAAATCAAGTGATTTTAACAATAGCTAGAATATTAACACATTTAGCGATACAACTCGACTAAAAAGGCCTCGACATTTCAGATTTGCTATCCTAAACGTCGGGAGAGTGGCGTTTGCTTACCTGTCAGTTAGGATGTTTTCTCTTCAAGAATCCGGCAATAATTATGTTTTCAGCAAGGTGTGCGCGGCATCCACATCTCAGCAGCAGGCTACCTCCTTTTCTACACAACCGTGCATCATCCTCCGCCTTCGCGTTCACCTGCTCACACCAAATATGGGCATAGTTTTCAAAAAAAGACACCGGATTGGATTGGAAGGTGTTTTACGGTGGAAGTGACCGACCATCGTATTGTCATTCACACCGTAGACGACATTAAAGAGACTGGATTTACTGGAAGGGAACAGGTACATGTTGGGTTAGCCTACAGGTTTTGGGTAATTTAAATTCAGTAGAATTTTGAAATGTAATAGACGTTGTTGAATGTGTTAGCAGAGAGAGGACGCACGATAAACATTGTGGAAAATAAAATGGGAAAAGAGGACTGGTGCGCTCATTTTGCAGTGAGACCAGAGCGTTGCATAGGTATGCTATGCTACCCTTCATAGTCTGTAGACATTGATCAAATATATATTAACCCATGTCAAATACGTGACCTGTGCTTCATCATTCAGTACTTTACAATGGAACCATTGGGATACTCCCAAAAGTCCAAACTCAAAGCGCGTAGTATACACATGCAGCCCAGTTCGGATCTGATTGGTCAAAATAGAAAACATTGGGCAAAATATCAGAATTGGGCTGCCTTTGGGTAAAAATCTGGTATAGTTGCTCACGAAATACAGGCTAACAGAGGGCTAGGAGGGAATTCTTGTCTAAAAAAACGTCAAGGTGTGAGAGGCCTGTACTTGTCTGTAGGGCTATAATTGGCTAACAGGCAGTAGTGGTGCGTGAGTAAAATCACTGGGGAAGCTAAGCCAGAAGAAAAGCCATATTAAGACCTATGTGTTGTGATAATTGCGTTGTTTGCTCTATAACCTGTTAGTTCATATGCCTTGCCACCGTGATATATAGGCCTAAGGCCGAGACAATAAGAAGACACAGTAGCAGAATACATTCAATCACACCTTTGTTTCATCACAAAACTGGAGAGCAACATCTGCCTGGTAAAGTCCACAAAGCATATTTCGTGTAACAAACAGTTACATGACCTACAGCATGGTCAAGCAAGTTAATGTTTCCGACATTTTTGGAATACTAAACAACTATTGATTTAGAACCATGGAGAGTTACTGCAAGTTGCAAAGAAAACAGAAGCTGCCTCCACTAGTCCAGCAATATTTAAACTTCAACATTTCAACATCATCAAATCACCTCTGCTAAGTCTAATACAGTGACAACTAAAAGATACCAAAAACTATTAAGTCCAATCAATGTAAGCTAAATATGACCAGGCTGTCCATGGTTCTGATTTCTGTGTGTGTGTTCTTGCAAGTAGAACCAAAAAAACATGTTGACTCACCCTACTTGTTGAGAAACGCCAATGCCATCGTCCTGTCTTTCATGTTGACGAAACAGTCTATGACTCTGTCATACAGTACAGTACACACTTTAACAATTTTTTTTAATTTTTACAGTACACACTTTAATTTAATTCAGATGGCAGCAGTAACATCATTCAGATGGCAGTAGTAACATCATTCAGATGGCAGTAGTAACATCATTCAGATGGCAGTAGTAACAGTAGTAACCAGCCTCTGTGACCTCCCTACAGGAGAACCAGCACCAGCCTTGGAATCAGCATGGGAGGAGTAATACGCTGTATCACAGGACCACAGATATTTATTACATTTCACAGTGTCTGGTTGTGGAAATGCAGTTAAAGCCATGGAGGAGAAATGCAGTGGGAGCGAGGTATGTCCGGCCCTTGTAGCATGGCAGCTATCGTACATAAACCTCTGTGAATACAGGGGAGGAGCAAGATGTAGGTACAGTCCACACACAAAAGCATGAATATGTGCATCTGGGCAAACACACACGCACGCATGCACACACACACACAAACAAACACACACATCTGCCAACACACCTGCCAGTGTAATTCATGTGGTCATTTTCCTTCCATGAAAGAGACAGGCTTCTGTGAGAGCGGAGGGAGCTGCTGATGCCACAGATTACCTTTCCTGTCTGTCTGAGCCTGTGAACAGAGAGGAGGACAATAACAGGGCTGCTGCTGCTGCTGTCCCCAGAAGGCCTGCCTGGGCTGGCCCTAAGACCACCATTCTATTCAGACCTGGGTTCGTATAGTATTGGTTTTCTTTAAAATACTGTGTGCGTTCAATTGAGCCTGTCCGGAGTGCCAGATGGACAGTTTGCGCTTTAGGGACTACTCCATTGACCCCGGTTTGCCAGGAAAGCTCAGTCAAGGGCAGCTGAAGTATTTGGAAGAAAACAAATACTATTTGAACCCAGGTATGTCTCTATCTACACAGGGCTCCCACAATCATGTACAACCAGTGATTTAGAGCCGAGAGGTTTTTACAACAATAAACTATGAGTATGCGATATGTCAGAATTAATCGTTTGAACCTGAAAGTAAGTCAAATAACTTGCTCTGTTTGCATGACCGCTTTTGTCTTTACACCACAGGAGGCTGCTGAGGGGAGGACGGCTCATAATAATGGCTGGAATGGGAGTAAATGGAATGATATCAAACACATGAAAACGTGTTTGATGTGTTCGATACCATTCCATTGATTCCGTTCCAGCCATTACTATGAGCCCGTTGTCACGATCGTTTATGAACGGGACGGACCAAGGCGCAGCGTGATAAGCATACATGTTTATTTAAACGAATCAACACACGACAAAAACAACAACCGAAACGTGAAGTCCAAGGTAGCACACAAACATACCATAACACGGAACAAGATCCCACAACTAACTAGTGCCAAAAGGCTGCATAAGTATGGTCCCCAATCAGAGACAACGAGCGACAGCTGCCTCTGATTGGGAACCACACAGGCCAACATAGATCTAGACATACAAGATCTAAACATAGAAAATCCAACATAGAACATCAACATAGCAACCCCAACACAGAAAATACACACCCTGACTCAACAAATACAAGTCCTCAGAGTCAGGGCGTGACACCCGTACTCCCAAATGAAGGTGCCACCAGCCACCTGTGCTTTAGAGAGAGAAAATAAAAGCGTTTAACAAGTTGGCTCACGCTAAAAACACATGACAGCTCGCAAAACAATGTGCTGTTACAACTTGGCATTAAAGAGTGGACGTTTACTGAGGCTCATTTAAATGACTGCCTGCACAGCACTCACCAGGTAACCCCTATTATAACAGGTAGAGAGCATGAGTGGGTGGGTGAGTGGGTCTAGGCTGGGCTGGGTTGTACAGTGGGCCTTTAACAGGCTTGTGGGAGGGCCATCCTGTAAATGAATGAACACCTGGATTAATAGGGTCACTGAACACAGACATGTTGAGGAGGGAGAATCCCAGCCAAGGCTGCCCTTTTAATCCCATCGCCCCTTTTTTCGGTCATGCACCATTTAAAAGCAATGTTACCGCGGTCGTGGAGATCACATTCAAGGTAAATGCTGAAGATGTTGGCTCAATCTGAAATTACCTTTAAATGTCAAGCGCACTACAACACGGATCTTCCACGGTCCAGATTGAATCCTGGCCTAAGTAACAGCACATTTCAACACATTTCTCCTCCTCTGGTCCTGCATGGTTTAGAGGAGGAGCAGGTGGAGGAACTACAAGCTTACAGATGGAAGAGGAGAGGAGGCATGGAAGCTCTGGGTCCATCTAGGGGAGAATCTCCTCGCCTCCTTCTGAAAACCCATTGGATGAGAAGGTCAGAGCATTGGATGATAGAGCAGGGTCACTTGAAGATGTCATGTACAGTAGCCTTTCATCATTCTAGCTATTTCACTTTACATAAGAGAGAGAGAGAGAATTGAGAGAGAGAATTGAATTGAGAGAGAGAATTGAATTGAGAGATGGAGAGAATTGAATTGAGAGAGAATTGAGAGAGAGAGAGAGATCAAGAAAATGAATGAATATAAGACTAAACTGGTAATACACACAGGCTTCTAAACAAAGTGGTTGGGTGACCCAGCAGGAGAGGGGAATGAAGAGAGAAGAAAGCCTGGTGGTGCATTAAAGACTTCCAGACGTCAACAATTCAAGTTTATAGTACCACACACACACACACACACACACACACTACACACACATACACGTGCATGCACACACACTCACATATACAGTGAGGGAAAAAAGTATTTGATCCCCTGCTGATTTTTTAGGTTTGCCCACTGACAAAGAAATGATCAGTCTATAATTTTAATGGTAGGTTTATTTGAACAGTGAGAGACAGAATAACAACAAAAAAATCCAGAAAAACGCATGTCAAAAATGTTATAAATTGATTTGCATTTTAATGAGGGAAATAAGTATTTGACCCCCTCTCAATCAGAAAGATTTCTGGCTCCCAGGTGTCTTTTATACAGGTAACGAGCTGAGATTAGCAGCACACTCTTAAAGGGAGTGCTCCTAATCTCAGTTTGTTACCTGTATAAAAGACACCTGTCCACAGAAGCAATCAATCAATCAGATTCCAAACTCTCCACCATGGCCAAGACCAAAGAGCTCTCCAAGGATGTCAGGGACAAGATTGTAGACCTACACAAGGCTGGAATGGGCTACAAGACCATCGCCAAGCAGCTTGGTGAGAAGGTGACAACAGTCGGTGCGATTATTCGCAAATGGAAGAAACACAAAATAACTGTCAATCTCCCTTGGCTTGGGGCTCCATGCAAGATCTCACCTCGTGGAGTTGCAATGATTATGAGAACGGTGAGGAATCAGCCCAGAACTACACGGGAGGATCTTGTCAATGATCTCAAGGCAGCTGGGACCATAGTCACCAAGAAAACAATTGGTAACCCACTACGCCTTGAAGGACTGAAATCCTGCAGCGCCCGCAAGGTCCCCCTGCTCAAGAAAGCACATATATAGGGCCGTCTGAAGTTTGCCAATGAACATCTGAATGATTCAGAGGAGAACTGGGTGAAAGTGTTGTGGTCAGATGAGACCAAAATCGAGCTCTTTGGCATCAACTCAACTCACCGTGTTTGGAGGAGGAGGAATGCTGCCTATGACCCCAAGAACACCATCCCCACCGTCAAACATGGAGGTGGAAACATTATGCTTTGAGGGTGTTTTTCTGCTAAGGGGACAGGACAACTTCACCGCATCAAAGGGACGATGGACGGGGCCATGTACCGTCAAATCTTGGGTGAGAACCTCCTTCCCTCAGCCAGGGCATTGAAAATGGGTCGTGGATGGGTATTCCAGCATGACAATGACCCAAAATACACGCCCAAGGCAACAAAGGAGTGGCTCAAGAAGAAGCACATTAAGGTCCTGGAGTGGCCTAGCCAGTCTCCAGACCTTAATCCCATAGAAAATCTGTGGAGGGAGCTGAAGGTTCGAGTTGCCAAACTTCAGCCTCGAAACCTTAATGACTTGGAGAAGATCTGCAAAGAGGAGTGGAACAAAATCCCTCCTGAGATGTGTGCAAACCTGGTGGCCAACTACAAGAAACGTCTGACCACTGTGATTGCCAACAAGGGTTTTGCCACCAAGTACTAAGTCATGTTTTGCAGAGGGGTCAAATACTTATTTCCCTCATTAAAATGCAAATCAATTCATAACATTTTTTACATGCTTTTTTCTGGATTTTTTTGTTGTTCAAATAAACCTACCATTAAAATTATAGACGGATCATGTCTTTGTCAGTGGGCAAACGTACAAAATCAGCAGGGGATCAAATACTTTTTTCCCTCACTGCATACATGCTCAAACACACACACACACACACACACACACACACACACGGATGCACTCACACAGTGTGGTACTCAGGGGGCCAAACAGGTCATTCCCAAGCTCCAGCTTAACGCTCCTTTCAGACACTGATTTATGATCAGACAGCAGGAACAAGTACTTTTTATACCTGCAAACTCGACAGACAGCAAAGTTACTATAAATCATAATTGATCAGCAATTATGATTTATAGTAGGAGTGCAAAATGGCTGTGGTCTGCCCCAAATTACACACACTTGACTTGAGTTGATCTCTGTGTTGGTTGACATACCAAGGGTTATTATTATACTGAATTCCCTTTAAATGCATTTTAGGCAGTAGGCATAGTGTACATGGAATTATGACTGAGGGACTGGTCATCCAGAATATTCCTAGATGGAGCCAGAGCTTCTATACTTCTCCTCCTCCTGCTGCCCTTCCAGGCCAGACCAGACCAGGCCTGACCAGGCCAGACCAGACCAGGGGAGGAGTAATGCGTTTGAGAGCAGATATGCCGTTCGTCCATTGCTTTGTTTTATTAATGGATGGATGATATTTATGGATGATTCTATCATTGTTTGGGGATGAAATAACAGTTAAAATTAAATATTCAATGACATCATAACATAGTTGTAGCTGTTATCCAAATGTAAAATCCAATAGATAACTCACTCATCCTTTACCTAATTTTCAGAGAAAATGCAGTTATTGATCAATTAACTCACCAAATTGTCTCAATGATCTCATACCCCACAAGGGGCCAAAGCTACATGGATTTCCCTCTAAAGGATGCAAAACAATAAACAGCTAGTTGGGTGTAAAACTGTCTATGGATTGGTTGTTCATGCAATTCCCGCCCATTTCAAAAGACTAATGTGAACCAAATTGATTTAACCCACATGTCAATCTCATTCCACGGAAGGCTGAGTATCTACGGGTTTTCACTCCACCCTTGTAATTAAGGTCACTAATTAGTAAGGAACACCCCTCACCTGGTTGTCTAGGTCTTAATTGAAAGGAAAAACCAAAAACCTACAGACAATCGACCCTCCGTGGAATGAGTTTGACACCCGATTTAACCTATGATTCTATACAGCAGGGATATTCAAATCATACCCTGGAGGTCCGGAGTACTGCTGGTTATCTGTTCTACCTGATCATTAATGGCACCCACCTGGGTATCCTAGGTCTAAATCAGTCCCTGACTAGAGGGGAACAATGAAAAATAAAGCAGTGGAACTGGCTTCCAGTCCAGATATGAATATGAGGGCTATACAGTATCAGTTGTAGGTACATGCAGCCACCAAACAAACTTAACATAGACTAAGATCCCTAAGGGTTTAGATTAAACCACTGAGGTTCTCCCATGCTCAGTCAGGACCATCTTCACTACCAGTGTAGGTCATGTGACAGAATGTGAAATCAGCACCATCTTCACTACCAGTGTAGGTCATGTGACAGAATGTGAAATCAGCACCATCTTCACTACCAGTGTTGGTCATGTGACAGAATGTGAAAGCAGCACCTTCTTCCCTACCAGTGGTCATGTGACAGAATGTGCAGCACCAGCTTCACTACCAGTGTAGGTCATGTGACAGAATGTGAAAGCAGCGCCTTCTTCCCTACCAGTGGTCATGTGACAGAATGCGAAGGCAGCACTGCCATCTAGTGAACATAGTATGCTCATGTAAATCAGGGATCTTCAACTCTGGTGCTGGAGGCTGTGCAGGCATTACTTCCAGCACTAACCATAGAGCGGTTCTATAGGATCATTAAATTGCACCTACCTGGTGTCCCAGGTCTACATAAATAAAAGTCAGTGGAACTGGCTTCGAGTTCCAGATTGAAATGTTCCTGCCATATGAAGTCCCAGCCAGTTGACAAAATACTACCAAAGCCTGTTTTGGCATTGGGTCAAGAGCGCCCTCTAGTGATCTCTTTGGTTGGTACTAACACATCTGCTTCAGTCAGATTTAAATACTTGAATAAGGTGTTTTAGTACTGGTGTAGAACAAAAGCCTGCAAAGCTTTATGACAAGACCCCCTGATATAAAACAATTAGCTGTCCTCATGTTCATTCCGTCACTGTGATGTGATTAGAACAGCTACTTCCGTTCATTAGCATGTACTCCTTTCAAAGGCAGTGGGCCATCAGTGTACATTATAGAAGTAGCTTCTTCCCCTTGCCTTTATCTGTATTGATATGAAAGAATGTCATTCCTGGTCAGCACATACCAAAGCTCTGAGAGATGAAGCCAGACTCACCAAGAGAATATAACAATGAGAAAACAGTTTGATTCACCCATTTGATTTCTAAATCATAGCCTGCGGTGCATTCCAAGTGTGCTGGTCAATGACAAATACATAAAGGCATCTGATCTGCAGGCCTGCCATGACAAGAAACATGCAAACATTTCACTTTCCAGGAGAAAGATGAGGCAATAGTGCCAGCAAGTGGACAAAGGCAGAATCTCAAACTACTTTGTTCCCAATTAATGTTTATAATTGCATCTTTCCCTGAAATTATCAGTAAATCAAAACAAAAAGTGACAAATGCATTTTGAACATATGACAAGCCTTAACGTTGCAAATAGAGAGACTACATAGAGTATCACGTTACTGTGAACATTTATTCAATGGCCCAGGAGCAGCTGTTACATGGTACTGCAAGACTTACAGTAACAAAAACAAAGCAGAATGACAACCCAAACACTACCTACCCAGAAACCACCCTGTCACCACCCCCCCAGGACACTATATAGAAGTGAAACAATATGGCTGTAGCTCCACCATGCTCCGATTAGGATAGGTGGAATTAGCATCTGATCATTTTAGATTCACACAAATGCTTAGGGGATAGGGGCAAGGTTCTTGCTTCTGGACAAACAGATTCCCTGAAAGGAGTGTAACACTGAGGTTAAGAGTCAAGGCTTTAGGTCAAGGCTTTAGAAACATTTGCGGTGGACGATGGAAGGGCCGGACTCGTCGTATTCCTGCTTGGAGATCCACATTTGCTGGAAGGTGGAGAGAGAGGCCAGGATGGAGCCGCCGATCCATACAGAGTATTTACGCTCTGGAGGGGCGATGATCTGGAGACGACAGATTAATATATTTATTAGGCACAAAACGGGGAGGTCATCTAAAGTTGTTTTAGTGCAGAATACATTCATGCGATTTCTGATAGCTTGTGATTGGCTTGTTATGCAAGTATTTTGGAAGCCAAAAAGAGACTGCGGGGATAGGGCTAGTTGAGAGATGCCACAATGCTCATGGGCTGAAATTCACAGAATCACACATGAATGCCCACCTTAATCTTCATAGTAGGAGGTGCCAAGGCGCTGATCTCCTTCTGCATTCTATCGGCGATGCCAGGGAACATGGTGGTTCCACCAGAGAGGACAGTGTTGGCGTACAGGTCTTTCCTGATGTCCACATCACACTTCATGATGGAGTTGTAGGTGGTCTCGTGCACTCCAGCGCTTTCCATTCCTACAAAGTAAATGTACATGTCGATGGCAGCCCTAGGAACAGAAATGAACAGGCCTACGAGTATGGGTCTTATAATGAGGACAGTGAACACTCAACTGTCATGCTTCTCACAGAGAGCCCCATAGGAACATTGTGAACATGGCTCGTGTAGTGGAGAATGACTGTCACTAAGCGGAGTAACATTGTCTAGACGAGCACTTGTACATGCGCTAAAGAGCCACTCCAGTGGCTGAATGCAACCTTTGTCCGCTGGTTTTCAAAAAGTTGGGTGTTTAGTGCTTATGAATATTCATATCAATACATAAAGAGGGTGCATCTTGAATGTCACCTACCTAGAGAAACATCACCATTTTCAGAGCCTCCGTTTTAGTAGTGGATAGAAAAATGTATGACTCAAAGCCCCAAAATATCACATTTTCACCACCATGTGGAGTTCAGGACCAGAATTACTATAGTCACCAACCATAGACAAATGGCTTTTAACAAGAAAATGTTTAGCTAAAATTCCTCTTTAATACACAGAAAAACCTCTCACCAATGAAGGACGGCTGGAACATGGTCTCAGGGCAGCGGAAGCGCTCGTTGCCGATAGTGATGACCTGTCCATCAGGTAGCTCGTAGCTCTTCTCCAGAGTGGAACTGGAGGCACAGGTCTGCATCTCCTGCTCGAAGTCCAGTGCCACGTAGGACAGCTTCTCCTTGATGTCGCGCACAATCTCCCTCTCGGCCGTGGTGGTGAAGCTGTAGCCACGCTCAGTCAGGATCTTCATGAGGTAGTCCGTGAGGTCGCGTCCGGCCAGGTCCAGACGTAGAATGGCATGGGGAAGAGCGTAGCCCTCGTAGATGGGCACCGTGTGGCTGACGCCATCCCCGGAATCCATCACAATTCCTGTGGTGCGGCCAGATGCGTACAAAGATAGCACAGCCTGGATACCTACATACATGGCAGGGCTGTTGAAGGTCTCAAACATGATCTGGTAGAATAAGAGAAGGTGGGAATTAGGACTACACAAAACGTTTAACACCTACAAATACTGCTAGGAATATGAGGCCCACCACTAATCAATACCTACCCTCAGGCAAGGTGAACAGAGTAACCCTGATATCTACTGCTCTACATTCTGGTAGTGGATGAGGAGTTTCTTCACATTATGCAGTAAATAAAATGGCTGGGTTTATTTACTACTGCCACAGTGTTTTAGAGCATCCCGTCCTGCCCCACCCCTCATTACCTGGGTCATCTTCTCCCTGTTGGCTTTGGGGTTGAGGGGGGCCTCCGTGAGCAGGACGGGATGCTCTTCGGGGGCCACACGCAGCTCATTGTAGAAGGTGTGATGCCAGATCTTCTCCATGTCATCCCAGTTGGTAACAATGCCGTGCTCGATGGGGTACTTCAGAGTCAGGATGCCTCTCTTGCTCTGGGCCTCGTCTCCCACGTAGCTGTCCTTCTGTCCCATGCCCACCATCACACCCTGGGGAAAGACACTACCGTTACACTTTGTCCCTGCACTACGCAAGTTACGATACACTATAGAAGTTGTTTTCATGATATGTTGGCTTGAGAGTTGCCTGTATCTTTCACGTCACGAATGAAACCACAATCTTTAGTTTTAGGCTACCAACAATTATGCTTTTGTTAATGGGTTTGGGGAGAGGTCACTTTCTTTTTTAATGAGGGAATTTCTGGGTGGACCTCGCTTTGTGCACCGGGGCATTGTCATGCTGAAACAGGGAAGGGCCTTCCCCAAACTTTTGCCACAAAGATGGAAGCACAGAATTGTCTAGAATGTCATTGTATGCTGTAGCGTTAAGATTTCCCTTCACTGGAATTAAGAGGCCTAGCCCGAACCATGAAAAACAGCCCCAGACAATTATTCCTCTTCCACCAAACTTTACAGTTGGCACTATGCAGTCGGGCAGGTAGCGTTCTCCTGGCATCTGCCAAACCTAGATTAATCCGTCGGACTGCAAGATGGTGAAGCGTGATTTATCACGCCAGAGAACGCATTTCCACTGCCCCAGAGTCCAATGGCGGCTAGCTTTACACCACTCCAGCCGACGCATGGCATTGCGTATAAGGATCTTAGGCTTGTGTGCGGCTGCTCGGCCATGGAAACCCATTTCATGAAGCTCCCGACAAACAGTTATTGTGCAGACGTTGCTTCCAGATGCAGTTTGGAACTCGGTAGGGAGTGTTGCAACCGAGGACAGCACTCTGCAGTCCCATTCTGTGAGCTTGTGTGGCCTACCACTTCGCAGCTGAGTCTTTGTTGCTCCTAGACGTTTCCACTTCACAATAACAGCACTTACAGTTGACCGGGGCAGCAATTTGACGAATTCTCTTATTGTTAAGGTGACATCCTATGACGGTGCCACGTTGAAAGTCACTGAGCTCTTCAGTAAGGCCATTCTACTGCCAATGTTAGTCTATGGATTTTATACACCAGTCAGCAACCGGTGTGGCTGAAATAGCCAAATCTACTAATTTGAAGGGGTGTCCACATACTTTCGTATATATACACACTATATAGCCTATATCAAGTGAATCAGAGATATCCAAGAGACCAGTATGGTTCAAACCTGATGTCTGGGTCTTCCAACAATGGAGGGGAAGACAGCACGCGGAGCGTCATCCCCTGCGAAACCAGCCTTGCACATGCCTGAACCATTGTCGACTACCAATGCAGCAATATCGTCTTCAGCCATTCTGCAAAACAATTGAGGATTAGTGAATCAAGGCCTAAAAAGCATGAACAAAGCCATACATCTTAAAATTGTCTGGTGTAGGTTATACCTTCAACATATACCACCAACTACAGTATTATTTATATTTTACAAATGAGGAATTCATTAGTAAGTGTATACATAGGACCATTGCCAACTTGAATTCGTAACAATTCATTAGTTAAAATGTTTAACCACAGTAGTAACTGTTTAAGAGTACTAGTGTACTAACAGACCCTGTAAAACAGTGGAATTGAACCAAATACGATAATTTGGAACAAAACAAAAATAATTCCAACCAGTCATAAAAATCTCAATATATTGCTCTGATTCCAACAGCTCAAACGCGTATTCACAGACAAGGCTCAAATCAAGTGATTTTAACAATAGCTAGAATATTAACACATTTTGCGATACAACTCGACTAAAAAGTCCTCGACATTTCAGATTTGCTATCCTAAACGTCGGGAGAGTGGCGTTTGCTTACCTGTCAGTTAGGATGTTTTCTCTTCAAGAATCCGGCAATAATTATGTTTTCAGCCAGGTGTGCGCGGCATCCACATCTCAGCAGCAGGCTACCTCCTTTTCTACACAACCGTGCATCATCCTCCGCCTTCGCGTTCGCGTACACCTGCTCACACCAAATATGGCCATAGTTTTCAAAAAAAAGACACCGGATTGGATTGGAAGGTGTTTTACGGTGGAAGTGACCGACCATCGTATTGTCATTCACACGGTAGACGACATTAAAGAGACTGGATTTACTGGAAGGGAACAGGTACATGTTGGGTTAGCCTACAGGTTTTGGGTAATTTAAATTCAGTAGAATTTTGAAATGTAATAGACGTTGTTGAATGTGTTAGCAGAGAGAGGACGCACGATAAACATTGTGGAAAATAAAATGGGAAAAGAGGACTGGTGCGCTCATTTTGCAGTGAGACAAAAGTAGCCTATAGTGCGCGACCAGATATAATACCTCTATGTGCGGGATCTCCTCGTAATGTATGAACATGTCTTCATAATGTTCATAATGCATTGCATTAGATCTGCGCGCCCTGGACCAGAGCGTTGCATATGTATGCTATGCTACCCTTCATAGTCTGTAGACATTGATCAAATACATATTAACCCATGTCAAATACGTGACCTGTGCTTCATCATTCAGTACTTTACAATGGAACCATTGGGATACTCCCAAAAGTGCAAACTCAAAGCGCGTAGTATACACATGCAGCCCAGTTCGGATCTGATTGGTCAAAATACAAAACATTGGGCAAAATATCAGAATTGGGCTGCCTTTGGGTAAAAATCTGGTATAATTGCTCACGAAATACAGGCTAACAGAGGGCTAGGAGGGAATTCTTGTCTAAAAAAACGTCAAGGTGTGAGAGGCCTGTACTTGTCTGTAGGGCTATAATTGGCTAACAGGCAGTAGTGGTGCGTGAGTAAAATCACTGGGGAAGCTAAGCCAGAAGAAAAGCCATATTACGACCTATGTGTTGTGATAATTGCGTTGTTTGCTCTATAACCTGTTAGTTCATATGCCTTGTCACCGTGATATATAGGCCTAAGGCCGAGACAATAAGAAGACACAGTGGCAGAATACATTCAATCACACCTTTGTTTCATCACAAAACTGGAGAGCAACATCTGCCTGGTAAAGTCCACAAAGCATATTTCGTGTAACAAACAGTTACATGACCTACAGCATGGTCAAGCAAGTTAATGTTTCCGACATTTTTGGACTACTAAACAACTATTGATTTTGAACCATGGAGAGTTACTGCAAGTTGTAAAGAAAACAGAAGCTGCCTCCACTAGTCCAGCAATGTTTAAACTTCAACATTTCAACATCATCAAATCACCTCTGCTAAGTCTAATACAGTGACAACTAAAAGATACCAAAAACTATTAAGTCCAATCAATGTAAGCTAAATATGACCAGGCTGTCCATGGTTCTGATTTCTGTGTGTGTGTTCTTGCAAGTAGAACCAAAAAAACATGTTGACTCACCCTACTTGTTGAGAAACGCCAATGCCATCGTCCTGTCTTTCATGTTGACGAAACAGTCTATGACTCTGTCATACAGTACAGTACACACTTACATTTTTTGTTGTCCTAGGCTACATGGCTAAAATGCTTGTTCGCTGGCCTAACTTCCTTTCATGGGCAACAATGAGCCAGCTACTTAACATTAGCATACTACATCTAGCTACATATTGAACTTCCATCCTCTCAGGCCAGGGCACAATGTATGAATTTATGGTTGGATCAGCATTTCCGTTATAATCATTGGCCAGTATGGAGAATGAAGTAAAATCCCTATCTCCATCCATGGCTAATTTAGGTAAGGGCCCATTTTAGCTAGCTAGCTAGCCACCAGAGGACACCAACACAACGAGATGCAACAATTCAGGGGTTTTTCTGTCAATTACGTTTTGCTTTGCTTTGATGTGATTGGTGTGAAGCCAAATACAATCTGGCTTCCCTTGGCAGTTTTATTTGGTGCGCCAGGATCATTCACAGTTGAGCTCACCCAGTTTAGGGCATTTGCTTATTGGCTATTATATAATACTTTTTTTTAATCAAGAGAGGCCAAATGCTCGCTGGCTTCCCTTGCATTCAAAGCTACGGGCGGCAACAATGTAATACTCTTTTTGACCAGACAGCAGCAGATAGATGGCCTACCCATACTGAGACAGAGGGGCGCTGTTTCGCTCTCCGGTGAGATACATTCAGCCTCTTGCGAATTGAAGAAAAATTATGAAACAATGTTTATGAAACGAAAAATAAATTATTTTATGTTTTTTTCTTTTTTTCTTGGTTAATGTTTTGGGGAAGCCTGGTTTCCCTTGGCAACCATGAATACACGCCACTGCTAACAGGGTTAGTAAACTGCTCAACCTGCTTAGTATTCTAAACTCGTACAAATGTACTTCTCTATAGGCCTACAAATAAACTGTATTTTACCAGTGACATTTTATTTAATTTTATTTAACCTTTATTTAAGTAATGCTGAGACCACAGTCACTTTCGCAGATGAGCCCTGCATGAACACATCAATAAACAAAAATTACGCTATACAGTACATATCTATATACACATCAACTACACAATACATGAAAAGCAAACACAAAACACGAAAAGCAAAACACAATCATATGAAACAAACACATTCTACAGTAAGAAGGCCCTCTAACATCCACCTGAATTGCCCTAGAGGTACGAACTCCACCAACTTTAAGGACTTTTGGAGGTCATTCCACATGAGAGCAGATTTACTTAACTCCATGGAGATTGAAGGGATCTCCAGGGTTAACCATCCCTGACTCCCGGTCTGGTAACTTATACAGTGCATTCGGAAAGTATTCAGACCGCTTGACTTTTTGTTACATTACAGCCTTATTCTAAAATTGATAAAACATTTATTTTCCACTCATCAATCTACACACAATACCCCATAATGACAAAGAAAAAACAGGCTTGTAGAAATTTTTGCAAAAAAGGAAAAAAAAAAACACGGAAATATGACATTTACATAAGTATTCAGACCCTTTACTAAGTACTTTGTTGAAGCACCTTTGGCAGCGATTACAGCCTCAAGTCTTCTTGGGTATGACGCTACAAGCTTGGCACACCTGTATTTGGGAGGTTTCTCCCATTCTTCTCTGCAGATCCTCTCAAGCTCTGTCAGGTTGGATGGGGAGCGTCGCTGCACAGCTATTTTCATGTCTCTCCAGAAATGTTTGATCGGATTCAAGTCCGGGCACTGGCTGGGCCACTCAAGGACATTCAGAGACTTGTCTCAAAGCCCCTCCTGCGTTGTCTTGGCTGTGTGCTTATGGACGTTGTCCTGTTGGAAGGTGAACCTTTGACCCAGTCTGAGGTCCTGAGCGCTCTGGAGCAGGTTTTCATCAAGGATCTCTCTGTACTTTGCTCTGTTCATCTTTCCCTCGATCCTGACTAGTCTCCCAGTCCCTGCCGCTGAAAAACATCCCCACAGCATAATGCTGCCACCACCATGCTTCACCGTAGGGATGGTGCCAGGTTTCCTCCAGACGTGACGCTTGGCATTCAGGCCAAAGAGTTCAATCTTGGTTTCATCAGACCAGAGAATCTTGTTTCTCATGGTCTGAGAGTCTTTAGGTGCCTTTTGGCAAAATCCAAGCGGGCTGTCATGTGCCTTTTACTGAGGAGTGGCTTCCGTCTGGCCACTCCACCATAAAGGCCTGATTGGTGGAGTGCTGCTGAGATGGTTGTCCTTCTGGAAGGTTCTCCCATCTTCACAGAGGAACTCTGGAGCTCTGTCAGAGTGACCATCGGGTTCTTGGTCACCTCCCTTACCAAGACCCTTCTCCCCCGATTGCTCAGTTTGGCCAAGCGGCGAGCTCTAGGAAGAATCTTGGTGGTTCCAAAATTCTTCCATTTTATGAATGATGGGGGCCACTGTGTTCTTGGGGACCTTCAATGCAGCAGACATTTTTTGTTACCCTTCCCCAGATCTGTGCCTCGACACAATCCTGTCTCGGAGCTGTACGGACAATTCCTTCAACCTCATGGCTTGGTTTTTGCTCTGACATGCACTGTCAACTGTGTGACCTTATATAGACAGGTGTGTGCCTTTCCAAATCATGTCCAATCAATTGAATTTACCACAGGTGGACTCCAATCAAGTTGTAGAGACTTCTCAAGGATGATCAATGGAAACAGGATGCACCTAAGCTCAATTTTGAGTCTCATAGCAAAGGGTCTGAATACTTATGTAAATAAGGTATTTAAAAAAAAAAAAGTCTAAAAACCTGTTTTTGCTTTGTCATTATGGGGTATTGTCTGTAGATCGATGAGGAAAAAAAATAATTTAATCAGTTTTAGAATAAGGCTGTAACGTAACAAAGTGTGTAAAAAGTCAAGGGGTCTGAATACTTTCCGAATTCACTGTACGTCTGAAGGTTAACAATGAGTTAAGGTACAGTATGGCAAAAGTTTATGCAAGAGACAACAATTATGCAATACATTGATCTACGAGACTTCAAGGATAGCCAGCCTATTTTCTGATACAAGATGCAATGATGTGTACTGAACCTATTGCCCGTAATAAAGCGCAATGCGCTATGATAAACTGCGTCCGATGGCTTCAAAACAGTGGCAGCTGCATTCATATAAACGATATCGCCATAGTCAATAACTGGAATAAATTATTTTAAAAATCAATAATTGAAATCGAACTTTTTGCAGCATAAATGTATCTTCTGCACAATTCCCTCTGCTTGATGTTCCTCATTATAATCCCTTAACAAAATATGTGAACATGCCATTCCTGCTTGCTAGGCTCAGACGAAAGAATGCTTTATGGTGAATTGCTATTGAGCAAATGGATGGATCACTGATATCTGAAACCATTTCCTTATGTTAATTATAAAACTGGGTGGTTCGAGCCCTGAATACTGATTGGCTGACAGCCGTGGTATATCAGTCTGTATACCACAGGTATGACAAAACATGTATTTTTACTGCTCTAATTACGTTGGTAACCAGATGATAATAGCAATAAGGCACCTCTGGGGTTTGTGATATACTGTATGGCCAATATACCACGGCTAAGGGCTGTGTCCAGGCACTCCGCGTTGCGTCGTGCATTAGAACAACCCTTAAGGGGCAATGCAGTTCAATCTACCCCAGACCTGGCTACCTACCAGATGGTCGTCACTATAGTTACTGTGGTTACTAAAAGAAACACTTTTGCTGGTCCATGCTTGTGATGATAAGAATATCCGCCGACACTGTACTCTGTTTTCAAAGGTTTATTATAACAAAGAGTTTACAGCATCGAATTTTGACAGACTCCTGCAGATGTCTGGAAAACAGCCCGAGCCAATCTGATTAGCTATTCTTCCTATTCTATTGTTCAGACATGGTTTTATATCCTTTGTGACGTATTATGGTGTGATTCTAAAAAAACCAATCCCAGGCCATTACATATCCTCTTTTCCAGGAATTTAGTAATGCTTTCCAGATGTTTTCCAGCACAGTAGAGTACACCATTTTGCCACATCAGCAAAATCTTAGGGCCAAGTTCCCTCTATCACACTTTCCTGCAACAATCAGCATTTGTAGACTGTTTAAGATACTACATTACCACAGCAACAAAGTCTTAAACCCCACCTATTTCTATAATTTCTCTGTATACGAAGTAGCCAACTTTGTGGCTGTGCTATCTAGTGGAAACCTCTTCCAGACAGCACTCACCTTACTGCTGTCCCCCATCCACTCAGAAACGATGGTAGTTAATGCCGTTTTAGATTTTCTGTTGTGTGCCTCTCCTGCATGTTCTCAGTTGTCAGTAGTACATGTGACTTCATGTCCCATTGCTCATCAATGTGATGGGTTGCTGCAGTGATGTATAACGTGTTCATAGACTTCCAACAATCTGTTGCGCCACGTATAGTGTTTGATAGCTCCCGCTTTGTAGGCCTACTTGCAGAGCAATCATTGTACAATTTCTCCATCCCCGCCGTCATGGTTTTGACATCTTGTAGTCTGGTTCTAGACATGCCATTAGGGCAAAATTGAAGCCGACATCCTCTACCATTGACAATGGCTGTGTGACAGACACAAATATCTATGGTCATGTTTTGATGTTTTATTTTGTTAGTTATTTTATGGGGCCATCCCTTGGATCATTTTCTAGGCCTCCTAGGTATTTGCATTTAAATTAATGTGTATGAGTACTGCCACTAGGGGGAGCTGTGACGTTAAATGGGAGCGTTAGTGAGATCTTGGAGGTTTCTTCTTCAATCTTGTAGAATGCCTACTACTGAGCAACACCAACGTTTCTCCATCTCATCATTCTATCCTGTTAATTTAGGTATGTAATGTGCAAAAGTGCAATATGACTCTCAATATATTGAGAGAACATGGTTAATTACATAGTCCATGAGTTTGGTGACGTTTGAAGGCAATTGTAGGGAGTTTTAATCGAGTAAAAAACGTATTGGTATGTTCCCCATTGTAAGTAATGGAGGTTGCTAATGGTTTATATGTAGCTAAGACAAGTGATTAATATGGCGCCCAAACTTTTTGTTCTTTTTTTCAAGAACGTTTTAGCTCCTATTTGTTTTATTTTCTATGAACGAAGGCTCAGTTTAGTTCAGAGAATATATGTAGCTAAGTATGCGATGTGACGATAAAATGTGTTAGTGTTGATATTTGTAAATAAATAAAGTTTATAATAGTGCGTTAGCTGTATGCTAACCAAATGTAGCTTTGCTAAGTGCTAGCTAGCTCTAGGCTAGTGGGTTTCAGCTATTGTT
Organism: Coregonus lavaretus; assembly: GCF_964263955.1. Lineage (NCBI taxonomy): Eukaryota > Metazoa > Chordata > Actinopteri > Salmoniformes > Salmonidae > Coregonus > Coregonus lavaretus. The sequence continues at coordinate 35,939,276 of NC_140015.1, read as the reverse complement.
AGCTTACGTGTTAATGGTTAAAATGTAATGGTTGTAGCATTGTTTAACACAGGCCTCCAGTCATTTGTAGCTATTGAAAATTGACACTGCTAGTACAGTAAGATGTGTATATATATGTATGTATATGTGTGTGTAATGAAATGTAGCCTCTTATGGTACAATTTGATGGTTTTACATGCCAAATAGATTTTGATGCTAAATAGTACTGATTGAATAGCCTCAGATTATATGCAATATTTTGATTTGACCATTAGTGAAAGGTTATATTTGAATGTGTAGATGTATGGTGATTGTTTTTATAATACTACAATGCAATTGTAATGTCTAATTGATTTTGACAACAAAAAGATTAACAAAAGAGAACAATATTTTAATAAATCTTGTAGAATGCCTACTACTGAACACCACTAACGTTTATCCGTCTCATTCTATCCTGCTAATTCAGGTTTGTCAGCTCACCACGTCTCAGTCCGAGGCATGTAACAGCTGCATATATCAACTGTAAACATTTCTGTAATCACTCTGTCCCTTATATCACTGCTGCCAGCAAAGGGTCATTATGAGATATTCCACAACAAACCAGTTATTACATTTACATTTTAGTCATTTAGCAGACGCTCTTATCCAGAGCGACTTACATGAGCAATTAGGGTTAAGTGCCTTGCTTAAGGGCACATCGACAGATTTTTCACCTAGTCGGCTCGGGGATTAGAACCAGCGACCTTTCGGTTACTGGCACAACGCTCTTACCCACTAAGCTACCTGCCGCCCTTCATGGCTGTCATTCCTGCTTGACAGAAAGGTCAATAGGTTGTGTACAGTCCTGACACGTTGCACTAGAGTTACAGCTATTGGGCAATACCTATACCTTATCTATACCTAATCCTGTTGTTAAAATAGGGCTTGTTTGTTTTACAGAATAAGCCAGGGGTTTCATTTAAAAAAGGTTGTTACTCACAACTTTGTATGCTTTACATACAATAAGTCAAAGTACACTGTAAAGGTGAGTTTTATAATGCTTAGACTTAATGTGAAAATGTGTGATTTGGTTTGATTGGCATTACAATGTGAACCCACTTACTGACACTTATTCATAGGTGTAGTCATACAAACCTCATATGTTAAGAAGTGAACATACCAGGAAATAAATTTATAAAAAATTAAGACCATGGGAGAATCTCACTTGCATTTCCTTGATTCCTTGCATCCTCTCTCCTTGGCCCCTTCTCAAAACCTGTTGGATGATAAGGTTAGGGGGGTGGGACCTCTGACCTTCTCATCCAATGGGTTTTAAGAATGTTGTAATTGAGGCCTCTGGTCCAGTAAGCGCTCCTTAATGCTTCAAGCAGCTCCCACATCGCCCTCTATTGGCCATTTGTGTTTGAATGAATGACTAATAGATTAAATCCCATTAGATTATCACGCCATGGCTGGTTTAAAACCTCCTAGAGAGAACCAGTGCCAAGGAGAATGAGTAACGCATACTACCACTACACAGAGATAGACAGTGACAGTGAACTGCAGTCATGTTATTAGGCTGCGTCTGGTCCGGTATGTTCTTGACTTTGGATAACCCATGCACTATAATGTACACTTTATTTGGATAGTCTTGATTTTCCAGCTGTAAATGCTCTACTGGTGGTGATACTATCAACAAGCTATCTGTTGATAAGCAACTGCTTGTTACGGTTAGGGTTAGGTTTAGAATTAGGGTAAGGATTAAGGACACGGTTAGTGTTAAGTTTAGGGTTAGGATAAGGGTAAGGGTTAGTATATAGTTAGTTGAAAGGTTACCGATTGTCTGTAGAGCATCTACAGATGGACTATCCAAATAAAGTGTTAACAAATATGCTTAGTGGATGTTATAGAAAATACAACAAGCAAGCCCATTGAGAATTCAATGTCAGCGCAACAACTGAACAAGATTTACATGTTGGGTCCAATTAAAGTACTACTTTGATCCTTATTGGAGATGAATGTTATGAGATGAGCACTTTACTGTGTGAAAAAACAACTGGGTTGTATTCAGTGAGGTGAACCATTTAGAATGTTGTAGCTAGACATTCAATTAATAGATTCCCTATTCTACATGACAGACAATCAAATGTTCTACACTATACATTTCGATCTGATTAATTAACCAATGATGACTCGAGGCTAAAACTGCATGGGGTCTGTTCGGGTGGACCAGTTTTAGCCTCTAATCATCATTGGTTAATTAGTAGCTTTCACTTTAGATTACCTCTGAGAGAGTTAGATTTAGCCTTTGGATGGTGGTCTGAGAGTGCTACACTCTTAGAAAAAAAGGTGCTACCTAAAAGGGTTCTTCGGCTGTCCCCATAGGAGAACCCTTTGAAGAACCCTTTTTGGTTTCAGGTAGAACCCGTTTGGTTCCAGGTAGGACCCTGGTTTCCTCTTCCAGGAAGCGGAAACTTGGCCGCAAGTGGATCTTCCAGCAAGACAATAACCCCTTGCACACATTAAAATCCACAAAGAAATGGTTAATTGCTCACATAATCAACATTTTACAATGGCCGTCTCAGTCTGCGGACTTGAACCCCATTGAAAACCTGTGGCATTAAATGTAGAGGGCAGTCCAGAAGCGCAGACAGAGGAAATAAAGGATCTGGAAAGAATATGCATGGGGGAATGGTCTAAGATTCCTCCCAATGTGTTCTCCAACTCATAAAACATTTTAGAAAAAGGCTCTGCTATTATCATCGCATGGTGAGGTATTGAAAACAGGGGTGCCTATAATTTTGACCCCTATTATTACTTGTTATACTAAATCTCTTTCTCTGAGCAATTGTATTTATATAATGTTCCCCCCAAAAATGGCACAAAATATCGCAGTATTTTGTATGACTATATGCAGAACTAATGCAAAACAAATTGTGCGTAACGCTACTAAACTGTGGCAATAGATTGAGCTCTCACGCTGTGCCTCAGCCTTGTGCACAGGCAGAAGCAGTGTTTAGTGTTTCCATTACTTCTTTGCATAAGACACTCCTTATGGCACCATAAACCTTAGTGAATGAGATTGGTAATGCTCTTAGGTAGGGCCATCATAACGTGTGCCCTGGAGAAGGTCACAGGTCATGATTGTAGCGTGTGCCCTGGAGAAGTTCACAGGTCACATCTCTGGGTTTCTGGTTGGGCAGCAGACTGTCAGGGGAGAGTGGTCTGGGGTTATTAGCCAGTGTTAAACTAAAGAATGGATATTATCAAGTGGCTGTTTGATGGAAAAGAGATCAATATATCAGTCATAGTAAATTGTAATTAAAGTGAAAGTGCTGAATGGTTCCTAGTGTTAAATACAGTAATGACAGCTAAACTTGTTTAATGTTTTCCAAATGGCATTCTTCGGTCAGCCAAGTTCTCTCAGTTTATGACTTTAAATCTTGTTCTCTTGAATATCCTGGAGTAGTTTATGGGTGTTAGACCAAACAATGTTCTGCTTTTTAATGATTTGGTCAAACAACGTTCTGCTTTGGTCAATAAATGACTCACACTCTTGAACCTGACAACGTAGGGAACTGGTACTGTACATTCAAGTTGATCAATCAAGTAAACTCAACGCCTAGTTTAAGACTCAAGGCACGCTCTCCCAGTTCATCTAAAGAAAGGGGAGAAAGGAAAGAAGTGAAAGAGGGCTTTGTGGACCTATTAAAATCCCCTCGTGTTAACATTGTGTTTACGCAAGCTTATTTGAATTAGGGAAATCTGGCGATTCAAATGGTGACTATTGAGCAATATATTGTCCCTGTAAAACCCAATCCATCAGAGATAAAAAACCTGTTTGAGCAGGGGAAAGGAAAGAGATGACAATCTGAAGAGAGCGAGAGGGAGACGAAGAGCATCTTTACTCGACTGGACGATTTCCAATTAGGCTGTGGCTCACCAGATCAGTGCTGGGGTAATCCCCATACTGGATGGGTTTGCCAGTATATACGGGCCTAACTATGTGATGGAGAGCCAGCCTGAAGAGACTTAAGACTGAGAAATTAGAATGTAAGTGTGAGTGATAGAGAGAGCGTGACATAAAGTGTATTTGTAGGAGGAGATAAGAAGAGAATGAAGGTAAGAGAAAATGTGAGAGGGAGATGTGGGTTTAGTGCACTGGTATGTGACGTCAGAGGCTTGTTGGATTGGGGTGCTGTGTCCTGCTGATTTTAATCCCGGCTGATTAGGTAACAGAGAGCAAGTGCCTGTGCAAACCCTCTGGGGGGAGAGAGAGAGAGAGAGAGAGAGGGAAGTCAAGCATGCAGATTGAGGGAGGTTGTTAATGCAAGGGAAATTTGCGCCTGGAGAGAAGAGAAAGGGGCACACGTCCCCCTTTACCCTCCCCCTCGTTCACCCTAAAGCTTTCCACTCGAGACCTCTGCGTGTGTGTGTGTATGGACGACAGATTGATGATGCCCACGAACGGAATTAACAAAGCCTTGAAGCTGCAGTTTGGCCTCATCAACCACGAGAGCCGTTACCTAACAGCCGAGGCCTTCGGCTTCAAGGTGAACGCCTCGGCCTCCAGCATGAAGAAGAAGCAGATCTGGACTCTGGAACAGGAGGACCAGGACACCCAGGTAGTGTTCCTTCGCAGCCACCTGGGCCGCTACCTGGCCTCTGACAAGGATGGCAAGGTGAGCTGTGGGGCAGAGCAGCCTGACTCGCCCGGCTGCCGCTTCCTGATCGTGGCCCAGTCGGACGGCCGCTGGGCGCTGCAGTCGGAGCCATACCTGCGCTTCTTCGGAGGCTCGGCTGACTACCTGTCCTGCTTTGCCCAGGCCATCGGGGAGCCAGAGCTGTGGGCCGTCCACCTGGCCCTCCACCCGCAAGCCAGCCTGCTCAGCGTGGCGCGCAAACGCTATGCCCACCTGTTCGCCCGGGAAGGAGAGATCTCGGTGGACAGCAACATCCCCTGGGGCTCGGACTCCCTAGTCACCCTGGTCTACCTGGAAGGAAAGTACTTCCTGAAGACGTGCGACAGCCGCTTCCTCAGCAATGACGGGAAGCTGGTCAAAGAGAACACTCCCACCACCAGCTTCACCCTGGAGCTCAAGTCGGGCAAGCTGGCCTTCAAGGACTGCGATGGGAAGTACCTGACACCCATGGGCCCGACTGGCACATTGCGCTCAGGCAGGTGCTCCAAGCCTGGCAAGGACGAGCTGTTCGATCTAGAGGAGAGTCACCCACAAGTAATTTTCCAGGCAGCCAACAAAAGATTTGTCTCTGTCAAGCAAGGTAATTATCCAGCCAATGTATCTATTTATTGCTATAATGTACATTATTTAAGTGTTTTTGTATAGTCTCTACTGAGATGAAAAATGGGAGTTAATTTGATGTTTGGACAATATTTTGAGTAGGAAATGTCTTGGGTGATACATTCAATATCCTCGCTGAAGGTGCACATCTAGCTGCAGAAGAATTGAAAAGAATAAAGTTAGCTGAACCCCATGTAGGGTCACTGTAGGGGTTCCTGGAGATTGACCTGCTATATGTTCCTTGGAATCCACCTAGAACTGAGCAAACCCAAACTCTACACGGATTTCTATTTCCCATGTGGTCTGAACATTGACTCACCAGGGAGGTTCTGCATGCTCTATGTTGAGAAAAGAAAGGGATGGATAAAAGTATGTAGTAGGCCTGCTGTGAACCCGTTGGGAGAAAAACAACTCACATTCTCAGGGAGCTTTAGAATTGCTTTTGAAAGGATTTAATTTTTTGAGGTCGACACTTTTAATTGCTAAAAACCTGGCATTACATTAAATACACTGTTCTGAGAAAAGTAGAGTACAAATTCATGTATTGCTGTACTGTGCTCAGCACGACCAACCTCCAGTGTAATTGACATGCAAATCCACACTTCATGCGTTATAGTTGACGTCAAGAAATTCAAAGTAGGAAAATGTTCATGTTTGCATAATTTCCCTTTAGAGGTTGGTTGGTTCTATCACAGACAAGCAAATGGTGATCAAATAGAATCACCATTAGTTAGCGCAGTGCTGAAGCTCAGTGCTGAAGCTCACATTGTCTTTAGTTACACTCCTTAGCATCTCAACAATTAGAATCAGAAAACTTTGCCATTCAACAAATGTTACTAGGAATGTGTCTTGGCACGGCAGGATGATGACATGGTCTTGTGTGCTGCTTTACTCCAGTGGAGGCGGCTGAGGAGAGGACGGCTCATAGTAATGGCTGGAACGGAGCAAATGGAATGGTATCAACCACACGGAAACCATGTTTGATACCATTCCATTGACTCCATTCCAGCCATTATTATGAGCCGTCCTCCCCTCAGCAACCTCCACTGCTCTACTCCCTTAGTGTAGCCTGTGGGTTTACCTGTCAACAGCAGGCAGTATATTGATGAATTCTAATCACAGGTAGGCTCAGTTATGTCATATGTATGTCAATTTCAGAAACCATTCACTCAATTGAGTGAGCATTGAGTCATATCTCAAAATACAGTCAGCATCCAGTGTAGCAGCCCACTGGGAATGTTAGCCCACATAAGGGAAGGTTCTCTACTCAACGAGAATCAGAAATATAGTCATCAATTAGGGGATCCAAAAAGATTGTTAGAAACTCTCTCCTGGAAATTTTCCGAAAGAACAGCGTGAAGGCATGCGACACTTGTCACGTACGGTACAACTGAAGGGCAGCCATGCTTGTCTCCCCTGTCTCTTCGCTCTGCACGGTGCATATGGTCAGTCAGCCATTGAGCACCATTACGCGTGTCATCCGGGTCGTCATGGTAATGGGCTTTGTCATTTCCACTGTGTCCCATAGAAGAGATTAGGGAGAGCGCAGGCCGATGACTCCAGGGAGGCAGAGGGGTCCCGCTGGTGCTGTCACCTAATTACCATCAATGGGCATTTCAGGATCGCAGCCATTCTATTGTCAATCTGAAACTACCTGACGCTTTACCTGTGGAGTGAGGAGAGTGGGTGGTTGTAATTGTAATGGATGGTGAGGTTCTTTGATTGTGGCAGGAAGAGGAAGTAATCTATTAGTCTGGACAGGCAGTGATAGAGCAGTTAAAATAGAAGAACTGGTCAGACGGATCAGTTACCGACACCCATCATTAGCTCTCGGCAGAGACATTCCTCTGAAGGTGGAGAGATCGTCTCTGCTGACAGTGACATACCTAGAGACAGGCCAGCAGACATGGAGGACAGGTTAGAAATAGAGTGAAGGGGCTTTGGCTGTTTCTGGTCACATGTTTGGATGAAGTTCCAAACAAAGACCTGTAAGGTGTCATACAGTTAGGGTACCACAGCTACAATCACAATGTCATAACCTACACATACAAAGAGGATTTTTAAATGTTTTATTCATTTACATTTCTCCCAAATTTACTAGGGAGATGGTTTCTCCCCTTCCTCCCCTGGTATGCTATGTTCTTACGATTTGGTCAAAATACAACAGAGGTCAATTTGATTTTAAATTGTACGAGTTCAGGATGATTTTACAGATCTACAAAACAAATATGGAATAGATATAAAAATAATGTATGTAGGCTACTGGCTCAAATATTGACCAGTGTTTCATGGAAATAATGAGGGCATGAAATAGTATATTTGATCGCAAAACATTATCACTCAATATTATCCCCAATTCATTCTACTCTTCCTTTGGTAAAAGTTTTTAACAAGGGGCTTTTCAAAATTCCAACATGGCAAACCAACCCATAATGTCGTGCTTGGTCCCTCTGAAGCTGAGTGTTTCTGCCTGGTGTGTATTCACTAGGAAACAGACGGAAGCAAACTGGACGACACTGTGAGGGACTAACCTGAACTTGTCCACTAAGAAACTCTCATTTTCGTTTTGCTACAGTGTGCACTAATAAATACACCGCTGGTGTCTCCTCTCCCTCAACATTTGTTTTAGGAATGAGGCAGGCACCACAAAGCTGCTTAGTGGGCCCTGTGGTGCAGATTTGCATTGCACCACCGAGGGAATTACATCACGCGAATGAACAGGATGGGTGGAGGGGTGTGTGTATGGGATTAGGGTGGTAACAGGCTTAAGAGAAAGGTTGAGGGATATTTCTGTGGTATCTAATTTGAACTCCAGCAGACACAATCTGCTATATACAGTACATTCGGAAAGTATTCAGACAGCCTTATTACAAAATGTACAGCCTTATTCAAAAATTGATTAAATCGTTTTTCCCCCTCATCAATCTACACACAATACCCCATAATGACAAAGCAAAAACGGATTATTAGAAATATTTGCAAATGTATAAAAAAAAAAAAATCTATCACATTTACGTAAGTATTCAGACCCTTTACTCATTACTTTGTTGAAGCACCTTTGGCAGCGATTACAGTCTCGATTCTTCTTGGGGATGACGCTACAACCTTGGCACACCTGTATTTGGCGAGTTTCTCCCATTCTTCTCTGCAGATCCTCTCAAGCTCAGTCAGGTTGGATGAGGAGCGTCGCTGCACAGCTATTTTCAGGTCTCTCCAGAGATGTTCGATCGGGTTCAAGTCCGGGCTCTGGTTGGGCCACTCAAGGACATTCAGAGACTTGTCCCGAAGCCACTCCTGCGTTGTCTTGGCTGTGTGCTTAGGGTCGTTGTCCTGTTGGAAGGTGAATCTTCACCCCAGTCTGAGGTCCTCTGGAGCAGGTTTTCCTCAAGGATCTCTCTGTACTTTGCTTCGTTCATCTTTCTCTCGATCCTGACTAGTCTTCCAGGCCCTGCCACTGAAAAACATCCCCACAGCATAATGCTGCTAGCACCATGCTTCACCGTTGTGATGAGGTGGTGTTGAAGGAGTCAGGCGCAGGAGGGTAAATCACAGAATAACAGGCTTTAATCCGCAACATACAGGTTTACGCAGAAATGCGTCAAACACACTCCAGGGCACAAAACAGGCGCACTGGAAAATACAAGGCACACGGGAAATACTCCCGTCGATACAAAATACACGAGCTCCACCGAGCTTCACTAACCTCCACAATAAACAATCACCCACACAGACAAGGAAGCAGAGGGAACACTTATACAATGACTAATGAGGGATAAGGTCCAGATGTGTGTGATTGAAGACAAGACAAATGGAGTGATGATAAATGGATCGGCAGTAGCTAGTAAGCCGGTATCGCCAAAACCTGCCCGAACAAGGAGGGGAGGCAGCCTCGGCGGAAGTCGTGATAGTACCCCCCCCCCCAAAAAAAAATGACGCGCGACTCCAGCAGCTCGCCGACCCCGGCCTTGGGGACGGCCAGGAGGACGCGGAGCAGGGCGAGCCGGATGGCGACAGTGGAAATCCCGTAACATGGAGGGATCGAGGATATCCCTCACCGGGACCCAGCACCGTTCCTCCGGACCGTACCCCTCCCACACCACGAGGTACTGAAGGCCCCCCACCCGACGCCTTGAATCCTGGAAGGAACGGACAGAGTACGCCGGGGCCCCCTCGATGTCCAGAGTAGGTGGAGGGACCTACCGCACCTCAGACTCCTGGAGCGGACCAGCTACCACCGGCCTGAGGAGAGACACATGAAACGAGGGGTTAATACGGTAATCAGGGGGAAGTAATAACCTATAAGTGACCTCGTTTACTCTCCTCAGGACTTTGAACGGCTCCACAAACCGCGGGTTCAGCTTCCGGCAGGGCAGGTGGAGGGGCAGATTCCGAGTCGAGAGCCAGACCCGATCCCCCGGTACGAAGACAGGGGCCTCACGGCGATGGTGGTCAGCGTTAGCCTTCTGACGACGCACGGCGTGTTGGAGGTGAACGTGGGCAGCATCCCACGTCTCCTTCGTGCGCCGAAACCAGTCATCCACCGCAGGACCCTTGGTCTGGCTCTGGTGCCACGGTGCCAGAACCGGTTGGTAACCTAGAACACACTGGAAAGGTGTTAGGTTAGTGGAGGAGTGGCGGAGAGAGTTCTGGGCATATTCTGCCCATGGCAAGAACACCGACCACTCCCTCGGCCGGTCCTGGCAGTAGGACTGCAGGAACCTACCCATGTCCTGATTTACCCATTCCACCTGCCCATTACTCTCGGGGTGGAACCCAGAGGTCAGGCTGACCGAGACCCCCAGACGTTCCATGAACGCCTTCCAGACCTTGGACGTGAACTGGGGACCTCGGTCAGACACTATATCCTCTGGTACCCCGTAGTGCCGGAAGACGTGAGTAAACAGGGCCTCCGCAGTTTGCAGAGCCGTGGGGAGACCGGGCAGAGGAAGGAGGCGGCAGGCTTTAGAAAAACGACCAGGATGGTGGTGTTACCTTGGGAGAGGGGAAGATCAGTTAGAAAATCAACACTTAGGTGAGACCATAGTCGTTGTGGAACTAATAAAGGTTGTAACTTACCAGCTGGGATGTGCCTAGGTGCCTTACTCTGGGCGCACACTGAGCAGGAGGAGACATACACCCTCACGTCCTTAGCCAAGGTAGGCCACCAGTATTTTCCGGTCAGGCAGCGCACTGTACGGCCGATACCTGGGTGACCAGAGGAGGGTGACGTGTGTGCCCAGTAGATCAGACGATCACGGATAAGAGCAGGCACGTACTGTAGCCCATCTGAGGTGGAGAGGGATCCGTGCATAATGCCTGCTCTATATCCGCGTCCATCGCCCATACTACCGGCGCCACAATGCAGGAGGCCGGCAGTATGGGGGTGTTGTCGCTGGGCCTCTTCTCTGTGTCATACAGCCGGGACAGTGCGTCTGCCTTCACGTTCTTCGTACCCGGGATGTATGATAGAGTGAAATCAAACCGGGTGAAGAATTGGGCCCACCTGGCCTGGCGAGGATTCAGCCTCCTCGCTGCCCGGATGTACTCCAGGTTAGGGTGGTCCGTCCAGACGAGGAAAGGGTGTTTCACCCCCTCGAGCCAATGCCTCCACACGGTCAAGACTCGGACAACAGCCAACAGCTCCCGATCACCAACGCCGTAGTTCTGCTCTGCCGGGCTGAGCTTCTTCGAGAAGAACGCACAGGGGCGGAGCGTGGGTGGCGTACCCGAGCGTTGAGACAGGACAGCTCCTATCCCAACCTCGGAAGCATCCACCTCCACTACGAACGGTAGTGATGAATCGGCCTTAGTATAAAGGTCATTTTCCAACAGTCGGGCCAGCCCCTTGCGAACCAGGGACACATGCTCGGCGCGTGTAGCGGAATACACCAGGATGTCATCGATGTACACCACTACACCGCGACCAAGCATGTCCCGAAGCACCTCGTTCACAAAGGACTGGAAAACTGAGGGAGCATTCATCAAACCATAGGGCATCACCAGGTATTCATAATGCCCCGTGGTTGTGCTGAATGCTGTCTTCCACTCATCTCCTTCTCGGATACGTACCAGGTTGTACGCACTCCTGAGATCTAATTTGGTGAAGAAGCGCACCCCATGCATTGATTCAATCACTGAAGGAATGAGGGGGAGAGGATAACTAAATCTTATCGTCTCCCTGTTCAGTGGTCGATAATCAATGCACAGGCGCAGACCTCCGTCCTTCTTTACAAAGAAGAAACTCAAGGAGGCGGGGGAAGTGGAGGGACGTATATACCCCTGGCGCAGGGACTCGGTGACATATGTCTCCATAGCCACTGTTTCAGCCTGTGACGGGGTATATATGACTCCTGGGAGGTACAGCGTCTACCCGGAGGTTTATCACGCAATCCCCCGCCCGATGAGGTGGTAACTTAGTCGCCTGCGTTTTAGAGAACGCTTGCGCCAGATCGAGGTATTCAGGGGGAATGCGCATGGTGGAAGTACTGTCTGGAGTTTCTACCGTGGTTACACCAACGGAAACACCTAGACACCTACCCTGACACTCTCGCGACCACCCTGTGAGAACCCTCTGCGGCCATGAGAAGGTGGGGTTGTGGAGTGCTAGCCAAGGGATACCTAATACACGCAGAGACCAGATCAATCGGTACCTCCAGTGATGCTATCTCTTTCATCGTTACCCAATGCTTAGGTGCACCTCAACTGAACTCATATGCTTCCATATCCATGTCTGTACATAATGCCCTGAATCTATTCTACAACGCCCGGAAATCTGCCCCGTTTATTCTCTGTACCCAACGCACTAGAAGACCAGTTCTTAAAGCCTTTAGCCGTATATTTATTATATTCCTCTGTTCCTCTGGTGATGTAGAGGTTAACCCAGGCCCTGTAGCCCCCAATATCACTCCTACTCCCCAGGCGCTATCATTTGTTGACTTCTGTAACCGTAAAAACCTTGGTTTCTTGCATGTTAACATCAGATGCCTCCTCCCCAAGTTTGAGTTATTCACTGCGTTAGCACACTCTGCCAACCCTGATGTTCTAGCAGTGTCTGAATCCTGGCTTAGGAAGGCCACCAAAAATTCTGAAATGTCCAACCCGAACTACAACATTCTCCGTCTAGATAGAACTGCCAAAGGGGGCGGAGTTGAAATCTACTGTAGAGAGAGCCTGCAGAGCTCTATCATACTATCCAGGTCTGTGCCCAAACAGTTTGAGCTTCTACTTCTAAAAATCCACCTTTCCAAAAATAAGTCTCTCACTGTTGCCGCTTGCTACAGACCCCCCTCAGCCCCCAGTTGTGCCCTGGACACCATATGTGAATTGCTTGCCCCCTATCTATCCTCAGAGTTCGTACTGCTTGGTGACCTAAACTGGGAAATGCTTAACACCCCGGCCGTCCTACAATCCAAACTAGATGCCCTCAATCTCACACAAATTATCAAGAAACCTACCAGTTACAACCCTAAATCCGTAAACATGGGCACCCTCATAGATATCATCCTGATTAATTGACCCACTAAATACACCTCCGCTGTCTTCAACCAGGATCTCAGCGATCACTGCCTCATTGCCTGCGTCCGTAATGGGTCTGCGGTCAAACGACCACCCCTCATCACTGTCAAACGCTCCCTAAAACACTTTAGCGAGCAGGCCTTTCTAATTGACCTGGCCCGGGTATCCTGGATGGATATTGACCTCATTCCGTCAGTAGAGGATGCCTGGATGTTCTTCAAAAGTGCTTTCCTCTCCATCTTAAATAAGCATGCCCCATTCAAAAAATTCAGAACTAAGAACAGATATAGCCCCTGGTTCACCAAAGACTTGACTGCCCTTGACCAGCACAAAAACATCCTGTGGCGTACTGCATTAGCATCGAACAGCCCCCGCGATATGCAACTTTTCAGGGAAGTCAGGAACCAATATACACAATCAGTTAGGAAAGCAAAGGCTAGCTTTTTCAAACAGACATTTGCATCCTGTAGCACTAACTCTAAAAAGTTTTGGGACACTGTAAAGTCCATGGAGAATAAAAGCACTTCCTCCCTGCTACCCACTGCACTGAGGCAAGGAAACACTGTCACCATCGATAAATCTACGATAATCGAGAATTTCAATAAGCATTTTGCTACGGCTGGCCATGCTTTCCACCTGGCTACCCCTACCCCGGCCACCAGCTCTGCACCCTCCGCTGCAACTTGCCCATGCCCCCCCCACTTCTCCTTCACCCAAATTCAGATAGCTGATGTCCTGAAAGAGCTGCAAAATCTTGACCCCTACAAATCAGCTGGGCTAGACAATCTGAATTGTCGCAACCCCTATTACTAGCCTGTTCAACCTCTCTTTCGTATCGTCTGAGATCCCCAGAGATTGGAAAGCTGCCGCGGTCATCCCCCTCTTCAAAGGGGGTGACACTCTAGATCCAAACTGTTACAGACCTATATCCATCCTACCCTGCCTTTCAAAAGTATTTGAAGGCCAAGTTAACAAACAGATCACGACCACTTCGAATCCCACCGTACCTTCTCCACTATGCAGTCTGGTTTCCGAGCTGGTCATGGGTGCACCTCAGCCACGCTCAAGGACAGTGCTGTGCAGCTGTCTTCATCGACCTGGCCAAGGCTTTTGACTCTGTCAATCACCGCATTCTTATTGGCAGACTAAATAGCCTTAGTTTCTCAACTGACTGCCTCGCCTGGTTCACCAACTACTTTTCAGATAGAGTTCAAATCGGAGGGCCTGTTGTCTGGACCTCTGGCAGTCTCTATGGGGGTGCCACAGGGTTCAAATCTCGGGCCGACTCTATTCTCTGTGTATATCAATGATGTCGCTCTTGCTGCTGGTGACTCTCAGATCCACCTCTATGCAGACGACACCATTTTGTATACATCTGGCCCTTCATTGGACACTGTGTTAACAAACCTCCAAACGAGCTTCAATGCCATACAACACTCCTTCCGTGGCCTCCAACTGCTCTTAAACGCTAGTAAAACTAAATGCATGCGCTTCAATCGAACGCTGCTTGCACCCGCCCGCCGACTAGAATCACTACTCTCGGTGGGTCTGTCTTAGATTATGTGGACAACTACAAATACCTAGGTGTCTGGTTAGACCGTAAACTCTCCTTCCAGACTCATATTAAGCATCTCCAATCCAAAGTTAAATCTAGAATTGGCTTCCTGTTTCGCAACAAAGCCTCCTTCACTCATGCTGCTAAACATGCCCTCGTAAAACTGACTATCCTACCGATCCTTGACTTCGGCGATGTCATTTACAAAATAGCTTCCAACACTCAACTCAGCAAATTGGATGTAGTCTATCACAGTGCCATCCGTTTTGTCACCAAAGCCCCATATACTACCCACCATTGTGACCTGTACGCTCTCATTGGCTGGCCCTCACTACATATTCGTCGCCAAACCCACTGGTTCCAGGTCATCTATAAATCACTTCTAGGCAAATCCCAGCCTTATCTTAGCTCATTGGTCACCATAGCAACACCCACCCGTAGTATGCGCTCCAGCAGGTATATCTCACTGGTCATCCCCAAAGCCAACACCTCCTTTGGCCGCCATTCCTTCCAGTTCTCTGCTGCAAATGACTGGAACGAACTACAAAAATCTCTGAAGCCGGAGACACTTATCTCCCTCATTAACTTTAAGCATCAGCTGTCAGAGCAGCTTACCGATCACTGTACCTGTACACAGCCCATCTGTAATTAGCCCACCCAACTACCTCATCCCCATATTGTTATTTACATTGTTATTTATTTTGCTAATTTGCACCCCAGTATCTCTATTTGCACATCATCTTCTGCACATCTATCACTCCAGTGTTAATTCTAAATTGTAAATATTTTGCACTATGGCCTATTTATTGCCTTACCTCCATAACTTACCACATTTGCACACACTGTATATATATATTTTGACTGTACGTTTTTGTTTATTCCTTATGTAACTCTGTGTTGTTGTTTTTATCGACCTGCTTTGCTTTATCTTGGCCAGGTCGCAGTTGTAAATGAGAACTTGTTCTCAACTGGCTTACCTGGTTAAATAAAGGTTAAATAAAATAAAATAAATAAAAGGGAAAGCAGGAGACTCAATAATGGATAAAGTAACCTGCTCACAATGAGTCTCCTGGGTAATCATGGTGACTGGTGCAGTAACTTCCTTAACCAACCCGGACCCTAATGGTCGACTATCAAGTGCTCTGATGGGGCGTGGAATGGATAGGGGAATCAATGGAATGCCTATACGGTGTGCGAATGCCCTGTCCATAAAGTTCCCAGCTGCGCCTGAATCGACTAGCGCCTTACACTGGGGAACTACCATGTGCTCTGGAAAGGAGATGTGTATTTTACAGTGCGCAGCAGAGGGCTCTGAACGAGTGTGGGTGTTCGATACCTGGGGTGATGCGAGAGTGCCCTGCCTGCCGCCTCCAAACCCAGAAGAGCGTTGACGAAAACGTGTGTTGAAATGTCTCTTCGCGCCACCAGTGTGGCATTTGCGCTGTCGTCCTCCGCTCTCTCGGCTAGCGGTTCCACCCATCTCCATCGGTTCTGGATCCGAGTCGGCCGGGATGGAAACGGGCAGACCTCCTCCAGGACGTCCTCTGGTTGCCAGCAGGTGGTCCAAACAAATGGCCATATCCACCAGTTGCGAGAAGGACAACATGGTGTCACGGCAGGCTAGCTCCCGCCGGACGTCCTCTCGCAGATGGCACCAGAAATGGTCGATCAGGGCCCGCTCGTTCCACCCGTACCCAGCTGCCAGAGTTCGAAACACCAATGCGAAGTCCTGCGCAGTCCTCGTCCCCTGCCTCAGGTGGACCAGCCGCTCGCCTGCCTCTCAACCTTCGGGCGGGTGATCGAAGACCCGTAGTTCTCCAACGCGGTGCCCACTCCAGGGCTTTCCCCGAGAGGCAGGAGACGAGGGCGGACACCCTCTCCCGGCCAGATAATGGAGAAGTAGAGCTCCAGTTGGAGAAGGAATCCTTGGCACAGCGCCGCTGTCCCGTCGAACTCCCGTGGTCGGGATATCTGGATCCCTCCGGGTGCTGGGGTGTAGGTGGCGGGATCTGGTTGACCAGCTGGTCTTGACGGATCGGGATCTCTCTTCTCCAGGCGTTGGACGACCTGAAGAACCCGATCCATCGCTTCACCCAAGCTGGCTAGCATAGTTGAATGCTCCTGGACCCGTTCCACGACTCCAGGCATGCGCGTCTCTCCCGCTGACTCCATAGCGTGTGGGTGATTCTGTGATGAGGTGGTGTTGAAGGAGTCAGGTGCAGGAGGGTAAATTACAGAATAACAGGCTTTAATCCGCAAAATACAGGTTTACGCAGAAATGCGTCAAACACACTCCAGGGCACAAAACAGGCGCACTGGAAAATACAAGGCACACGGGAAATACTCCCGTCGATACAAAATACACGAGCTCCACCGAGCTTCACTAACCTCCACAATAAACAATCACCCACACAGACAAGGAAGCAGAGGGAACACTTATACAATGACTAATGAGGGATAAGGACCAGGTGTGTGTGATTGAAGACGAGACAAATGGAGTGATGATAAATGGATCGGCAGTAGCTAGTAAGCCAGTGACGCCGAACGCCGAAACCTGCCCGAACAAGTCGTGACAACCGTAGGGATGGTGCCAGGTTTCCTCCAGATGTGACACTTGGCATTCAGGCCAAAGAGTTCAATCTTGGTTTCATCAGACCAGAGAATCTTGTTTCTCATGGTCTGAGAGGCCTTTAGGTGCCTTTTGGCAAACTCCAAGTGGGCTGTCATGTGCCTTTTACTGAGGAGTGGCTTCCATCTGGCCACTCAATGGCGCTGGAGGGGATAGCTGCCGTTTTACTGGCTCCTAACCAACTGTGTTATTTTGTGTTTTTTCACATTGTTTGTAACTTACTTTGTACATAATGTTGCTGCCAAACGGATAATATACAGTGGCTTGCGAAAGTATTCACCCCCCTTGGCATTTTTCCTATTTTGTTGCCTTACAACCTGGAATTAAAATGGATTGTTTGTATCATTTGATTTACACAACATGCCTACCACTTTGAAGATGCAAAATATATTTTTTTGTGAAACGAACAAGAAATAAGACAAAAAAACAGAACTTGAGCGTGCATAACTATTCACTCCCCCAGAGTCAAAACTTTGTAGAGCCACCTTTTGCAGCAATTACAGTTGTAAATCTCTTGGGGTATGTCTCCATAAGCTTGGCACATCTAGCCACTGGGATTTTTGCCCATTCTTCAAGGCAAAACTGCTCCAGTTCCTTCAAGTTGGATGGGTTCCGCTGGTGTACAGCAATCTTTAAATCATAACACAGATTCTCACTTGGATTGAGGTCTGGGCTTTGACTAGGCCATTCCAAGACATTTAAATGTTTCCCCTTAAACCACTTGAGTGTTGCTTTAGCAGTATGCTTAGGGTCATTGTCCTGCTGGAAGGTGAACCTGCGTCCCAGTCTCAAATCTCTGAAATTCCCTCAAGAATTTCCCTGTATTTAGCGCCATCCATCATTGCTTCAATTCTGACCAGTTTCCCAGTCCCTGCCGATGAAAAACATCCCCACAGCATGATGCTGCCACCACCATGCTTCACTGTGGGGATGGTGTTCTCGGGGTGATTAGATGTGTTGGGTTTGCGCCAGACATAGCATTTTCCTTGATGGCCAAAAAGCTAAATTTTAGTCTCATCTGACCAGAGTACCTTCTTCCATATGTTTGGGGAGTCTCCGACATGCCTTTTGGCGAACATCAAATGTGTTTGCTTATTTTTTCTTTAAGCAATGGCTTTTTTCTGGCCACTCTTCCGTAAAGCCCAGCTCTGTGGAGTGTACGGCTTAAAGTGGTCCTATGGACAGATACTCCAATCTCCGCTGTGGAGCTTTGCAGCTCCTTCAGGGTTATCTTTGGTCTCTTTGTTGCTTCTATGATTAATGCCCTCCTTGCCTGGTCTGTGAGTTTTGGTGTGCGGCCCTCTCTTGGCAGGTTTGTTGTGGTGCCATATTCTTTCAATTTTTTAATAATGGATTTAATGGTGCTCCGTGGGATGTTCAAAGTTTCGGATATTTTTTATAACCCAACCCTGATCTGTACTTCACCACATCTTTGTCCCTGACCTGTTTGGAGAGCTCCTTGGTCTTCATGGTGCCGCTTGCTTGGTGGTGCCCCTTGCTTAGTGGTGTTGCAGACTCTGGGGCCTTTCAGAACAGGTGTATATATATATACTGAGATCATGTGACAGATCATGTGACACTTAGATTGCACACAGGTGGACTTTATTTAACTAATTATGTGACTTCTGAAGGTAATTGGTTGCACCAGATCTTATTTAGGGGCTTCATAGCAAAGGGGATGAATACATATGCACCCACCACTTTTGAAACAAGTTATTTTTGTTGTTTCACTTCACCAATTTGGACTATTTTGTGTATGTCCATTACATGAAATCCAAATAAAAATCAATTTCAATTACAGGTTGAAATGCAGCAAAATAGGAAAAATGCTAAGGAAGATGAATACTTTTGCAAGGCACTGTATTGTTATATTACTATATTATATTATTATATTATGACCCTGCCTTTCTCTAGCGTGTCATTACTTCCCACTCATACTTGATGAACCACCCTAAAGCCAAATGTAGGAATTTTCAGAAAGCTCTGTCTTCAAGCTCAATTAAACCTACTTAGTCTATTTCCTTTGCATGGGTTCCATTCATTCACATTCTCCACATGGACAGCCTTAAATTACAGGTTGTAATGCAACAAAATAGGAAAAACGCCTAGGGTGATGAATACTTTTGCAAGGAACTGTACATTTGGCTGGGTTTTCCGCTCATCTGCAGGACTGAACAGCTACGTCTGGTAAGACGAGGGTTGGGTTGTGTGTATATTTGTCAATAATGTCTAATATTAAGGAAGTCTTGAGGTATTGCTCGCCTGAGGTAGTACCTCATGATAAACTGTATGCCACACTATCTACCAAGAGAGTTTTCATCTATATTTTTCGTAGCCATCTGTTTACCACCACAAACCGATGCTGGCACTAAGACCGCACTCAACGAGCTGTATAAGGCCATAAGCAAACAAGAAAATGCTAATCCAGAAGTGGCGCTCCTAGTGGCCGGGGACTTTAATGCAGGCAAACCTAAATCCGTTTTACCAAACATCTACCAGCATGTCATGTGCAACCAGAGGGAAAAAACTCTAGACCACCTTTACTCCACACACAGAGACACATACAAAGCTCTCCCTCACTCTCCATTTGGCAAATCTGACCATAATTATATCCTCCTGATTCCTGCTTACAAGCAAAAACTAAAACAGGAAGTACCAGTGACTCGCTCAATACGGAAGTGGTCAGATGACGCAGATGCTATGCTACAGGACTGTTTTGCTAGCACAGACTGGAATATGTTCTGGGATTCATCCAATGGCATTGAGGAGTATACCACCTCAGTCACAGGCTTCATCAATAAGTGCATCGACGACGTCGCCCCCACAGTGACCGTATGTACATAACCCAACCAGAAGCCATGGATTACAGGCAACACCTGCACCAAGCTAAAGGCTACAGCTTCCGCTTTCAAGGAGTGGGACACTAATCCAGACGCTTATAAGAAATCCCGCTATGCCCTCAGATTAACCATCAAACAGGCAAAGCGTCAATACAGGACTAAGATTGAATCCTACTACACCGGCTCTGACGCTCGTCGGATGTGGCAACGCTTGCAAACTATTACGGACTACAAAGGGAAACCCAGCCGCGAGCTGCCCAGTGACACGAGCCTACCAGACAACCTAAATGCCTTTTATGCTCGCTTCGAGGCAAGCAACACTGAAGCATGCATGAGAGCACCAGCTGTTCCGGACGACTGTGTGATCCCGCTCTCCGTAGCCGATGTGAGCAATACCTTTAAAAGGTCAACATTCACAAGGCTGCGGGGCCAGATGGATTACCAGGACGTGTAGTCAGAGCATGCACGGACCAACTGGCATGTGTCTTCACTGACATTTTCAACCTCTCCCTGACCGAGTTTGTAATACCTACATGTTTCAAGCAGACCACCATAGTCCCTGTGCCCAAGAAAGTGAAGGTAACCTGCCTAAATGACTACCACACCGTAGCACTCACGTCGGTAGCCATGAAGTGCTTTGAAAGGCTGGTCATGGCTCACATCAACAACATCATCCCGGAAACGCTAGACCCACTGCAATCGCATACCGCCCCAACAGATCCACAGATGACGCGATCTCAATCGCGCTCCACACTGCCCTTTACCACCTGGACAAAAGGAACACCTCTGTCGTAGCCGGCCGCGACCGGGAGACCCATGGGGCGGCGCACAATTGGCCCAGCGTCGTCCAGGATAGGGGAGGGAATGGCCGGCAGGGATGTAGCTCAGTTGGTAGAGCATGGCGTTTGCAACGCCAGGGTTGTGGGTTCGTTTCCCACGGGGGGCCAGTATAAAAAATAAATAATAATAATAATATTAATAATATATGCACTCACTAACTGTAAGTCGCTCTGGATAAGAGCGTCTGCTAAAATGACAAAAAAAAAAAAAAACTATGTGAGAATGCTGTTCATTGACTACAGCTCAGCGTTCAACACCATAGTGCCCACAAAGCTCATCACTAAGCTAAGTACCCTGGGACTAAACACCTCCCTCTGCAACTGGATCCTGGACTTCCTGACGGGCCACACCCAGGTGGTAAGGGTAGGCAACAACACATCTGCCACGCTGATCCTCAACAAGGGGGCCCCTCAGGGGTGCGTGCTTAGTCCCCTCCTGTACTCCCTGTTCACCCACGACTGCGTGGCCAAGCACGACTCCAACACCATCATTAAGTTTGCTGACGACACAACAGTGGTAGGCCTGATCACTGACAACGATGAGACAGCCTATAGGGAGGAGGTCAGAGACAACATCCTCTTCCTCAAAGTGAGCAAGACAAAAGAGCTGATCGTGGATTAGAGGAAAAGGAGGGCCTAACATGCCCCCATTCATACTGACGGAGCTGTAGTGGAGCGGGTCGAGAGTTTCAATTTCCTTGGTGTCCACATCACCAACAAACTATCATGGTCCAAACACACCAAGACAGTCGTGAAGAGGGCACGACAACACCTTTTCCCCCTCAGGAGACTGAAAAGATTTGGCATGGGTCCCAAGATCCTCAACAAGTTCTACAGCTGCACCATCGAAAGCATCCTGACCGGTTGCATCACTGCCTGGTATGGCAGCTGCTCGGCATCCGACCGTAAGGCGCTACAGAGGGTAGCGCGTACAGCCCAGTACATCACTGGGGCCAAGCTTCCTGCCATCCAGGACCTAATAGTAGGCGGTGTCAGAGGAAGGCCCAAATAATTGTCAAAGACTACAGTCACCCAAGTCATAGACTGTTCTCTCTACGACCTCACGGCAAGTGGTACCAGAGCGCCAAGCCATAAGACTGCTGAACAATTAATCAAATGGCCACCCGGACTATTTACATTTTTACACTGCTGTTGCTCACTGTTTATTATCTATGCATAGTCACTTTAACACTAGACTTGATTGAATAATGCACTAAAGTGAAGGGTTGAGTTTGTAATGTTGCAACATTTAGAAAATTATTATATTTTATATGTTGGAAGCTTAGCTATATATTGTACTGAATGTACCTTCATTAAAGATGTGCTCTCAAACATTTGTATAATTTCTGCCAGTAGTTTTGAAAGTGGTGCTCACGAGCCCAAAGTGGGTCCCGTTTTTTGTGTACAACATCATCAAATTGTGTACTACGTCATCCATTTCTTTGATATTACATTCTGCAAACAATATACACTGCTCAAAAAAATTAAGGGAACACTTAAACAACACATCCTAGATCTGAATGAATGAAATAATCTTATTAAATACTTTTTTCTTTACATAGTTGAATGTGCTGACAACAAAATCACACAAAAATGATCAATGGAAATCAAATGTATCAACCCATAGAGGTCTGGATTTGGAGTCACCCTCAAAATTAAAGTGGAAAACCACACTACAGGCTGATCCAACTTTGATGTAATGTCCTTAAAACAAGTCAAAATGAGGCTCAGTAGTGTGTGTGGCCTCCACGTGCCTGTATGACCTCCCTACAACACCTGTGCATGCTCCTGATGAGGTGGCGGATGGTCTCCTGAGGGATCTCCTCCCAGACCTGGACTAAAGCATCCGCCAACTCCTGGACAGTCTGTGGTGCAACGTGGCGTTGGTGGATGGAGCGAGACATGATGTCCCAGATGTGCTCAATTGGATTCAGGTCTGGGGAATGGGCGGGCCAGTCCATAGCATCAATGCCTTCCTCTTGCAGGAACTGCTGACACACTCCAGCCACATGAGGTCTAGCATTGTCTTGCATTAGGAGGAACCCAGGGCCAACTGCACCAGCATATGGTCTCACAAGGGGTCTGAGGATCTCATCTCGGTACCTAATGGCAGTCAGGCTACCTCTGGCGAGCACATGGAGGGCTGTGCGGCCCCCCAAAGAAATGCCACCCCACACCATGACTGACCCACCGCCAAACCGGTCATGCTGGAGGATGTTGCAGGTAGCAGAATGTTCTCCACGGCGTCTCCAGACTCTGTCACGTCTGTCACATGTGCTCAGTGTGAACCTGCTTTCATCTGTGAAGAGCACAGGGCGCCAGTGGCGAATTTGCCAATCTTGGTGTTCTCTGGCAAATGCCAAACGTCCTGCACGGTGTTGGGCTGTAAGCACAACCCCCACCTGTGGACGTCGGGCCCTCATACCACCCTCATGGAGTCTGTTTGTGACCGTTTGAGCAGACACATGCACATTTGTGGCCTGCTGGAGGTCACTTTGCAGGGCTCTGGCAGTGCTCCTCCTGCTCCTCCTTGCACAAAGGCGGAGGTAGCGGTCCTGCTGCTGGGTTGTTGCCCTCCTACGGCCTCCTCCACGTCTCCTGATGTACTGGCCTGTCTCCTGGTAGCGCCTCCATGCTCTGGACACTACGCTGACAGACACAGCAAACCTTCTTGCCACAGCTCGCATTGATGTGCCATCCTGGATGAGCTGCACTACCTGAGCCACTTGTGTGGGTTGTAGACTCCGTCTCATGCTACCACTAGAGTGAAAGCACCGCCAGCATTCAAAAGTGACCAAAACATCAGCCAGGAAGCATAGGAACTGAGAAGTGGTCTGTGGACACCACCTGCAGAACCACTTCTTTATTGGGGGTGTCTTGCTAATTGCCTATAATTTCCACCTGTTGTCTATTCCATTTGCACAACAGCTAGGGGTGTAACGATCCATCTACTACATCGATGTATCGATTTATATTCCTATGATCCAACTACATCGATCTGTGCTCGGCGAGTTGGCCTTTTGGACAACATATATCGACCTAACATCGTTTTAAAATGTAATAAATCGATTGTATCGATACTAGGAAATAACCCATTGTATTTAAGCACGTCAGACTTTATATGGATGTTTTTTCTTAGCACTTTTAATGATAAAGGCTTTAAACATTACTCGATTCAGTCTGCCTATCCGTGACGTCATCGCGCCAGCAGCAGCGCAAAGGCGCCAAGACAACAAAACATAGCATGGCGGACGACAGAGGAGAAGCCGACGAGCGAGAAATTATCAAGCCACCATTGCGGTCCTTACAAGAAACAGGAATCTAGGAAACTTCACCTGCACTGTCCAGTATCCAGGTATTTATTTCAGTCACACTGGTTGAATTTTTGGCTAAAAGGTTACTGAATCGATTTCAAGTCACTGAATCGTTTCGGATCGTATAGTTCTAAATGAACCAATATCGTCCTTGAATCGTATCGACAACCACGAATCGTGATACAAATCGAATCGTTGTTAAAACAAATCGTTACACCCCTAACAACAGCATGTGAAATTTATTGTCAATCAGTGTTGCTTCCTAAGTGGACAGTTTGATTTCACAGAAGTGTGATTGACTTGGAGTTACATTGTGTTGTTTAAGTGTTCCCTTTATTTTTTTGAGCAGTGTATATACAGTACCAGTCAAAAGTTTGGACACCTAGTCATTCAAGGGTTTTTCTATTATTTTCTACATTGTAGGGGCGGCAGGTAGCTTAGTGGTTAAGAGCGTTGTGCCAGTAACCGAAAGGTCGCTGGTTCTAATTCCCGAGCCAACTAGGTGAAAAATCTGTCGATGTGCCCTTGAGCAAGGCACTTAACCCTAATTGCTCCTGTAAGAGCGTCTGCTAAATGACTAAAATGTCAAATGTAAATAATAGTGAAGACATCAAAACTATGAAATAACACATATGGAATTATGTAGTAACCAGAAAAGTGTTAAACAAATCTAAATATATTCTTCAAATAGCCACCCTTTTCCTTGATGACAGCATTGCACACTCTTGGCATTCTCTCAACCAGCTCTCTCAACCAGCTTCATGAGGAATGCTTTTCCAACAGTCTTGAAGGAGTTCCCACATATGCTGAGCTCCTGTTGGCTGCTTTTCGTTCACTCTGCCGTCCAACTCATCCAAAACCATCTCAATTGGGTTGAGGTCAGGCGATTGTGGAGGCCAGGTCATCTGATGCAGCACTCCATCACTCTCCTTGGTCAAATAGCCCTTACACAGCCTGGAGGTGTGTTTTGGGTCATTGTCCTGTTGAAAAACAAATCATAGTCCCACTAAGCGCAAACCAGATGGGATGGCGTATCACTGCCGAATGCTGTGGTAGCCATGCTGGTTAAGTGTGCCTTGAATTCTAAATAAATCACCAACAGTGTCACCAGCAAAGCACCCCCACACCATAACACCTCCTCCATGCTTCACGGTGGGCACCACACATGCGGAGATCATCCATTCACCCATTCTGCGTCTCACAAAGACACATCGGTTGGAACCAAAAATCTCAAATTTGGACTCATCAGACCAAGGGTTTCTTGGCCCAAGCAAGTCTCTTCTTATTGTTGGTGTTCTTTAGTAGTAGTTTCTTTGCAGCAATTCGACCATGGAGGCCTGATTCACGCAGTCTCCTCTGAACAGTTTATTTTTGAGATGTGTCTGTGACTTGAACTCTGTGAAGCATTTATTTGGGCTGCAATCTGAGATGCAGTTAACTCTAATGAACGTATCCTCTGCAGCAAAGATAACTCTGGGCCTTCCTTTCCTGTGGCGGTCCTCATGAGAGCCAGTTTCATCATAGCGCTTGATGGTTTTTGCGACTGCACATGAAGAAACTTTCAAAGTTCTTGAAATGTTCCGTATTGACTGACCTTCATGTCTTAAAGTAATGATGGACTGTTGTTTCTCTTTGCTTATTTGAGCTGTTCTTGCCATAATATGGACTTGGTCTTTTACCAAATAGGGCTATCTTCTGCATAACCCCCCCCCCCCCCCCCCTTTTAAGAAGGCATACCTGCTAATTGAAATGCATTCCAGGTGACTAACTCATGAAGCTGGTTGAGAGAATGCCAAGAGTGTGCAAAGCTGTCATCAAGGCAAAGAGTGGCTATTTGAAGAATGTCAAATATATAATATATTTTGATTTGTTTAACACTTTTTTGGTTACTACATGATTCCATATGTGTTATTTCATAGTTTTGATGTCTTCACTCTTATTCTACAATGTAAAAACAATTTTAAATAAAGAAAAACCCTTGAATGAGTAGGTGTGTCCAAACTTTTGACTGGTAGTATGTATATATATATTTATAGATATATTATGTGAAATTCATATGATATGTTACGAATTTGTTGTGCTTAAGATCCTGGAGTTCATATTTAATACATCATTTCCAGACGTCATTGTTGCTTACTTGTTATCTATTGTGAATGCTGCACTTTTCAAACATATTTGTATCTCAGTCAATATCTATGCCTGTTGATGATGGGCCTTTCCCAACATTTATTTGGTCGCATCAGGTTTGTCCAAATACATTTCCAGTCCTTCATTTGAGTATTTCTAGAATTGTTGCAGTAGCTGTGCTTCCCTACAGTACCACATGGTGGAGATAATGCTATTACACAATGGTATTACACCACTGTATGGGTGGAGTGAGGGGTCAGTGGTGATAAGCAAGAGCTGGATTCAGTATTATTTTCTATCAACTACTTTGGGCTGCGTTTGATTAAGCTTACCTGGCGCAATGGACTAGTCCAAAAAGTGCAAACCCTGCACATCTGGCGCTCAAGGCAGACTCAATCAAACACTCAAAGCATTTAAAAGCTTTCAAACAGATATGATTTGAACCCAGGTCTGGAAACACCTGAAGGGGACACTTGCAAGCAAATATATACAGTGCCTTCAGAAAGTATTCAAATCCCTTGACTTTTTCCACATTTTGTTGTGTTACAGCCTGAATTTAAAATGGATTATATTGAGATTTTTTGTCAATGGCCTACACACAATACTCCATAATGTCAAAGTGGAATTATGTTTTTCAAGATGTTTACAAATGAATTTAAAATGTAATACTGAAACGTCTTGAGTCAATAAGTATTCAACACCTTTGTTATGGCAAGCCTAAATAAGTTCAGGAGTAAAAATGTGCTTAACAAGTCACATAATAAGTTGCATGGACTCACTCTGTGTTCAATAATAGTGTTTAACATGATTTTTGAATGACTACCTCATCTCTGTACTCCACACATACAATTATCTGTAAGGTCCCTCAGTCGAGCATTGAATTTCAAACACAGATTAAACCACAAAGACGATTGATGTTTTCCAATGCCTCGCAAAGAAGGGCACCCTTTGAGCATGGTGAAGTTATTAATTACACTTTGGATGGTGTATCAATACACCCAGTCACTACAAAGATACAGGCGTCCATCCTAACTCAGTTGCCAGAGAGGAAGGGAACCGCTCAGGAATTTCACAATAAGGCCAATGGTGACGTTAAAACAGTTACAGAGTTTAAAAACTGAGGATGGATCATCAACATTGTAGTTACGCCACAATACTAACCTTATTGACAGAGTAAAAAGAAGGAAGCCTGTACAGAATAAAAACATTCCAAAACATGCATCCTGTTTGCAACAAGGCACTAAAGTAATACTGCCCAACAAATATGGCAAAGCAATTAACTTTTTGTCCTGAATACAAAAGTGTTGTATTTGGGGCAAATCCAATACAACACATTACAGAGTATCACTCTCCTATTTGCAAGCATGGTGGTGGCTGCATCATGTTATGGGTATGATTGTAATCATTAAGGACTGGGGAGTTTTTCAGGATAAAAACAAACAGAATGGAGCTAAGCACAGGCAAAATCCTAGAGGAAAAGCTGGTTTAGTCTGCTTTCAACCACACACTGGGAGATGAATTCACCTTTCAGCAGGACAATACCATAAAACACAAGGCCAAATCTACACTGGAGTTGCTTACCAAGAAGACAGTGAATGTTCCTGAGTGGCCGAGATAAATCTACTTAAAAATCTATGGCAAGATCTGAAAATGGTTGTCTAGCAATGATCAACAACCAATTTGACAGAGGTTGAAGAATTTAGAAAAGATTAATGGGCAAATGTTGCACAATCCAGGTGTGGAAAGCACTTAGAGACTTACCCAGAAAGCCTCACAGCTGTAATCACTGCCAAAGATGCTTCTACAAATAATTGACTGAGGAGTGTGAATACTTACGTAAATTAGATATTTCTGTATTTCATTTTCAATAACTTGCAAAAATGTCTAAAAACATGTTTTCACTTGGTCATTATGGGGTATTGTGTGTAGATGGGTGAGAAAATGTTTAATCCATTTCGGATTCAGGCTGTAACATAGCAAAATGTGGAATAAATTGAGGGTGTGAATACTTTCTGAAGGCACTGTACTTAGGCCTACATATGTTACCCAACATATCATCTTGGCACCCAGAACCTAATCCCACATGTGCGCTGGTTCGTCTGTCACAAGACTACCAGACATATTTATTGAATCATTTTTTTATCACAATGTAAGTGTCACAACTTGGGATCACCTCGGGACACGTGTAATCTGCTGTGCGAGATAAACTGGCAGGATAAGACAGGACGTGCAAATGACAGGCTCATCCGAGCAGCGGGATACCTCGGGGCAAGGCGGTGTGAAGGTCGACTCTTACACCACCTCACCCAGGGTCGTGTTCATTAGGGCGTGGCGGTGTCAAGGTCGACTCTCACACCACCTCTCCCAGGGTCGTGTTCATTCGAGCATGCAATGCAACGTTTCAGTCAGTTTTAATGAACACCACCCTGGTCCTCTCACCTCCGGGGACTTCCTCTTTGGTTTGCATGACTTTCAAACCTCAGGGAGATCCCAAATCAGTGGGACATGCATGCTGTGTTTAGAGGCCAGGCGTTTTTCCTGTCCACATTACCTGATTAGAAGATAACTCCTGGTCTTAGTTTTAGGCTATACCTAGGACCCAGAGTTTTAGGCTATACCTAGGACCCAGAGTTTTAGGTTATACCTAGGACCCAGAGTTTTAGGCTATACCTAGGACCCAGAGTTTTAGGTTATACCTAGGACCCAGAGTTTTAGGCTATACCTAGGACCCAGAGTTTTAGGCTATGCCTATGGCCCAGAGTTTTAGGCTATACCTAGGACCCAGAGTTTTAGGTTATACCTAGGACCCAGAGTTTTAGGCTATACCTAGGACCCAGAGTTTTAGGTTATACCTAGGACCCAGAGTTTTAGGCTATACCTAGGACCCAGAGTTTTAGGTTATACCTAGGACCCAGAGTTTTAGGCTATACCTAGGACCCAGAGTTTTAGGCTATACCTAGGACCCAGAGTTTTAGGCTATACCTAGGACCCAGAGTTTTAGGTTATACCTAGGACCCAGAGTTTTAGGCTATACATAGGACCCAGAGATTTAGGCTATACATAGGACCCAGAGTTTTAGGCTATACCTAGGACCCAGAGTTTTAGGCTATGCCTATGGCCCAGAGTTTTAGGCTATACCTAGGACCCAGAGTTTTAGGCTATACCTAGGACCCAGAGTTTTAGGCTATACCTAGGACCCAGAGTTTTAGGTTATACCTAGGACCCAGAGTTTTAGGCTATACATAGGACCCAGAGTTTTAGGCTATACATAGGACCCAGAGTTTTAGGCTATACCTAGGACCCAGAGTTTTAGGCTATGCCTATGGCCCAGAGTTTTAGGCTATACATAGGACCCAGAGTTTTAGGCTATACCTAGGACCCAGAGTTTTAGGTTATACCTAGGACCCAGAGTTTTAGGCTATGCCTATGGCCCAGAGTTTTAGGCTATACATAGGACCCAGAGTTTTAGGCTATACCTAGGACCTAGAGTTTTAGGCTATACCTAGGACACAGAGTTTTAGGCTATACCTAGGACCCAGAGTTTTAGGTTATACCTAGGACCCAGAGTTTTAGGCTATACATAGGACCCAGAGTTTTAGGCTATACATAGGACCCAGAGTTTTAGGCTATACCTAGGACCCAGAGTTTTAGGTTATACCTAGGACCCAGAGTTTTAGGCTATACATAGGACCCAGAGTTTTAGGCTATACATAGGACCCAGAGTTTTAGGCTATACCTAGGACCCAGAGTTTTAGGTTATACCTAGGACCCAGAGTTTTAGGCTATGCCTATGGCCCAGAGTTTTAAGCTATGCCTATGGCCCAGAGTTTTAGGCTATACCTAGGACCCAGAGTTTTAGGCTATACCTAGGACCCAGAGTTTTAGGCTATACCTAGGACCCAGAGTTTTAGGTTATACCTAGGACCCAGAGTTTTAGGCTATACATAGGACCCAGAGTTTTAGGCTATACCTAGGACCCAGAGTTTTAGGTTATACCTAGGACCCAGAGTTTTAGGCTATGCCTATGGCCCAGAGTTTTAAGCTATACCTAGGACCCAGAGATTTCCTGGTCAGGTCACGTAGTCAGGGAAAACTCCTGCCCCTTTTCATGCACCAAAACCAATAACACACTATACAGCTGAACCCAAAACCAATAACACACTATACAGCTGAACCCAAAGCCAATAACACACTATAAGGCTGAACTCCATAGTGGCCCATCCTGGTCTCAGAGCAAAACGTATTATACAGTGCTTTCGAAAGTATTCAGACCCCTTGACTTTTTCAACATTTTGTTACGTTAATCTAAAATGGATTAAATAAATAAAAATCCTAATTTTTATCGCACTGCATTGCTTTATCTTGGCCAGGTCGCAGTTGTAAATGAGAACTTGCTCTCAACTGGCTTACCTGGTTAAATAAAGGTGAAATAAAAAAACGTAAATAAAAAAATCTACACACAATACCCCATAATGGCAAGTGAAAACAGTTTTTTAGAAATTTTAGCAAATGTATTAAAAATAAAATTCAGAAATACCTTATTTACATAAGTATTCAGACCCTTTGCTATGAGACTCGAAATTGAGCTCAGGTGCATCCTGTTTCCATTGATCATCCTTGAGATGTTTCTACAACTTGATTGGAGTCCACCTGTGGTAAATTCAATTGATTGGACATGATTTGGAAAGGCACACACCTGTCTATATAAGGTCCCAATGTTGACAGTGCATGTCAGAGCAAAAACCAAGCCATGAGGTCGAAGGAATTGTCCGTAGAGCTTCGAGACAGGATTGTGTCGAGGCACAGATCTGGGGAAGGGTACCAAAAAATGTCTGCAGCATTGAAGGTCCCAAAGAACACAGTGGCCTCAATCATTCTTAAATGGAAGAAGTTAGGAACCACCAAGACTCTTCCTAGAGATGGCCTCCTGGCCAAACTGAACAATCGGGGGAGAAGGGCCTTGGTCAGGGAGGTGACCAAGAAACCAATGGTCACTCTGACAGAGCTCCAGAGTTCCTCTGTGGAGATGGGAGAACCTTCCAGAAGGCCAATCATTTCTGCAGCACTCTACCAATCAGGCCTTTATGGTAGAGTGGCCAGACGGAAGCCACTCCTCAGTAAAAGGCACATGACAGCCCGCTTGGAGGCACCTAAAGGACTCAGACCATGAGAAACAAGATTCTCTGGTCTGATGAAACCAAGATTGCGCTCTTTGGCCTGAATACCAAGCGTTACATCTGGAGGAAACCTTGCACAATCTAGTTAACCTTGCACAATCCCTACAGTGGTGGTGGCAGCATCATGCTGTGGGGATGTTTTTCAGCGGCAGGGACTGGGAGACTAGTCAGGGTCGAGCAAGGTAGAGAGCACTCAGGACGTCAGACTGGGGCGAAGGTTCACCTTCCAACAGGACAACATTTTACATTACATTTTAGTCATTTAGCAGACGCTCTTATCCAGAGCAACTTACAGTTAGTGAATACATATTTTATTTTTTATTTTTTCATACTGGTCCCCCGTGGGAATCGAACCCACAACCCTGGCGTTGCAAACGCCATGCTCTATCAACTGAGCTACATCCCTGCTGGCCATTCCCTCCCCTACCCTGGACAACGCTAGGCCAATTGTGCGCCGCCCATGAGTCTCCCGGTCGCGTCCGGCTGCGACAGAGCCTGGATTCAAACCAGGATCTCTAGTGGCACAGCTAGCACTGCGATGCAGTGCCTTAGACCACTGCGCCACTCAGGAGACTACAACGACCTAAGCACACAGCCAAGACAACGCAGGAGTGGCTTCGGGACAAGTCTCTGAATGTCCTTGAGTGGCCCAGCCGGCGCCCGGACTTGAACCCAATCGAACATCTCTGGAGAAACCTGAAAATAGCTGTGCATCGACGCTCCCCATCCAACCTGACAGAGCTTGAGATGATCTGCAGAAAGGAATGGGAGAAACTCCCCAAATACAAGTGTTCCAAGCTTGTAGCGTCATACCCAAGAAGACTCGAGGCTGTAATCGCTGCCAAAGGTGCTTCAACAAAGGATCTGAATACACTACCAGTCAAAGATTTGGACACACCTACTCATTCAAGGGTTTTTCTTTCTTTTTACTATTTTCTACATTGTAGAATAATAGTGAAGACATCAAAACTATGAAATAACACATATGGAATCATGTAGTAAACAAAAAAGTGTTAAACAAATCAAAGTATATTTTATATTTGAGATTCTTCAAATAGCCACCCTTTGCCTTGATGACAGCTATTTGAAGAATCTAAAATCTAAAATATATTTGATTTGTTTAACACTTTTTTGGTTACTACGTGATTCAGTATGTGTTAATACATAGTTTTGATGTCTTCACTATTATTCTACAATGTAAAAAATAGTAAAAATTAAGAAAAACCCTTGAATGAGTAGGTGTGTCCAAACTTTTGACTGGTACTGTATGTAAATGTGATATTTAAGTTTTTTATTTTTTATAGATTTGCAAAAATTCTAAAAAACTGTTTTTGCTTTGTCATTATGGGCTATTGTGTATAGATTGATGAGAGAAAAACGCAATGTAATAAATGTTAGAATAAGGCTGTAACGTAACAAAATGTGGAAGAAGTCAAGGGGTCTGAATACTTTCCGAATGCCCTCTATTTGACTAAAATCTGTGCCACTCCATTTAGTATGATACAGTGAGGGAAAGAAGTATTTGATCCCCTGCTGATTTTGTACGTTTGCCCACTGACAAATAAATGATCAGTCTATACTTTTAATGGTAGGTTTATTTGAACAGTGAGAGACAGAATAACAACAAAACAGTTCAGAAAAACGCATGTCAAAAATGTTATAAATTGATTTGCATTTTAATGAGGGAAATAAGTATTTGACCCCCTCTCAATCAGAAAGATTTCTGGCTCCCAGGTGTCTTTTATACAGGTAACGAGCTGAGATTAGGAGCACACTCTTGAAGGGAGTGCTCCTAATCTCAGTTTGTTACCTGTATAAAAGACACCTGTCCACAGAAGCAATCAATCAATCAGATTCCAAACTCTCCACCATGGCCAAGACCAAAGAGCTCTCCAAGGATGTCAGGGACAAGATTGTAGACCTACACAAGGCTGGAATGGGCTACAAGACCATCGCCAAGCAGCTTGGTGAGAAGGTGACAACAGTTGGTGCGATTATTCGCAAATGGAAGAAACACAAAATAACTGTCAATCTCCCTTGGCCTGGGGCTCCATGCAAGATCTCACCTTGTGGAGTTGCAATGATCATGAGAATGGTGATGAATCAGCCCAGAACTACACGGGAGGATCTTGTCAATGATCTCAAGGCAGCTGGGACCATAGTCACCAAGAAAACAATTGGTAACACACTACGCCATGAAGGACTGAAATCCTGCAGCGCCCGCAAGGTCCCCCTGCTCAAGAAAGCACATATACATGTCCATCTGAAGTTTGCCAATGAACATCTGAATGATTCAGAGGAGAACTGGGTGAAAGTGTTGTTGTCAGATGAGACCAAAATCGAGCTCTTTGGCATCAACTCAACTCGCCGTGTTTGGAGGAGGAGGAATGCTGCCTATGACCCCAGGAACACCATCCCCACCGTCAAACATGGAGGTGGAAACATTATGCTTTGGGGGTGTTTTTCTGCTAAGGGGACAGGACAACTTCACCGCATCAAAGGGACGATGGACGGGGCCATGTACCGTCAAATCTTAGGTGAGAACCTCCTTCCCTCAGCCAGGGTATTGAAAATGGGTCGTGGATGGGTATTTCAGCATGACAATGACCCAATACACATGGCCAAGGCAACAAAGGAGTGGCTCAAGAAGAAGCACATTAAGGACCTGGAGTGGCCTAGCCAGTCTCCAGACCTTAATCCCATAGAAAATCTGTGGAGGGAGCTGAAGGTTCGAGTTGCCAAACGTCAGCCTCGAAACCTTAATGACTTGGAGAAGATCTGCAAAGAGGAGTGGAACAAAATCCCTCCTGAGATGTGTGCAAACCTGGTGGCCAACTACAAGAAACGTCTGACCTCTGTGATTGCCAACAAGGGTTTTGCCACCAAGTACTAAGTCATGTTTTGCAGAGGGGTCAAATACTTATTTCCCTCATTAAAATGCAAATCAATTTATAACATTATTGACATGCGTTTTTCTGGATTTTGTTGTTGTTATTCTGTCGCTCACTGTTCAAATAAACCTACCATTAAAATTATAGACTGATCATGTCTTTGTCAGTGGGCAAACGTACAAAATCAGCAGGGGATCAAATACTTTTTTCCATCACTGTATGTTGCTTTACGTTAGGTTACATTACATTGGCCTATGTAAATCCGGAACACTCATATTAGTATGATATGTTACGTTTGGTATGACAGTAGGTTACTTAAGGCAAAAACTAAAGGAAGGTGGTTGGTTGGGGTGGATGGGTGGGTGTATAACGCGAACATCTAGCAACCCAAAGATTGCATGTTTGAATCTCATCACAGACAACTTTAGCATTTTAGCTAATTAGGAACTTTGCAACTACTTACTACTTTTAAGCTACTTTGTAAGTACTTAGCATGTTATATAACCCTAACCTTCACACTATAACCCAACTCCTAACCCTAAACTTAACCTTAACCCCTAACTTAACGTAGCATATGATACTACAGCAGTTGAAGGTAATATATCATACTAAACGGGTCAAAGCAAACTGGTGCGATCAAGACGTAGGATACTATACGTCCTACAATTTGTATTATACATTATATTGTATGACCGCTATTACATTGAACAAGAGAACAAGTATTTGATACACTGCCGATTTTGCAGGTTTTCCTACTTACAAAGCATGTAGAGGTCTGTATTTTTTATCATAGGTACACTTCAACTGTGAGAGACGGAATCTAAAACAAAAATCCAGAAAATCACATTGTATGATTTTTAAGTAATTAATTTGCATTTTATTGCAAGTATTTGATACATCAGAAAAGCAGAACTTAATATTTGGCACAGAAACCTTTGTTTACAATTACAGAGATCATACGTTTCCTGTAGGTCTTGACCAGGTTTGCACACACTGCAGCAGGGATTTTGGCCCACTCCTCCATACAGACCTTCTCCAGATCCTTCAGGTTTTGGGGCTGTCGCTGGGCAATACGGACTTTCAGCTCCCTCCAAAGATTTTCTATTGGGTTCAGGTCTGGAGACTGGCTAGGCCACTCCAGGACCTTGAGATGCTACTTACGGAGCCACTCCTTAGTTGCCCTGGCTGTGTGTTTCGGGTCGTTGTCATGCTGGATGACCCAGCCACGACCCATCTTCAATGCTCTTACTGAGGGAAGGAGGTTGTTGGCCAAGATCTCGCGATACATGGCCCCATCCATCCTCCCCCCAATACGGTGCAGTCGTCCTGTCCCCTTTGCAGAAAAGCATCCCCAAAGAATGATGTTTCCACCTCCATGCTTCACGGTTGGGATGGTGTTCTTGGGGTTGTACTCATCCTTCTTCTTCCTCCAAACACGGCGAGTGGAGTTTAGACCAAAAAGCTCTATTTTTGTCTCATCAGACCACATGACCTTCTCCCATTCCTCCTCTGGATCATCCAGATGGTCATTGGCAAACTTCAGACGGGCCTGGACATGCGCTAGCTTGAGCAGGGGGACCTTGCGTGCGCTGCAGGATTTTAATCCATGACGGCGTAGTGTGTTACTAATGGTTTTCTTTGAGACTGTGGTCCCAGCTCTCTTCAGGTCATTGACCAGGTTCTGCCGTGTAGTTCTGGGCTGATCCCTCACCTTCCTCATGATCATTGATGCCCCACGAGGTGAGATCTTGCATGGAGCCCCAGACTGAGGGTGATTGACCCTCATCTTGAACTTCTTCCATTTTCTAATAATTGCGCCAACAGTTGTTGCCTTCTCACCAAGCTGCTTGCCTATTGTCCTGTAGCCCATCCCAGCCTTGTGCAGGTCTACCATTTTATCCCTGATATCCTTGCATAGCTCTCTGGTCTTGGCCATTTTGGAGAGGTTGGAGTCTGTTTGATTGAGTGTGTGGACAGGTGTCTTTTATACAGGTAACAAGTTCAAACAGGTGCAGTTAATACAGGTAATGAGTGGAGAACAGGAGGGCTTCTTAAAGAAAAACTAACAGGTCTGTAAGAACCAGAATTTTTACTGGTTGGTAGGTGATTAAATACTTATGTTATGCAATAAAATGCAAATTAATTACTTAAAAACCATACAATGTGATTTTCTGGATTTTTGTTTTAGATTCCATCTCTCACAGTTGAAGTGTACCTATGATAAAAAATTACAGACCTCTACATGCTTTGTAAGTAGGAAAACCTGCAAAATCGGCAGGGTATCAAATACTTGTTCTCCCCACTGTAATACTAAATGGAGCGGCACAGATCTTGTTCAAATATAATACATTTTGTTCCGAGACAAGGTTGCAGCGGTAATGCCCCAGTAATATAGCACATTTAGATTGTTGGTGCAATGTGTTTATGTCCTCATAATTTTTTATTTAGGTACAATGTGTGCTTTATGAGCTCACAGTCCTGCAGTAGCGGTGTTTGCATAATATCCCCCCTGCTCACAACATGAGGGTATACGTGCAGATTTACACACCGAGAAGACCAGGGCTATTCTACTGTTTAACATGAGACATTGGCAATGTTCTGTCCTGACAGTCCTGCACTAAAAAGGAGCAGAGTGCATTTATGAGTGGAAGTGATAAAAAGATGTGGGCTTGTATCAAGGGAGGAAATGTGGATGCTTGGAAGGAGCTCATATATGGGGTTGGATGATACAGAGATAAAACAATACCTTAAAATCACAAAATGAAAAGGAACATAAATCTGTTTACTTTGTGTGTGAACCTACCCAGTTTTGTGCTGAACTGTTTATTGGTTATACGCACCAACCAAATATCCTTTATATCCTATCTAGGTCGAGAAGCTCTACGAGGAAGAACTCAGCATGCCAAATTAATATGATGTCTAAAGCTTCAGCCTACAAGACATGATCCAGCGTACCTAACCTTAACCACACATCCATGGCCAGTGGTGGGAAAACTACCCAATTGTCATACTTGAGTAAAAGTATAGATACCTTAATAGAAAATTACTCAAGTAAAAGTGAAAGTCACCCAGTAAAATAGTGCTTGAGTAAAAGTATTTGGTTTTAAATATACTTAAGTATCAAAAGTAGAAGTAGAAGTATAAATCATTTCAAATTACTTATATTAAGCAAGGCAGAATCTTATCTCCCTCACTAACTTTAAGCATCAGTTGTCAGAGCACCTTACCGATCACTGCACCTGTACACAGCCCATCTGAAATTAGCCCACCCACCCAACTACCTCATCCCTATATTGTTATTTATTTTTGCTCTTTTGCACCCCAGTATCTCTATTTGCACATAATCTCTTGCACATCTAGCATTCCAGTGTTAATACTAATTGTAATTATTTTGCACTATAGCCTATTTATTGCCTTAACTCCATAACTTGCTACATTTGCACACACTGTATATATATTTTCTGTTGTATTTTTTTGACTTTATGTTTTTTACCCCATATGTAACTCTGTGTTGTTGTTTTTATCACACTGCTTTGCTTTATCTTGGCCAGGTCGCAGTTGTAAATGAGAACTTGTTCTCAACTGGCTTACCTGGTTAAATAAAGGTGAAATAAAAAAAATAAAAAAAGATGGCACCATTTTCTTGTTTTTAAAATGTACGGATAACCAGGGGCACACTCCAACACTCAGACATGATTTACAAAAGATGTATTTGTGTTTAGTGAGTCCGCCAGACCAAGGCAGTAGGGATGACCACGTGTTATCTTGATAAGTGCTTGAATTTCACAATTTTCCTGTCCTGCTAAGTATTCAAATTGTAATGAGTACTTTGGGTTGTCAGGGAAAATGTATGGAGTAAAAAGTATCATATTTTCTTTAGGAATGTAGTGAAGTAAAAGTAAAAGTTCTCAAGAATATAAATAGTAAAGTAAAGTACAGATACCCCAGAAAAACTACTTAAGTAGTACTTTAAAGTATTTTTACTTAAGTACTTTACACCACTGTCCACGCCACACAGCCCATTCAGACAAGGCCAGGGATATAAGAATATCACTGTCGGCCTGACCAGGTTTTGTGCTGTGAGTCCCTGAGCTGTGTAACACTAGAGGAGAAGAGAGGAGAGACAGACAGTTCTGTAATGAGCTGTCACATCACTGCTGTGTCCATGGTTCTCCTGCAAATCACCTTTGAGTGTAACTGGCTCGTGAAAAGACCTTGTAATCATCGTCATTGTAACGCCCTTCGACTTCGAGCCATGGCATTATTATCTCAACTGTCAATGGATCAATAAAGCTTTGTTGTTGTCTCTGTATAATGGATCGATAAAGTTTTGTTGTTGTCTCTGTATAATGGATAAATACAGTTTTGTTGTTGTCTCTGTATAATGGATCAATAACATTTTGTTGTTGTCTCTGTATAACGGATCAAAAGAGTTTTGTTGTTGTCTCTGTATAACGGATCAATAAAGTTTGTTGTGTTGTATCGTTATAGGTGTGAGCATCTCAGCCAACCAGGATGTGGAGACAGACATGGAGACCTTCCAGATGGAGATTGATAAGGAGAGCAAGAAGTGCATGTTTAGGACCAACGGCGGTAACTACTGGACACTGGTCTCCCACGGAGGGATCCAGTCCACAGCCACGGAGGTGTATGTATCTATTTTACACTCACTAGTTTGTCATGAGAATGCACACCACAGAGTTGGCTACAGACGGTTTCCCAATTCATTATTTTTGACATTCTTGCTAACATGCTAACATTATCTGTTGGACATTCAGATGTTGTGTTGCCAGAACTAGCACACATGATTCAACTCGTCAAATAATAACCAAATCAGTCATTAAAACTCGTTTTTCAATCAATCCACAAATGTCTTGTTAACAAACTATAGTTTTGGCAAGTCGGATATCTACTTTGTGCATGACACAAGTAATTTTTCCAACAATTGTTTACAGACAGATTAGTTCACTTATAATTCACTGTATCACAATTCCAGTGGGTCAGAAGTTTACATACATTAAGTTGACTGTGCCTTTTAACAGCTTGGAAAATTCCAGAAAATGATGTCATGTCTTTAGAAGCTTCTGATAGGCTAATTGACATCATTTGAGTCAATTGGAGGTGTACCTGTGGATGTATTTCAAGGCCTACCTTCAAACTCAGTGCCTATTTGCTTGACATCATGGGAAAATCAAAAGAAATCAGCCAAGACCTCAGAAAAAAAATGTAGACCTCCACAAGTCTGGTTCATCCTTTGGAGCAATTTCCAAACGCCTGAAGGTACCACGTTCATCTGTACAAACAATAGTACGCAAGTATGAACACCATGGGACCACGCAGCCGTCATCCCGCTCAGGAAGGAGACGCATTCTGTCTCCTAGAGATGAACGTACTTTGGTGCGAAAAGTGCAAATCAATCCCAGAACAACAGCTAAGGACCTTGTGAAGATGCTGGAGGAAACAGGTACAAAAGTATCTATATCCACAGTAAAAAGAGTCCTATATCGACACAACCTGAAAGGCAACTCAGCAAGGCACTGCTCCAAAACCGCCAAAAGGGGGTTGCTTGCAAGCCGAAGAACACCATCCCAACCGTGAAGCACAGAGGTGGCAGCATCATGCTGTGGGGGTGCTTTGCTGCAGGAGGGACTGTTGCACTTCACAAAATAGATGGCATCATGAGGAAGGAAAATTATGTAGATATATTGAAGCAACATCTCAAGACATCAGTCAGGAAGTTAAAGCTTGGTCGCAAATGGGTCTTCCAAATGGACAATGACCCCAAGCATACTTCCAAAGTTGTGGCAAAATGGCTTAAGGACAACAAAGTCAAGGTATTGGAGAGGCCATCACAAAGCCCTGACCTCAAGCTTGTGGACAGCTACCCGAAACGTTTGACCCAAGTTAAACAATTGAAAGGCAATGCTACAAAATACTAATTGAGTGTATGTAAACTTCTGACCCACTGGGAATGTGATGAAAGATATAAAAGCTGAAATAAATCATTCTCTCTACTATTATTCTTAAAATAAAGTGGTGATCCTAACTGACCTAAGACAGGGAACTTTTACTAGGATTAAATGTCAGGAATTGTGAAAAACTAACTATTTGGCTAAGGTGTATGTAAACTTCCGACTTCAACTGTAAAGGAGCAGTTTTACATAATGTCGCTTATGAGGGCATTCATCGAAAACACTTTGGTTTAAACAATAAAACTAGATATTTTTTAAACAACCTTCCAAGAAATTCAACTTTTAAAAAATAAGCTTTATTTTCATTGTTTTCTTTCCTCCCCCATCCGGACAACCACAGGGAGGCCAACACAATGTTTCATATTGAATGGCTCGGCCGCAGTGTAGCACTGAAGGCAAGCAATGGGAAGTACGTGTGCACCAAAAAGAACGGGCAGCTTTCGGCCGTCAGCGATTCCGTAGGTAAGTGCTTCGAGATCCAAATCTCTGATGTGATTCATTTAGCATAGAGATCACGTTATCTTTACCCTCTCTAACAATACCGCTACAACGTGTCACGTGGAATGTGCTCACCACAACTGAGGGATGAATGAGCACATGTCATGTTTAAAGAGAATTGGCACCTGATCAGAGGACGAAAAAGCGGAAGAATAGAAGATCAGTGGTGATCAAAGGATAGGGATGGACTGGGACCAGAAATCGGCCCGGGCATTTCCCACACTGGCCCATTTTTCCTCTCGGGCCCCATTACTAGATTAAAAATAGAATTCTGACAGATCCACTGGGCTAAAATCAGTGGCCCATCTGGCATTTGGCCAAACTGCCCTACGTCCCTACTGCCCTACTGCCCTACTGCCCTACGTCCCTACTGCCCTACGTCCCTACTGCCCAAATCCCTACTGCCCTACTGCCCTACGTCCCTACGTCCCTATGGCTCTACCGCCCTACGTCCCTACTGCCCTACTGCCCTAAGTCCCTACTGCCCTACGTCCCTACGTCCCTACGTCCCTACTGCCCTACGTCCCTACGTCCCTACGTCCCTATGGCCCTACCGCCCTACGTCCCTACTGCCCTAAGTCCCTACTGCCCTACGCCCCTACTGCCCTACGTCCTTACGGCCCTACCGCCCTACGTCCATACGTCCCTACGGCCCTACCGCCCTACGTCCCTACGTCCCTACGTCCCTACGTCCCTACGTCTCTACGGCCCTACCGCCCTACGTCCCTACGTCCCTACGTCCCTACTGCCCTACTGCCCTACCGCCCTACGTCCCTACGTCCCTACCGCCCTACCGCCCTACGTCCCTACTGCCCTACGTCCCTACTGCCCTACGTCCCTATGTCCCTACGTCCCTACCGCCCTACGTCCCTACCGCCCTACGTCCCTACGTCCCTACCGCCCTACGTCCATACCGCCCTACCGCCCTACGTCCCTACTGCCGTACGTACCTACTGCCCTACGTCCCTACTGCCCTACGTCCCTACGTCCCTACTGCCCTACGTCCCTACTGCCCTACGTCCCTACTGCCCTACGTCCCTACAGCCCTACCGCCCTACGTCCCTACGTCCCTACGTCCCTACTGCCCTACGTCCCTACGTCCCTACTGCCCTACGTCCCTACTGCCCTACGTCCCTACCGCCCTACCGCCCTACGTCCCTACGTCCCTACGTCCCTACGTCCCTACGGCCCTACGTCCCTACGTCCCTACTGCCCTACGTCCCTACGTCCCTACGGCTCTACGGCCCTACCGCCCTACGGCCCTACGTCCCTACGTCCCTACTGCCCTACTGCCCTACCGCCCTACGTCCCTACGTCCCTACCGCCCTACGTCCCTACGTCCCTACTGCCCTACGTCCCTACTGCCCTATGTCCCTACGTCCCTACTTCCCTACGTCCCTACCGCCCTACGTCCCTACGTCCCTACTGCCCTACGTCCCTACGTCCCTACCGCCCTACGTCCCTACCGCCCTACGTCCCTACGTCCCTACCGCCCTACGTCCATACCGCCCTACTGCCGTACGTCCCTACTGCCCTACGTCCCTACTGCCCTACGTCCCTACCGCCCTACCGCCCTACCGCCCTACCGCCCTACGTCCCTACGTCCCTACGTCCCTACTGCCCTACGTCCCTACTGCCCTACCGCCCTACCGCCCTACGTCCCTACGTCCCTACTGCCCTACGTCCCTACCGCCCTACCGCCCTACGTCCCTACGTCCCTACTGCCCTAAGATCCTACTGCCCTACATCCCTACGTACCTACGGCCCTACCGCCCTACGTCCCTACGGCCCTACCGCTCTACGTCCCTACGTCCCTACTGCCCTACATCCCTACGGCCCTACGGCCCTACGTCCTTACCGCCCTACCGCCCTACGTCCCTACTGCCCTACGTCCCTACCGCCCTACGTCCCTACGTCCCTACTGCCCTACGTCCCTACGTCCCTACTGCCCTACGTCCCTACGTCCCTACTGCCCTACGTCCCTACGTCTCTACTGCCCTACGTCCCTACGTCCCTACGTCCCTACTGCCCTACGTCCCTACTGCCCTACGTCCCTACTCCCCTACGTCCCTACGTCCCTACGTCCCTACTGCCTTACGTCCCTACGTCCCTACTGCCCTACGTCCCTACGTCCCTACCGCCCTACGTCCCTACTGCCCTACGTCCCTACGTCCCTACTGCCCTACGTCCCTACGTCCCTACGTCCCTACCGCCCTACGTCTCTACCGCCCTACGTCCCTACCGCCCTACCACCCTACCGCCCTACATCCCTATGGCCCTACGGCCCTACCGCCCTACGGCCCTACGTCCCTACCGCCCTACCGCCCTACGTCCCTACTGCCCTACCGCCCTAAGTCCCTACTGCCCTACGTCCCTACGTCCCTATGGCCCTACCGCCCTACGTCCCTACTGCCCTAAGTCCCTACTGCCCTACGCCCCTACTGCCCTACGTCCTTACAGCCCTACCGCCCTACGTCCATACGTCCCTACGGCTTTACGGCCCTACCGCCCTACGTCCCTACGTCCCTACGGCTCTACGGCCCTACCGCCCTACGTCCCTACGTCCCTAGGTCCCTACTGCCCTACCGCCCTACGTCCCTACCGCCCTACCGCCCTACCGCCCTACGTCCCTACTGCCCTACGTCCCTACTGCCCTACGTCCCTATGTCCCTACCGCCCTACGTCCCTACTGCCCTACGTCAATACCGCCCTACGTCCCTACGTCCCTACTGCCCTACGTCCCTACGTCCCTAACGCCCTACGTCCCTACCGCCCTACGTCCCTACGTCCCTACCGCCCTACGTCCATACCGCCCTACCGCGCTACGTCCCTACTGCCGTACGTCCCTACTGCCCTACGTCCCTACTGCCCTATGTCCCTACGTCCCTACGTCCCTACTGCCCTACGTCCCTACTGCCCTACGTTCCTACTGCCCTACGTCCCTACAGCCCTACCGCCCTACTGCCCTACGTCCCTACGTCCATACTGCCCTACGTCCCTACGGCCCTACGGCCCTACGTCCCTACGTCCCTACTGCCCTACCGCCCTACGTCCCTACGTCCCTACGGCTCTACCGCCCTACGTCCCTACGTCCCTACTGCCCTACTGCCCTACCGCCCTACGTCCCTACCGCCCTACGTCCCTACGTCCCTACGTCCCTACTGCCCTACGTCCATACCGCCCTACCGCCCTACGTCCCTACTGCCGTACGTCTCTACTGCCCTACGTCCCTACTGCCCTATGTCCCTACGTCCCTACGTCCCTACTGCCCTACGTCCCTACTGCCCTACGGCCCTACAGCCCTACCGCCCTACGTCCCTACGTCTCTACTGCTCTACGTCCCTACGTCCATACTGCCCTACGTCCCTACGGCCCTACGTCCCTACGTCCCTACGTCCCTACTGCCCTACGTCCCTACGTCCCTACGTCCCTACGTCCCTACGTCCCTACGGCTCTACCGCCCTACGTCCCTACTGCCCTACTGCCCTACCGCCCTACGTCCCTACGTCCCTACGTCCCTACTGCCCTACGTCCCTACTGCCCTACGTCCCTACCGCCCTACGTCCCTACTGCCCTACGTCCCTACCGCCCTATGTCCCTACCGCCCTACGTCCCTACGTCCCTACCGCCCTACGTCCATACCGCCCTACAGCCCTACTGCCGTACGTCCCTACTGCCCTACGTCCCTACTGCCGTACGTCCCTACTGCCCCACCTCCCTACTGCCCTATGTCCCTACGTCCCTACGTCCCTACTGCCCTACG
The DNA here is from genome assembly GCF_964263955.1 of Coregonus lavaretus. NCBI lineage: Eukaryota > Metazoa > Chordata > Actinopteri > Salmoniformes > Salmonidae > Coregonus > Coregonus lavaretus. The sequence goes on along the minus strand of NC_140015.1, from coordinate 35,894,895 downwards.
TCCCTACGTCCCTACTGCCCTACGTCCCTACCGCCCTACGTCCCTACGTCCCTACTGCCCTACGTCCCTACGTCCCTACGGCCCTACGTCCCTACGTCCCTACTGCCCTACCGCCCTACGTCCCTACGTCCCTACTGCCCTACTGCCCTACCGCCCTACGTCCCTACGTCCCTACCGCCCTACGTCCCTACGTCCCTACCGCCCTACGTCCCTACTGCCCTATGTCCCTACGTCCCTACCGCCCTACGTCCATACCGCCCTACCGCCCTACGTCCCTACTGCCGTACGTCCCTACTGCCCTACGTCCCTACTGCCCTACGTCCCTACGTCCCTACTGCCCTACGTCCCTACTGCCCTACGTCCCTACTGCCCTACGTCCCTACAGCCCTACCGCCCTACGTCCCTACGTCCCTACGTCCCTACTGCCCTACGTCCCTACGTCCCTACTGCCCTACGTCCCTACGGCCCTACGGCCTCTACGTCCCTACGTCCCTACTGCCCTACGTCCCTACGTCCCTACGTCCCTACGGCTCTACGGCCCTACCGCCCTACGTCCCTACTGCCCTACTGCCCTACCGCCCTACGTCCCTACGTCCCTACGTCCCTACTGCCCTACGTCCCTACTGCCCTACGTCCCTACTGCCCTACGTCCCTACCGCCCTACGTCCCTACTGCCCTACGTCCCTACCGCCCTATGTCCCTACCGCCCTACGTCCCTACGTCCCTACCGCCCTACGTCCATACCGCCCTACAGCCCTACTGCCGTACGTCCCTACTGCCCTACGTCCCTACTGCCGTACGTCCCTACTGCCCTACGTCCCTACTGCCCTATGTCCCTACGTCCCTACGTCCCTACTGCCCTACGTCCCTACCGCCCTACCGCCCTACGTCCCTACGTCCCTACGTCCCTACGTCCCTACGGCCCTACGTCCCTACGTCCCTACTGCCCTACGTCCCTACGTCCCTACGGCTCTACGGCCCTACCGCCCTACGGCCCTACGTCCCTACGTCCCTACTGCCCTACTGCCCTACCGCCCTACGTCCCTACGTCCCTACCGCCCTACGTCCCTACGTCCCTACTGCCCTACGTCCCTACTGCCCTATGTCCCTACGTCCCTACTGCCCTACGTCCCTACCGCCCTACGTCCCTACGTCCCTACTGCCCTACGTCCCTACCGCCCTACGTCCCTACCGCCCTACGTCCCTACGTCCCTACGTCCCTACGTCCATACCGCCCTACTGCCGTACGTCCCTACTGCCCTACGTCCCTACTGCCCTACGTCCCTACCGCCCTACCGCCCTACCGCCCTACCGCCCTACGTCCCTACGTCTCTACTGCCCTACGTCCCTACTGCCCTACCGCCCTACCGCCCTACGTCCCTACGTCCCTACTGCCCTACGTCCCTACCGCCCTACCGCCCTACCGCCCTACGTCCCTACGTCCCTACTGCCCTAAGATCCTACTGCCCTACGTCCCTACGTCCCTACGTCCCTACCGCCCTACGTCCCTACGGCCCTACCGCCCTACATCCCTACGTCCCTACTGCCCTACATCCCTACGGCCCTACGTCCTTACCGCCCTACCGCCCTACGTCCCTACTGCCCTACGTCCCTACCGCCCTACGTCCCTACGTCCCTACTGCCCTACGTCCCTACGTCCCTACTGCCCTACGTCCCTACGTCCCTACTGCCCTACGTCCCTACGTCCCTACGTCCCTACTGCCCTACGTCCCTACTGCCCATACGTCCCTACTCCCCTACGTCCCTACGTCCCTACGTCCCTACTGCCTTACGTCCCTACGTCCCTACTGCCCTACGTCCCTACGTCCCTACCGCCCTACGTCCCTACTGCCCTACGTCCCTACGTCCCTACTGCCCTACGTCCCTACGTCCCTACGTCCCTACCGCCCTACGTCTCTACCGCCCTACGTCCCTACCGCCCTACCACCCTACCGCCCTACATCCCTATGGCCCTACGGCCCTACCGCCCTACGGCCCTACGTCCCTACCGCCCTACCGCCCTACGTCCCTACTGCCCTACCGCCCTAAGTCCCTACTGCCCTACGTCCCTACGTCCCTATGGCCCTACCACCCTACGTCCCTACTGCCCTAAGTCCCTACTGCCCTACGCCCCTACTGCCCTACGTCCTTACGGCCCTACCGCCCTACGTCCATACGTCCCTACGGCTTTACGGCCCTACCGCCCTACGTCCCTACGTCCCTACGGCTCTACGGCCCTACCGCCCTACGTCCCTACGTCCCTACGTCCCTACTGCCCTACTGCCCTACCGCCCTACGTCCCTACCGCCCTACCGCCCTACCGCCCTACGTCCCTACTGCCCTACGTCCCTACTGCCCTACGTCCCTATGTCCCTACCGCCCTACGTCCCTACTGCCCTACGTCAATACCGCCCTACGTCCCTACGTCCCTACTGCCCTACGTCCCTACGTCCCTAACGCCCTACGTCCCTACCGCCCTACGTCCCTACGTCCCTACCGCCCTACGTCCATACCGCCCTACCGCCCTACGTCCCTACTGCCGTACGTCCCTACTGCCCTACGTCCCTACTGCCCTATGTCCCTACGTCCCTACGTCCCTACTGCCCTACGTCCCTACTGCCCTACGTCCCTACAGCCCTACCGCCCTACGTCCCTACGTCCCTACTGCCCTACGTCCCTACGTCCATACTGCCCTACGTCCCTACGGCCCTACGTCCCTACGTCCCTACTGCCCTACCGCCCTACGTCCCTACGTCCCTACGGCTCTACCGCCCTACGTCCCTACGTCCCTACTGCCCTACTGCCCTACCGCCCTACGTCCCTACCGCCCTACGTCCCTACGTCCCTACTGCCCTACGTCCATACCGCCCTACCGCCCTACGTCCCTACTGCCGTACGTCCCTACTGCCCTACGTCCCTACGTCCCTATGTCCCTACGTCCCTACGTCCCTACTGCTCTACGTCCCTACTGCCCTACGTCCCTACTGCCCTACGGCCCTACAGCCCTACCGCCCTACGTCCCTACGTCCCTACGTCCCTACTGCTCTACGTCCCTACGTCCATACTGCCCTACGTCCCTAGGGCCCTACGGCCCTACGTCCCTACGTCCCTACTGCCCTACCGCCCTACGTCCCTACGGCTCTACCGCCCTACGTCCCTACGTCCCTACTGCCCTACTGCCCTACCGCCCTACGTCCCTACCGCCCTACGTCCCTACGTCCCTACTGCCCTACGTCCCTACTGCCCTACGTCCCTACCTCCCTACGTCCCTACTGCCCTACGTCCCTACCGCCCTATGTCCCTACCGCCCTACGTCCCTACGTCCCTACCGCCCTACGTCCATACCGCCCTACAGCCCTACTGCCGTACGTCCCTACTGCCCTACGTCCCTACTGCCGTACGTCCCTACTGCCCTACGTCCCTACTGCCCTATGTCCCTACGTCCCTACGTCCCTACTGCCCTACGTCCCTACGTCCCTACTGCCCTACGTCCCTACCGCCCTACGTCCCTACGTCCCTACTGCCCTACGTCCCTACGTCCCTACGTCCCTACGGCCCTACGTCCCTACGTCCCTACTGCCCTACCGCCCTACGTCCCTACGTCCCTACTGCCCTACTGCCCTACCGCCCTACGTCCCTACGTCCCTACCGCCCTACGTCCCTACGTCCCTACTGCCCTACGTCCCTACTGCCCTATGTCCCTACGTCCCTACTGCCCTACGTCCCTACCGCTCTACATCCCTACGTCTCTACCTCCCTACGTCCCTACGTCCCTACCGCCCTACGTCCCTACCGCCCTACGTCCCTACGTCCCTACCGCCCTACGTCCATACCGCCCTACTGCCGTACGTCCCTACTGCCCTACGTCCCTACTGCCCTACGTCCCTACGTCCCTACCGCCCTACCGCCCTACCGCCCTACGTCCCTACGTCCCTACTGCCCTACGTCCCTACGTCCCTACTGCCCTACGTCCCTACTGCCCTACCGCCCTACCGCCCTACCGCCCTACGTCCCTACTGCCCTACGTCCCTACCGCCCTACGTCCCTACGTCCCTACTGCCCTAAGATCCTACTGCCCTACGTCCCTACGTCCCTACGGCCCTACCGCCCTACGTCCCTACGGCCCTACGGCCCTACGTCCTTACCGCCCTACCGCCCTACGTCCCTACTGCCCTACGTCCCTACGTCCCTACGTCCCTACGTCCCTACGTCCCTACTGCCCTACGTCCCTACGTCCCTACTGCCCTACGTCCCTACGTCCCTACTGCCCTACGTCCCTACGTCCCTACTGCCCTACGTCCCTACGTCCCTACGTCCCTACTGCCCTACGTCCCTACTGCCCATACGTCCCTACTCCCCTACGTCCCTACGTCCCTACGTCCCTACGTCCCTACTGCCTTACGTCCCTACGTCCCTACTGCCCTACGTCCCTACGTCCCTACCGCCCTACTGCCCTACGTCCCTACGTCCCTACTGCCCTACGTCCCTACGTCCCTACGTCCCTACCGCCCTACGTCTCTACCGCCCTACGTCCCTACCGCCCTACCACCCTACCGCCCTACATCCCTATGGCCCTACGGCCCTACCGCCCTACGGCCCTACGGCCCTACCGCCCTACGGCCCTACGTCCCTACCGCCCTGCCGCCCTACGTCCCTACTGCCCTACCGCCCTAAGTCCCTACTGCCCTACGGCCCTACGTCCCTACCGCCCTATGGCCCTACGTCCCTATGGCCCTACCGCCCTGCCACCCTATGGCCAGTCCTTTTCTGTCAAACAAGATGTTATTAAAGCCTCACCTGGCTGTGACCCCACTCTCAGGAGGAGTTGGGATATGCAAAAAACTGGGCAAAAACTGGTTGAATCAACATTGTTTCCATGTAATTTCAACAAACATATTCAAGGTGAGGATGTTGAATCAGCATGGAAAAATGATTGGATTTGCAAAAAGTCATCAACCTAAAGGAAGTGTGTCATTTTTTCACCCAACTTAAATTCAATGTCATGGTGACATTTTTTGTTGATTTCACGTTGAATTCACATTAGTCAACCAAATGTAAATCAAAAATAGATGTTGGACTGACGTCTGTGCCCAGTGGGTTCCAATTCACACATGCGTATTAATACACACTTGTAGATGTGGGATGTAGGACAGATATAAGCACCCACCAAATTATTATTATTGTTATTATTATTGTTATTATTATTGTCATTATTGCTATTATTATTGTTATTATTGTTATTATTATTATTATCATTATTGTTATTATTATTGTTATTATTGTCGTTATTGTTATTATTATTGTTATTATTGTCATTATTGTTATTATTGTCATTATTGTTATTATTATTGTTATTATTGTCATTATTGTTATTATTATTGTTATTATTGTCATTATTGTTATTCTATCTTCCTGTTGTTGTGTTGCAGGTGATGATGAGCTCTTCCTGATGAAGCTCATTAATCGGCCCATGTTGATCCTGCGAGGGGAGAACGGTTTTGTGTGTCATCACAAGAGCTCCAACACGCTGGATGCCAACCGATCCGTCTATGACATCTTCTCACTGCTCTTCAGCGATGGCGCCTACCACATAAAAAGTCAGTGTGTGCCGTGTGTGTGTGTGTGTGCGGGTGGAGGGTGGATGTGTGTGTGTGTGTGCTTGCATGGATGCATGTACGCATGTTTGCATGTGTGTGTATGTTTTCATGTCCCACGTATGTGTAAATGTTCTATCTGCATGTGTCCTGCTGTCTTAGAGTAAAAGGTGTCATAGTCCTATCAGTATTACTGTGTCCTGCTGTCTTAGAGTAAAAGGTGTCATAGTCCTATCAGTATTACTACAACGTACACCAAATTAAGTATGTGACTCTTCATCTCTAACTAACAATAACGTTGTCCATCTCCACTCAGGCGTGGGTGGAAAGTTCTGGTACGTCTCCAGCAGCGGCCTGGTGTGCTCAGACGGAGACAAGCCTGAGGACTTCTTCCTGGAGTTCCTGGAGCACGGGCGAGTGGGAATCAAGGGCAAGAACGGCAAGTACCTGCGTGGGGACAGCGGCGCGCTGAAGGGTGACGCCGCAACCGTGGACCCCTCCTGTCTATGGGAGTACTAACCTGGCGCGACCTCCGACGACCCCTGAAGTACGTGGAGGGAGAAAGAGAGAGGGGCAGTATGGAGGGTGAAGGAGAGAGGGGCAGTATGGAGAGTGAAGGAGAGAGGGGGGACCAGGTTCCCACCTGGGTTCACAGCTCAACCCACAAAGATACAGTACACAGACTGACTGGGGAACATTTTCACTACTCTCCTTTCTACGTTAGCTGCAAATGGGAGGCCACTCCCACTTTTTTGTTTTGTATTGGTAAAAAGTGAAAATGTGTAGAAAGTTATTTATTTGTGTTTATTTTATTATATTTTATTTGTTTTCCAAAAAAAGCATATGTTATCTAAATGTTGTTGTTTTTTTCAAGTGACATTGCCAACATCAACAACAGAGAATACTTAATCAAATCTGCTAATTTTGGTCACTCACACAGCCTATACAAAAAGGCATTACATGCTGTATACCGGTACTTAAATTATTATCTGGATGCCTGAATAAAGGCAGCTTTTCACGTTAATATTTCTTGTTGTGATGTTTACTGTTGTCTTCAACAACAGTGTTATCAGTACAATGATTGCCCAACACTGCTCCCGAACATACTCACTGCTTCCAAAGAGGACAAGAAATCAGCTTCCAAAATGCCCAAATTAATGGTGTAGAATAGCAGACCCAGAGTAGCCCAAATGGCCCTGTGTGTGTAGCCCAGAGTAGCCCAAATGGCCCTGTGTGAGTAGCCCAGAGTATCCCAAATGGCCCTGTGTGTGTAGCCCAGAGTAGCCCAAATGGCCCTGTGTGTGTAGCCCAGAGTAGCCCAAATGGCCCTGTGTGTGTAGCCCAGAGTAGCCCAAATGGCCCTGTGTGTGTGTAGCCCAGAGTAGCCCAAATGGCCCTGTGTGTGTGTAGCCCAGAGTAGCCCAAATGGCCCTGTGTGTGTGTAGCCCAGAGTAGCCCAAATGGCCCTGTGTGTGTAGCCCAGAGTAGCCCAAATGGCCCTGTGTGTGTGTAGCCCAGAGTAGCCCAAATGGCCCTGTGTGTGTAGCCCAGAGTAGCCCAAATGGCCCTGTGTGTGTAGCCGAAATGACCCTGTGTGAGTAGCCCAGAGTAGCCCAAATGGCCCTGTGTGAGTAGCCCAAATGGCCCTGTGTGTGTAGCCCAGAGTAGCCCGAATGGCCCTGTTTGAATTACAACTTTTTACATTTTAGTCATTTAGCAGACGCTCTTATCCAGAGCGACTTACAGTTAGTGAATGCATACATTTTATTTTTCATTTTTTCTCATACTGGCTCCCCCGTGGGAATCGAACCCACAACCCTGGCGTTGCAAGCGCCATGCTCTACCAACTGAGCTACACGGGACTCACGATGCAATACAATCCTTCTTCCCTTCCTTGAAGTAATCACTGATTTGACATGACTGATGTAAGCAACCTTGCATGTCAGATCAGTGATTACTTGGAGGATGTATTTAAAGAGTAGTCGAACAGGGCCAATGTCTGGTCCTGCTACAGATTATATAGCACATTTGAATTAATTATAACAAAGACAGGAAAACATCAGTTGTCCACCATGTGGGACCATTCACTAGTATCACAGTACTAGAAAGTTGTAAGATATCAACATGAGGGAAAAGCAAGAGACCAAAACAGTTTGAGAGGGGAGCATACTACAAGGGTGATTTGAAATGTTCTAATCCCTTCAAACTCAACTCTGGACCTCGAAGCCAGCTCCAATGCATTTCTTTCATTGTTCGCCTCTAATCAGGTACTGATTTAGACCTGGGACACCAGGTGTGTGCAATTCATTATCAGGTAGAACAGAAAACCAGCAGGCTCCGGACCTTGTAGGGTAAGAGTTGAATACCTCTGTTCTAACCATTTCTGACTCTGTGTGGGGGACTGTATGGGTTGTACTTTATCATGTCAGTCTACAAGTTTGCAGTCACAAGACGATAAAACCCACGGTTTCAGGGAATCCGTTTGACCAATGGCGAAGCACAGAATTGTAGTTATTTAGGATGTTATTTAGATCAGTGATTCTGTCCGGTCTGACTGCAAGGTTGTGAAACTCAAACACACACAACACTATCAAGTGCTGCTCTGATGTCCTGCCATGGGGCTTTAAAAAATCTTCCATGGTGCACCCATTGAGTTGGAAAGAGGGCCCACCCCATTTGCTGTTTTCGCATCAGTGACAGCATGGACAGTGGCATTTAGGGCTATCTCCCTTTTAAAGTAGTCAATTTCTTCTTCTACAAGTTTATCGGCGGTACGTAAACAAAGTGAAAAGGTGCATACCACCACCTGCTCTACTGCAGTGTGTATAGTCTAAACAGGAATAAAGCCAAGGTTTGCTGACCTGGATGGAATTCTGTGTGAATTCTGTGATCTCCCTTAACCCATAGGACGTCCCACCCATTTGACTACTTAAAGACTTAAAACCTTCAGTGGCGCTGGCCATGCTAAACAAGCTTTGTGGCAAGTGTGCCCTCTAACCATCTCTATGGATGCCCTCTAGTTTTATCCCACCTTTCCCTGTTTTAGCCATACCCTCTCCTTGAGCCTCTGTCCTGCAATCAACTCACCCCAAACACTTTAGACAGATCTAACAACTCAGAGACTTTGTGGTTAGTGTCCGTCCTGAGATTGGAAGGTTGGGGGTTCGATTTGATACTCAGCATTAAGGAGATGTATTGTGGGTAAGGCCCTGTGACAGACGAGCATCCTGTCCAGAGGGTTGTACATCCAGCTGCATCAACCTACAGAAACAGGTAATAGGCTCTATGGGCCATTCTGGTTCAGAGAAGGCTTACTTCTTTCTTCTTAGACAGATTTGATTTACAGGGGGATCTAGATGAGGATGGAAGGCACAGTAGAAAAGGTAGATGGGGATTGAACCCTGGTTCATTTTGTGTCGAGTGTTATCACTTGACATGGCTCTGCACCAGTTGATTGTTAATGTAGTTTGAATTGGCTGTACACTCTTAGAGAAAAAGGTGCTATCTAGAACCTAAAAGGGTTCTTCGGCTGTTCCCATAGGACACACAAACTCAACTCTGGACCTCGACGTGAAGCCAGTTCCACTGCGTTTTTTCATTGTTGCCCTCTAATCAGGGACTGATTTACACCTGGGACACCAGGTGGGTGCAATTAATTACCAGGTAGAACAGAAAACCAGCAGGCTTCGGACCCCGTTGGTTAAGGGTTGAATTCCCCTGCCATAGGAGAACCCTTTGAAAACCACTTTTTGGTTCCAGGCAGAACCCTTTTGTTCCACGTAGAATCCTTTACACAGAGGGATCTACATGGAACCCAAAATAGTTTCACCTGGAACCAAAGGAGGTTCTACCTGGAACGAAAAAGGGTTCTCCTATTGGGACAGCTGAAGAACCCTTTTGGAACCCTTTTTTCTAAGCGTGTACTTGTTCATCAATCAAGGCTGTACTTGTACATCTACACTGCAGGAGCTGTTGAAGTTGCTTCGTCCATTATCTGTTGACCGATTGAAATCAACAGGGACTTGCAGTAACATTTGACTTTAAAGCCTGTGGGTATAAAGCATTGTAAGACTTGCCATAGGCACATATGATCCCCTTACAATCATCTCATAATAAATGCTGTCTGAATACCTTCCAAAACATAACTATAAGCCTTGTTATAACGCTCATTCATGTTTATAACATGTTATAAAGCATTATATCTGCAGGCTTTCTTTAAATTGTTACCAGACTTGCTACTCTTATTTAGTTATTTAAAACAACACTTGTATGGCTGTTTGGTTGAGGTTTGTCTTTGAGAGTCACACACCATGTAATTATTTTTTGATCATGGCCCTGATCTCTACAATCTCCATTAAACAGAATGTTTCTGCAGATTAGGGTTTTGACCATGCTTCTCTGAACATGAAATGTAACACATTTTGATGCTGCAAGTTAATTAAAAATGGTGAGAGAAACATCCTATTGACCTTCTTATTCTTTATGTAGTATTTTAGTATCTATCAATCAAATGTATTTATAAAGCCCTTTTTACATCAGCAGATGTCACAAAGTGCTTATAGAGGAACCCAGCCTAAAACCCCAAATCTGGGTGGTAGCCTGACTAGGAAATGTGTTGTTAGCTCCCCAATCTAGAGCATAGGCTTGTGCAAGAGCCTCAGGGAACCCAGGGATCACTCCATGTCAATTGGGGACAAACCCCTTGGTTTGTGCTGTGGTGGAGACCTCTGTGGGCTATACTCGGCCTTGTCTCAGGATTGTAAGTTGGTGGTTGGGGATATCCCTCTAGTGGTGCGGGGGCTGTGCTTTGGCGGAGTGGGTGGGGTTATATCCTTCCTGTTTGGCCCTGTCCGGGGGTTTCTTCGGATGGGGCCACAGTGTCTCCGGACCGCTCCGGTCTCAGCCTCCAGTATTTATGCTGCAGTAGTTTATGTGTCGGGGGGCTGGGGTTAGTTGGTTATACCTGGAGTACTTCTCCTGTCTTATCCAGTGTCCTGTGTGAATTTAAGTATGCTCTCTCTAATTCTCTCGTTCTCTCTTTCTCTCTGAGAACCTGAGCCCTAGGACCATACGTCAGGACTACCGGGCATGATGACACCTTGCTGTCCCCAGTCCGCCTGGCCTTGCTGCTATTCCAGTTTCAACTGTTCTGCCTGCGGCTACGAAACCCCTACCTGTCCCAGACCTGCTGTTTTCAACTCTTAATGATCGGCTATGAAAAGCCAACTGAGAGACCTGAGCCCTAGGACCATACGTCGGGACTACCGGCCGTGGTGACTCCTTGCTGTCCCCAGTCCGCCTGGCCTTGCTGCTATTCCAGTTTCAACTGTTCTGCCTGCGGTTATGGAACCCCTACCTGTCCCAGGCCTGCTGTTTTCAACTCTTAATGATCGGCTATGAAAAGCCAACTGAGATTTATTCCTGATTATTATTTGACCATGCTTGTCACTTATGAACATTTTTGAACATCTTGGCATGGTTCTGTTATAATCTCCACCCGGCACAGCCAGAAGAGGACTGGCCACCCCTCATAGCCTGGTTCCTCTCTAGGTTTCTTCCTAGGTTTTCGCCTTTCTAGGGAGTTTTTCCTAGCCACCGTGCTTCTACACCTGCATTACTAGCTGTTTGGGGTTTTAGGCTGGGTTTCTGTACAGCACTTCGAGATATTAGCTGATGTAAGAAGGGCTATATAAAATAAAATTGATTGATTGATTGATGAGGACATGAGAGGGTGCTGAATACAATGTAATCCAATTCAATAATTATGGACCCAGTTTGCTATAGAATTAGCCTACTACTAATACAACATTCCTCCATTCCAGGTATCCTGACTGATTTATTGACTGGCCATTGACTGGCCATTTTCAGAAATTGTCACACTATTATTAAAAGTTCCGAAATGTAGGTCGTCATCCATTAAGTGTTTCGTGTACTGGATCAGCCGTTCCAAAATAGACTCGCTACTGAAATACAACATATATTAGCATATTAGCAGTGCTACTGCGCATCAAACACGTTATAAGAGAATTGCGTAGGACTGGGCTGCAGCGTCATAGCCAATGTTACAAGCGAACCTCCCGAGTGGCGGGGCAGTGCTAGCTGTGCCTCTAGAGATCCTGGTTCGAATCCAGGCTCTGTCGTAGCCGGCCGTGACCGGGAGACCCATGGGGCGGCGCACAATTGGCCCAGCGTCGTCTATGGTAGGGGAGGGAATGGCCGGCAGGGATGTAGCTCAATTGGTAGAGCATGGCGTTTGCAACGCCAGGGTTGTGGGTTCGATTCCCACGGGGGTATGAAAAGAAGTATTAAAAAATAATGTATGCACTCAGTAAATGTACAAGTACCCTCTCGGCTAGGTGTAACCCATTGCTTAAATTGAGTACATATTAAGCTAATAGTTTAGTATATTTCATTTGAGCCAATAGTTTTATCAACACTGCACACTCCTTTATTCTATTGGTTTTCCCATTGACAGTCCCGCCCTCTGATTGACAGCTCTCAGATGAGAACCTTCTGTCCAACCAGCTCGAGATAGAGAGAAAATAGAAAATAGAGTGCCTTTTGAGTCCTCTTCAGCATCGGACAAAAAGTTTTCATTTCGAGTTTAAAGCTAGAAAAGTTACTCAAAGTAAAGTATTTATCTATTGTGTTTTATCTTCATATTGCTACTAAATCAGACTATTTTCTATAAAATGTATTCATGGTGTCCTGCGCATTTTATTTATAGGGCCTAATGTTTACTCTCACTGCTCCTACGAGCCTAGCATTGCTGTACTAACCCAGGAATGAGGAGTGGGTTACATAAGCAACGGACCCTCTCAGTAGTAGCTAATAATGCATCGGTCGGCTACTCCCTCTCTCCCGTTATTTACTATTTCAAAGCGCAGTTCTCTTTTATTATTCGTTCCATTATATTTGAAATGATCAAAACAGAACCCTCGTGACCAGATGTGGCGGAGGATAATTTGACAAGTCAGCACGAGACTGCGGGGAGTAGAATAAAGACCATGTTGGAGAGCTTTGCGCATTTCTCAATCTCGGGTGCGGGTCTAGACCGTTGTGTGCTACGGATTTCTTTGTGACCATGAAGTTCATTTGAATTGCTCACGGATTTGTTTTTAACGAAGTTTAGACAACAATGAAGTACGGAATGGTTGTTATCACGGCTGGCTTTTCAGGTTTACTCAGCTTCAGCTTTCTTGCAGTGGCAATTGGGAGCGACTATTGGTACATCATCGATGTGAACAGAGCGAACCTGTCGGATTTGGAGGACCTGAGTTCGCATTCCGGTCTCTGGAGGATCCGTGAAGGTATGTCCACGTAATTAACAATCGTATACCACATTCATGTTTTTTTTACGTACCCCAAATCATATGCCGTAGCCTAGTGCGCGCACACTTTGATATAGCGGTTCACGATACATTGCGCTGTGATTTCTGGTAGCTTGTCAAATAACTTGGAATACATATGCCTAATTTAAACCTGTTGCACCACCCATGTCAGCCTGCTACCACGACCCACAGACGTCAGTTCAACGTCTAGTTTTAATGTATATTTGGTTGAGTTGTCAACTAACGTAAATCAACCAAAAATGTCATTTAGGTTAAAAGTTGGGTGAAAGAAAATACGAAATTCACATAAATTGATGACATTTTGCAAATCCAATCACTTTTCCATGTTGATTCAACCCTCATCACATTGCATTTTTTTGGGTGAAATTATGTGGAAACAATGTTGATTCAACCAGTTTTTGCCCCATGGGAAATATATGTTAATGTAGGTTTTTTCGCTCTCATTCCAAATCTAATTTTGCTTTCCTTACTTTATTTTAGATTACATTTATTTAAATTCAACTACAAAAACTGATTTTAGTTTTACCTTCAAATTGCTGCCCCTTTCAGAATGGACCGAATCCTGGTGTATAGGCATCTCTGTTGTAAATCAGCTAATCTCACCCACCGAGACTAATTTGTATGCACAATACATTACAATAAACAGATGCACTTTAGAAGCATTTTTTCCCACATCCACATAGCACACCTGTTTCTTTCCCCCTGTTTTTTAAACTGCATCTCTGTCAACATAGAGCATATATCCTGTTGCAGACAGTAAGATGTGTCCCAAATCACACCCTATTTGCATAGAACTCCGGTCAAAAGTAGTGCACTACATAGGAAATAAGGTGCCGTTAGGGACGGATCCATAGGGGAGTGACATATTACGCAGGGGGCACCTGCAGTGTCTGATAGTGTATCAAGTCAAGTGCTACAGCACATTACTGCAGTACACAGTGTGTCAACAGTATCAATCATTGCTATAGATTTGTTGATTCATGCCCTGTAAAGATTTCTGTCTGAGAGCTCAGCAGTGAAGCAGCTATCGATGTTAGGCACACACTTAGTAACCGGACATTAGCAACTAGATAGGCCTTACACAGCCATAGGTATGTGTCATAAGCCTACCTTTTGACTGGTATTTTAACATTGTCTTGCATGTCTACCAGTCTGAGAGGTCTAATATAATATGCAATACCTGCCATTTAGCAGAAGCTTTTATCCAAAGCGACTTACAGTCATGCATGCATGACATTTTAGGTATAGTCTACCGGTCTGAAAGGTCAACACATATCTTGTGTTTGCTCTTCTTTACAGGGAAAAATGCCACCTCTTGGCCAATCCAGTCCTTCTTTGTGGATACCTCCAACAAAACTGAGATAGAGAAGCACCTTATCAGTGAGTATGTGGCCTCTGCTATGTAGCCTCCAACGGCTGCTTCTTGGAAGACTTTAGAGAATGTTGGTTATGTAATTATTACTCCAGAATGTCCGTTATTCCAGAGGATGATTCGGACTGGATTAGTTTTTATTCATACTTTTTTTTCTCAATAAATTGACATTTATGATGGAAGGCTGGAGGTTTTAATTCTAAGCGTGAAGATATGTCCAGGTGATAGGGCCACACTGATAACTCAAGCTTGGTTCCCAAGTTTCTAAACCATAACAAACCATCTTTGGTATAGTGTCGTCATAATATTTGAATTGAGGAAGTGTGATCATAATCATTAGAATATTTTAGCAGCACATCCTAAATGCCCCACAGCCTTCAGATGTGAGCTAAACAGTGCAATTGCACTTGAGGTGCATTTTAAGCCTATGGATGAGAAAGTTAACTTATCATTTCCAAACGTTTAGGTAATTTAGTTGTATGCTGCTTTGCAATCTATTAACAGCAATGATTGCATTAATTAGGCACAATATTTTTACTGATGCATTTGGCAATATTCAATTAATACGCACACAACGTATAAACAAATGCATTCACTGTGAAAGGTGATACATGTAGTCCATTCATATATAGTTTATGCGCAGCACTTAGTTCAATTTATCGAATCAGTTATTGTTTTCTTGCTCAAACCACGAGCAACACCTGTCAAACTAATTTCTCTAAAATAACAGGGATGTCAATTCGCACGGGACTAGTATTATCAGAGGACCTTGGAGTTCGCCAAAAAACTGTAGGTTATTCTGGCTGGAATTGTTACTCTCCTGCCATGTAAAAATTACTGACATGGCAGATTCTTACAGGACTACAATTACAGATGTGGTGTTTTGTGCTCGTGCACATAATTAAATCCCATCCCAAATGGACACAGACTGTAGTTAGTTCAAGCTCTGTCACACCCACTCACAACATTACAGGTTGTTGAGTCTGTACGATGGGCTCACTGTTTACAAAGTGAATCAGCATCATTGGACTCCACTTGGACAATACAATATAGACCCCATACAATGAAAAGGTTCATTACAAAACATGTAGTTGAGCTTTTATCGGCCTGTAGTGGACATATGACTTAAGGACAAGTAGCATTTCAGGAAGATGGTGGTGAAACAGACCAAGCTGAGAAACAAAGTTGTTCTTTTTTAATGGATATTTTGGATATATTTCTATAATTGTCAAACGTGTGTGTGTGTGTGTGAGTGCAGAAAGGTGAGAAGGCTGTCAGATGTGTGTGTGTGTATGTACAGTACCAGTCAAAGTTTGGACACACCTACACATTCCAGGGTTTTCTTTATTTTTACTATTTTCTACATTGTAGAATAATAGTGAAGACATCAACACTATGAAATAACACATATGGAATCATGTAGTAACAAAAAAAGTGTTAAACAAATCAAAATATGTTTTATGTTTGAGATTCTTCAAAGTAGCCACCCTTTGCCTTGATGACAGCTTTGCACACTCTTGGCATTCTCTCAACAGGTCATGAGGTATTCACCTGGAATGCATTTCAATTAACAGGTGTGCCTTGTTAAAAGTTAATTTGTGGAATTTCTTTCCTTAATGCGTTTGAGCCAATCAGTTGTGTTGTGACAAGGTAGGGTTGGTATACAGAAGATAGCCCTATTTGGTAAAAGACCAAGTCCATATTATGTCAAGAACAGCTCAAAAAGCAAAGAGAAATGACAGTCCATCATTAATTTAAGACATTAATATGTCAAGATCTTTGAAAGTTTCGCAAAAATCATCAAGCGCTATGATGAAACTGGCTCTTATGAGGACTGCCACAAGAATGGAAGACCCAGAGTTACCTCTGCTGCAGAGGATACGTTCATTACCAGCCTCAGAAATTGCAGCCTAAATAAATGCTGCACAGAGTTCAAGTAACAGACACATCTCAACATCAACTGTTCAGAGGAGACTGCGTGAATCAGGCCTTCATGGTCGAATTGACCCCCCCCCCACACACACACAAACAGACACACACTGTGTGGAAATGTGTTGGTGAGAGGACAATGTACAGTGATATGTATTTTTCCAGCTCACAGTAACCCTGCATGCTTTGCATTCTGGGTCTTCCTGCAGACTCCCACAAGGTGATAGTCATCCTGCTGCCTCTCAGTCTGTTGCTGGTCGTGTTGGGAGGGATCTGTGGTCTGGTCAGCTCTCTGGCCAGGAATCCCAGCCTGCTGGCCGGCTCTGCATCCTACTTCCTCTTCTGCAGTAAGTGACTTTCTGGAGCATCCACTGGTGTTCAGGCCTGGGTCGTGTTCATTAGGCACTAAACGGAAGAGAACGGACTGAAATAGGGAGGTACTACCTGAACTTGTCCAATGAGAAACACTCTTTTTCGTTTTTTTTATGATGATTGTTTAAAAATTCTGTTGCGTGCCTTAATGAACACGACCCTGGTTTTCAGAGCTGGGTTAAAATAGTATTTGTGTTTGGTTGAGCTTTCCCAGCACAATGGAAACAATAGAATGGTCCAAAAGTGCCAACTTTGCCAACCTGGCACTCAAGGCAGACTCGATCAAAGGTGAACCTTTTGAAAGAAAACAATATGAAGATCAATAGTTTCCCCCCCCCAAAAAAACGACTGTGGATTAAAGAGCGACTGCTTTTAAAAAGCAACGAATCCTTTTGAGGCATCAATATGAGTCAGAAACAGTTATTCTAGTGTCAAAATTGACTACAAAGTGTAAATAAAATAATTTTGGTCATAAAGTCAGTTTAGTCTACAACAGAGTTTGTAACATCTGTGCGTCACACTGGGTAAATGAAGGTTGGGTTTTGATTTGACGGTGTCCCTTTGCCCACTAACATGGGGTGAACAGCTGCGGTGATTGCTCTCTATCCAATAGCATAGACAGTGAGACATGCCTGCCCAGCAGCTCCGACTGTTTACATAAGACAACACGTTTTGCGTTTATTTTACTTGAGAAATAATGCACCAAACACCTTAGTTAGATGTAAAATTGTGCAACTAAAACATCCTCGGCCAAAACGTCAACATTTATTACAGATTTCTTGAGTTATCTTAGATTAATTCTTGGGACTTTGAGGAAGTGAAATAGGCTTCCATGTCTACAGTTTGTCATGGGGGACAAACATAATTAACCAAATGTGAAATCGGTCAGGAAACTGAAATCTCATTTTTCTAATGAGCAACAGAAAAAATATGTGCCAATCGGTGTGTTCAGTGGCTCTTTAAGTTTTATCACAAACACCAACATGAAGTGTCTTAATAGGGCGTTTGGGCCACCACGAGCTCCCAGAAGAACTTCAATGCACCTTGGCACAGATTCTACAAGTGGACCTAAACCAGCGCCCCAGGGGTGCTGCAGCAAGACACTGAACCCCTAACCTGCCCCAGGGGCACTGCAGCAAGACACTGAACCCCTACCCTGCCCCAGGAGCACTGCAGCAAGACACTGAACCCCTAACCTGCCACAGGGGCACTGCAGCAAGACACTGAACCCCTAACCTGCCCCAGGGGCACTGCAGCAAGACAATGAACCCCTAACCTGCCCCAGGGGCACTGCAGCAAGACACTGAACCCCTAACCTGCCCCAGGGGTGCTGCAGCAAGACACTGAACCCCTAACCTGCCCCAGGGGCACTGCAGCAAGACACTGAACCCCTACCCTGCCCCAGGGGTGCTGCAGCAAGACACTGAACCCCTACCCTGCCCCAGGGGCACTGCAGCAAGACACTGAACCCCTAACCTGCCCCAGGGGCACTACAGCAAGACACTGAACCCCTACCCTGCCCCAGGGGTGCTGCAGCAAGACACTGAACCCCTAACCTGCCCCAGGGGCACTGCAGCAAGACACTGAACCCCTAACCTGCCCCAGGGGCACTGCAGCAAGACACTGAACCCCTAACCTGCCCCAGGGGCACTGCAGCAAGACACTGAACCCCTAACCTGCCCCAGGGGCACTGCAGCAAGATACTGAACCCGTACCCTGCCCCAGGGGCACTGCAGCAAGACACTGAACCTCTACCCTGCCCCAGGGGCGATACAGCAAGACACTGAACCCCTACCCTGTCCCAGGGGCACTGCAGCAAGACAGGAAACCCGTACCCTGCCCCAGGGGCGCTGCAACAAGGAACTGAACCCCTACCCTGTCCCAGTGGCACTGCAGCAAGACACGAAACCCCTACCCTATCCCAGGGGCGCTGCTCTGCGGCTGACCCTGTGCTGCTTCCAGCCTCTAGGACAGGGCTGTTCAACTCCGGTCCTGGAGGGCCAAAACACTTCTGTTGTTTGTTTCTACCTGGTAGTTATTAATTGTACTCACCTGGTGTCCCAGGTCTGAATCAGTCCCTGATTAGAAGGAGAGGATGAAAACCAGGGGTGTTTTGGCCCTCCAGGACCAGAGTTGAACAGCCTTGCACTAGCGGAATTAAAAAGACCAGACATGTTTCCATTTAGATTGACAAGTCGTCAATAACAGCCCTGCTGGAAAGATACATACCTTCGCTGGGGTAGCATGTGTTCATGTCTAGCCCTTGAAAAAGAGCGTATGTTTGCAGTCTCACACAAAGAAGACATATTTCATTCATCTGTTTTTTTGTCTTTCTTGCAGCAGCAGAATAAATATGGCATTATGAGAGCATAATGTCTCGTAATGTCTAACCCTTACATTTTGACCCATAAAAAATAACTGCTCTAGGTCTACCTAATGGAGATAGGAACACCTTATGTGTTGCCAACTTGACAAGTAAAAAGCTTTCCTTGTGAATAGCTTCTGATGACAGCACTCAGCACCTCCAAACAGAAGACGATATGAGAACTAGTCCAGCTGAGACTGAGTGAAGTGCTGTGATGAAGAAGCTAAATACACACATTTCAAATCACCCCCACAGGGAAATCAAATAAAACCATGAATATATCCCTTTCTGTGAGGCACACATACTGTATATCAACCATTATAACATTTACATTTACATTTTAGTCATTTAGCAGACGCTCTTATCCAGAGCGACTTACAGTTAGTGAATACATTTTTTTTTTTATACTGGCCCCCCGTGGGAATCGAACCCACAACCCTGGCGTTGCAAACACCATGCTCTATCAACTGAGCTACATTCCTGCCGGCCATTCCCTCCCCTACCCTGGACAACGCTGGGCCAATTGTGCGCCGCCCATGAGTCTCCCGGTCGCGGCCGGCTGCGACAGAGCCTGGATTCGAACCAGGATCTCTAGTGGCACAGTTAGCACTGCGATACAGTGCCTTAGACCACTGCGCCACTCAGGAGTGAAGTGGCGCAGTGGTATAAGTAGGCTATTATTTAGTTTTTACTTCATTACCATTTTTTGTTAAGGAAAGAAGGAGCCATGTTAATTATGCTGCTAATCCCAATGCAGGTTTGATTAATCTTCAGCCAAGAATGCACATAAACATAGCATTATGTATTTCTACATTATTATAGTAGTAGTTTTATTACATTACATGTAACTTACTTATAGTGTAACCACTTGACTTTGTAGCTACTCCTCCACTATAAGTTCTACCTACTTGGGTGATTCCCTGGCAGCTGTTGGTGCCAGAAAGCCCACCACTCATCAGTAGTCCAGAGAAGGATGGTACAGTCCTACTACAAGCCTCTGCCATCTCCACTGTCTTGGCTTTTTTACTTCTCCTCAACCTCAGACCCTGGCATTTCAAACTCAAAACAACCAACCAACTAACTGTCAGCTTTGCAGTCTTTAAACATGTGGTCCTCTGTAGCTCAGCTGGTAGAGCACGTCGCTTGTAACGCCAAGGTAGTGGGTTCGATCCCCGGGACCACCCATACACAAAAATGTATGCACGCATGACTGTAAGTCGCTTTGGATAAAAGCGTCTGCTAAATGGCATATTATATTATTATTATTATTATCATTGCGGGTTAAGATAATTAAGATCAACATTATGCTAATTATTAAAACAATATGTTTATACTGTATATATATATATATATATATTTACACATTTACAGAGAGAGAGAGAGAGAGAGAGAGAGAGAGCAGCCTAGACTTCTAGATATGAAGATGAGAGTTAATTTGCAATTGTCAACTTTGAATGAGAAACACTCACATAGAGCCAACTGTGGCAGCTGACAAGAACAGATGTATCTTACTGAACAAAACACGCCTTTCCTCCCACAAACACTGCAACAGATCATGCTCTTTCTGAATCCACATTCTGATCAAATCTTATTGTGTTACACAGCTGATATCCTTGCTGGTATATAGCTACATTGTCTTGGTTCTGATCAGGAGGAGTGCTAAACAGCACCATTTCAATATTTAATGGAGCATTGATCAGAGGTTGGAGTGATTGCTCATCACGGTAGTGGGGGAAAAATACCCCGTGGTAATGGCAAGGAATCAGACTGGCTTGGCCTGATTGAACCAGGATATCAGAGTCTACTTGGATGTTTTGGCCTGATTGAACCAGGATATCAGAGTCTACTTGGCTGTTTTGGCCTGATTGAACCAGGATATCAGAGTCTACTTGGCTGTTTTGGCCTGATTGAACCAGCATATCAGAGTCTACTTGGCTGTTTTCCACACAGTTGATAAGCAGCCTTGTTTTTATGTCTGCTTTCATGAAAACAAAAAGCACTCTCTTTTTCGATATTTGTTTCCCTGCTAAATTAGAAAAAAATAAATAAAAGCTACATTAGGGCTTATGTTCTATTCGGCATCCATATTTGGACAACTGAGGGAGTTTTCTCAGACAATTGAGGGAGTTTGGTCTGACAATGCCCTAAAATGGATGCCATAAAACAATGCATATGGGGCTGGATGTTATGGTTTTATACGGATGGAATCATACTGTCTGGGCCTGTTTGAACTAGGCCTTCAGACTACTGCTGGGCTGTTTTCCACACAGTTATTTACCTGTGGTATTACTTAGTCTGAGCCTGTTTGAACTAGGCCTTCAGAGTGCTACTTGTTTTTCTCTCTGGTCTTCAGGCAGCAGGCTGGTTGAAATGAATGTTGTGACGAAAACAAAAAAAGCACTATCTTTTCCAGTATTTTTCTCCTACTCGTCCAATATTGTAGACATTACAGAGATCCATCTGTTCTGTCTTTGTACTGGATGTGCACACCTTGTACTTGAGACAAAGATAGACTCACTCACACAAAACACACACACAAGCTCTCTCTCTCTCTCTCTCACACACACACACACACACACACACACACACACACACACACACACACACACACACACACCTCATAGACACACAGACTCCTGTACTCACATACACACTCACTCACACGCATACGCCAATACTCACAAACACACGCACATACACACACTGCCAAGGCTGCTGTCCCATGTACTGCTACACTGTTTATTTATATACTGGATTCTTGACATAGCTCACTGTAATATATCTACTGCTGTACATATCATTCTTAGGATATCTTGTGTAAATCCATCCGGTGTAGATACGTATAGATTACATTTGTATTACTGATACAGTGTTATTTGGGTTGTTAACTGGATTAGTCCTGACATACCTGATTTCATGTTTCCAGTTTGTTATTATTATTTGTGTAATTGTTAGAAGTTTTTGCTGCTCTGTTAGGAGCTCGTAGCACAAGCATTTCATTGCAACTGCTATAACATCTGCTAGACTGTGTACGACACCAATTAATTTGAACCTAGAATACATCATTAGATAGGCCTACATTGGTGTCACATACATAATGATGCTGACTGTTGTCAATCCAAAATCCAATGCATGACACCATACTGTGACACTCTGGCTCCGGGACTTTTATATTTGAGCCAGGGTGTATTTGTTTTGTTGGGGTTTGGTTTGGTTATGTTGGAATTTGGGTGTATTTCTATGTTTGCAGTTCTGTGGGGTTTATTTCTAGGTTTGGTCGATGACTCCCAATCGGAGGTAACGAGTGTCAGCTGTCGGCTCGTTATCTCTGATTGGGAGCCATATTTATTCTGATTGTTTTCCTGTGGGAATTGTGGGTTTTTGTTCCAGGTTCAGTCATAGTTACTGTAGGACTTCACTATCGTCATTTGTTTGTTGTTTTCGTGGTTGCTTTTATGTAAATAAAGTCATCATGTTCACTCCACGCGCTGCGTATTGGTCCGCTTCCTCAGACGATCGTGACAGAAAAACCCACCATAAGAGGACCAAGCAGCGTGTCAAGCGGCAACAGGATTTATGGACGCCTATCAAGGATTCATGGACATGGGAGGAGATACTGGATGGAAAGGGTCCTTGGGCACAACCGGGAGAATATCGCCGCCCTCGTGAAGAGCTGGAGGCAGCTAAAGCCGAGAGGAGGTGGTATGAGGAGGCAGCACGGAGTCGAGGCTGGAAGCCCGTGGGTACTACCCAAAAATTTCTTGGGGGGGGGCTAAAAGGGAGTGTGGCGAAGTCAGGTAGGAGACCTGCGCCTACTCCCTGGACTGACCGTGGAGAGCGAGAGTACGGGCAGACACCGTGTTACGCAGTAGAGCGCATGGTGTCTCCTGTACGCAGGCATAGCCCGGTTCGGTACATTCCAGCTCCACGTATCGGCCGGGCTAGATTGAGCATTGAGCCGGATGTCATGAAGCCGGCCCAACGCATCAGGCCACCAGTGCGTCTCCTCGGGCCGGCTTACATGGCACCAGCCTTACGCATGGTGTCCCCGGTTCGCCTACATAGCCCGGTGCGGGTTATTCCTCCTTCCCGTACTGGTCGGGCGACGGGGAGTATACAACCAGGTAAGGTTGGGCAGGCTCAGTGCTCAAGGGAGCCAGTACGCCTGCACGGTCCGGTATTTCCGGCGCCACCTCCCCGCTCCAGTCCAGTACCACCAGTGCCTACACCACGCACCAAGCCTCCTGTGTGTCCCCAGAGTCCTGTGCGTCCTGTTGCTGCTCCCCGCACTAGCCCTGAGATGCGTGTCCTCAGCCCGGGACCACCAGTTCCGGCACCACGCACTAGGCCTTATGTGCGTCCCCAGGGTCCAGCATGCCCTGTTGCTACTCCCCGCACTAGCCCTGAGATGCGTGTCCTCAGCCCGGGACCACCAGTTCCGGCACCACGCACTAGGCCTTATGTGCGTCCCCAGGGTCCAGCATGCCCTGTTCCTTCTCCCCGCACTAGCCCTGAGATGCGTGTCCTCAGCCCGGGACCACCAGTTCCGGCACCACGCACCAGGCCTATAGTGCGTCTCGGCCGGCCAGAGTCTGCCGTCTGCCCAACGGCGCCTGAACTGCCCGTCTGCACCACGGCGCCTGAACTGCCCGTCTGCCCAACGGCGCCTGAACTGCCCGTCTGCCCAACGGCGCTTGACCTGCCCGTCTGCCCAACGGCGCCTGAACTGCCTGTCTGCCCAATGCCGTCTGAACTGTCCGTCTGCCAAGCGCTGCATAAGCCGCCCGTCTGCCATGAGCCTTCAGAGCCGTCCGCCAGACTGGAGCCGCTAGAGCCTTCCGCCAGACAGGATCAGCCAGAGCCTTCCGCCAGACAGGATCAGCCAGAGCCTTCCGCCAGACAGGAGCCGCTAGAGCCTTCCGCCAGACAGGATCAGCCAGAGCCTTCCGCCAGACAGGATCAGCCAGAGCCTTCCGCCAGACAGGATCAGCCAGAGCCTTTCGCCAGACAGGATCAGCCAGAGCCTTCCGCCAGACAGGATCGGCCAGAGCCTTCTGCCAGACAGGATCAGCCAGAGCCTTCAGCCAGCCATGAGCAGCCAGATCCGTCGGCCAGCCATGAGCAGCCAGATCCGTCAGCCAGCCATGAGCAGCCAGATCCGTCAGCCAGCCATGAGCAGCCAGATCCGTCGGCCAGCCATGAGCAGCCAGATCCGTCGGCCAGCCATGAGCAGCCAGATCCGTCGGCCAGCCATGAGCAGCCAGATCCGTCAGCCAGCCATGAGCAGCCAGATCCGTCAGCCAGCCATGAGCAGCCAGATCCTTCAGCCAGCCATGAGCCGTCCAGCCAGGATCCGCCAGAGCCGTCCAGCCAGGATCCGCCAGAGCCAGCCAGCCAGGATCCGCCATTGAGTCCGGTGCTGTCCCTTAGCCCGGTGCTGCCCCTTATCCTGGTGCTGCCCCGTAGTCCGGTGCTGCCCCTTAGTCCGGTGCTGCCCGTTAGTCCGGTGCCGCCCCTTAATCCAGTGGGGTTTAGTTGGGGGGTGGTCATATGGAGGAGGCTACGGAAGCGGATAGGGACTAAGGTGGGGTGGGGACCACGACCAGGGCCAGAGCCGCCACCGTGGACAGACGCCCACCCAGACCCTCCCATAGACTGTATGCTGGTGCGCCCGGAGTTCGCACCTTTAGGGGGGGGTACTGTGACACTCTGGCTCCGGGACTTTTATATTTGAGCCAGGGTGTATTTGTTTTGTTGGGGTTTGGTTTGGTTATGTTGGAATTTGGGTGTATTTCTATGTTTGCAGTTCTGTGGGGTTTATTTCTAGGTTTGGTCGATGACTCCCAATCGGAGGTAACGAGTGTCAGCTGTCGGCTCGTTATCTCTGATTGGGAGCCATATTTATTCTGATTGTTTTCCTGTGGGAATTGTGGGTTTTTGTTCCAGGTTCAGTCATAGTTACTGTAGGACTTCACTATCGTCATTTGTTTGTTGTTTTCGTGGTTGCTTTTATGTAAATAAAGTCATCATGTTCACTCCACGCGCTGCGTATTGGTCCGCTTCCTCAGACGATCGTGACACATACCTTGCCAAGGCATGTTTTTTTTTAAAAATCCTGTTTAATTCAATGATATCAACAAGCTAAATTAAGAAGGGCTTATTCGATCTACAGCATCCATAATCGGACCACTGAGATAGTTTGGTCTAGCAGGTTCATAAAAAGGCTGCAAGCTAAGACACACATGATCATGGACAATGCCACCCACCCACTCTACAGCAGGGTAGTGCAGCACAGGAGCAGCTTCAGCTTCAGGTTCATCCTGCCCAGAAGCTCCACAGAGAGGTTTAGACGGTCCTTCTTACCCACAGCCATGAGGCTTTTTAATGATCAACTCATTTACAATGTCTTCTTACTATAAATGTGGTTGTTGCTTGTTTCCCCAGAGGAGGATAAACAACAGCATTTCCTAACTCCTTGAATTGGATTCTATCTTGTATGGCTACTAAGGTGCATGTGCCTTCATATCTGTCTTCAGGTGTGTTTTTTTATCATGTTTGTCATTGTTATGTGTCTTGTCCTTGAAATGTATTGATAAAACAATTTCCCAAGTAGGGATCAATAAAGTACTACTCTACTCTAACAACTGAGGGAGTTTGGTCAGACAACTGAGGGAGTTTGGTCTGACAACTGAGGGAGTTTGGTCTGACAACTGAGGGAGTTTGGTCAGACAACTGAGGGAGTTTGGTCAGACAACTGAGGGAGTTTGGTCAGACAACTGAGGGAGTTTGGTCAGACAACTGATACAGGTTTGTAAAATGTAATATACATCTTTGTATCTAGGTAACTCTTGGGTCACACCTGGACATTATTACAGGGAAGCTAATAGTGCGGCAGCTAATAGGACACCTTTGAAAAGCTCGACCAGCCTACCATTAGATCAAGGTAAGGAGCTGGTTAAATATTACTGGGGATGGGATAAAAGGAACCCTGCATCATCACCACCATAGTAGCTAATGGCACTGCCTGAGTAAGACAGTTTGAAATGTCGTGGATGGAGCCATCCATTTGGTACCTTTTGGGTGGCTCAAACCGTTGGAACGAATCAGGGGGAAGTGGTACTCGCTATGAAAGCAATGTGACATCCGTAACACCTGCACTGAGACTATTTTAAGGCTGTCCATGTGGAGAATGTGAATGAATGGAATCCATGCAAAGGAAATAGACTAAGTAGGTTTAATTGAGCTTGAGGACCAAGCTTTCTGAAAATTCCTACATATGGCTTTAGAGTGGTTCATCAAGTATGAGTGGGAAGTAATGACACGCTAGAGAAAGGCAGGGTCGTAATATAATATAATATAGTAATATAACAATATACAGTGCCTTGCAAAAGTATTCATCCCCCTTGGCATTTTTCCTATTTTGTTGCATTACAACCTGTAATTTAAATGGATTTTTATTTGGATTTCATGTAATGGACATACACAAAATAGTCCAAATTGGTGAAGTGGAATGAAAAAAATAACTTGTTTCAAAAAATTCTAAAAAATTAATAACGGAAAAGTGGTGCGTGCATATGTATTCACCCCCTTTGCTATGAAGATCCTAAATAAGATCTGGTGCAACCAATTACCTTCAGAAGTCACATAATTAATTAAATAAAGTCCACCTGTGTGCAATCTAATCTGTCACATGATCTCAGTATATATACAGTGGGGGAAAAAAGTATTTAGTCAGCCACCAATTGTGCAAGTTCTCCCACTTAAAAAGATGAGAGAGGCCTGTAATTTTCATCATAGGTACACGTCAACTATGACAGACAAATTGAGAATATTTTTTCCAGAAAATCACATTGTAGGATGTTTAATGAATTTATTTGCAAATTATGGTGGAAAATAAGTATTTGGTCACCTACAAACAAGCAAGATTTCTGGCTCTCACAGACCTGTAACTTCTTCTTTAAGAGGCTCCTCTGTCCTCCACTCGTTACCTGTATTAATGGCACCTGTTTGAACTTGTTATCAGTATAAAAGACACCTGTCCACAACCTCAAACAGTCACACTCCAAACTCCACTATGGCCAAGACCAAAGAGCTGTCAAAGGACACCAGAAACAAAATTGTAGACCTGCACCAGGCTGGGAAGACTGAATCTGCAATAGGTAAGCAGCTTGGTTTGAAGAAATCAACTGTGGGAGCAATTATTAGGAAATGGAAGACATACAAGACCACTGATAATCTCCCTCGATCTGGGGCTCCACGCAAGAGCTCACCCCGTGGGGTCAAAATGATCACAAGAACGGTGAGCAAAAATCCCAGAACCACACGGGGGGACCTAGTGAATGACCTGCAGAGAGCTGGGACCAAAGTAACAAAGCCTACCATCAGTAACACACTACGCCGCCAGGGACTCAAATCCTGCAGTGCAAGACGTGTCCCCCTGCTTAAGCCAGTACATGTCCAGGCCCGTCTGAAGTTTGCATTTGGATGATCCAGAAGAGGATTGGGAGAATGTCATATGGTCAGATGAAATCAAAATATAACTTTTTGGTAAAAACTCAACTTGTCTGAGTTGCATCCAAAGAACACCATACCTACTGTGAAGCATGGGGGTGGAAACATCATGCTTTGGGGCTGTTTTTCTGCAAAGGGACCAGGACGACTGATCCGTGTAAAGGAAAGAATGAATGGGGCCATGTATCGTGAGATTTTGAGTGAAAATCTCCTTCCATCAGCAAGGGCATTGAAGATGAAACGTGGCTGGGTCTTTCAGCATGACAATGATCCCAAACACGCCGCCCGGGCAATGAAGGAGTGGCTTCGTAAGAAGCATTTCAAGGTCCTGGAGTGGCCTAGCCAGTCTCCAGATCTCAACCCCATTGAAAATCTTTGGAGGGAGTTGAAAGTCTGTGTTGCCCAGCGACAGCCCCATAACATCACTGCTCTAGAGGAGATCTGCATGGAGGAATGGGCCAAAATAATAATAATAATAATAATAATAATATGCCATTTAGCAGACGCTTTTATCCAAAGCGACTTACAGTCATGCGTGCATACATTATATATATATTTTTGAATATTTTTATTTTGTTTTATTTATATTTGTTTTGTTTATTTTTCCTTTTTTTTTTATTATAATTTTTTTTTTGTGAAGACTTACAGAAAACGTTTGACCTGTGTCATTGCCAACAAAGGGTATATAACAAAGTATTGAGAAACTTTTGTTATTGACCAAATACTTATTTTCCACCATAATTTGCAAATAAATTCATTAAAACTCCTACAATGTGATTTTCTGGACTTTTTTTCCTCATTTTGTCTGTCATAGTTGACGTGTACCTATGATGAAAATTACAGGCCTCTCTCATCTTTTTAAGTGGGAGAACTTGCACAATTGGTGGCTGACTAAATACTTTTTTCCCCCACTGTACACCTGTTCTGAAAGGCCCCAGAGTCTGCAAGGGGCACAACCAAGCAAGCGGCACCATGAAGACCAAGGAGCTCTCCAAACAGGTCAGGGACAAAGTTGTGGAAAAGTACAGATCAGGGTTGGGTTATAAAAAAAATATCTGAAACTTTGAACATCCCACGGAGCACCATTAAATCCATTATTAAAAATTGAAAGAATATGGCACCACAACAAACCTGCCAAGAGAGGGCCGCCCACCAAAACTCACGGACCAGGCAAGGAGGGCATTAATCAGAGAGGCAACAAAGAGACCAAATATAACCCTGAAGGAGCTTCAAAACTCCACAGCGGAGATTGGAGTATCTGTCCATAGGACCACTTTAAGCTGTACACTCCACAGAGCTGGGCTTTACGGAAGAGTGGCCAGAAAAAAGCCATTGCTTAAAGAAAGAAATAAGCAAACACATTTGATGTTCGTCAAAAGGCATGTGGGAGACTCCCCAAACATATGGAAGAATGTACTCTGGTCAGATGAGACTAAAATTGAGCTTTTTGGCCATCAATGCTGTGGGGATGTTTTTCATCGGCAGGGACTGGGAAACTGGTTTGAATTGAAGGATTGATGGATGGCGCTAGATACAGGGAAATTCTTGAAGGAAACCTGTTTCAGTCTTCCAGAGATTTGAGACTGGGACGGAGGTTCACCTTCCAGCAGGACAATGACCCTAAGGCATACTGCTAAAGCAACACTCGAGTGGTTTAAGGGGAAACATTTAAATGCCTTGGAATCGCCTAGTCAAAGCCCAGACCTCAATCCAATTGAGAATCTGTGGTATGACTTAAAGATTGCTGTACGCCAGCGGAATCCATCCAACTTGAAGGAGCTGGAGCAGTTTTGCCTTGAAGAATTGGCAAAAATCCCAGGGGCTAGTTGTGCCAAGCTTATAGAGACATACCCAAAAGGTGGCTCTACAAAGTATTAACTTTGGGGGGGTGAATAGTTGTGCACGCTCAGGTTTTCTGTTTTTTTGTCTTATTTCTTGTTTGTTTCACAAAAAATAATATTTGCATCTTAAAAGTGGTAGGCATGTTGTGTAAATCAAATGATACAAACCCTCCAAAAATCAATTTCAATTCCAGGTTGTAAGGCAACAAAATAGGAAAAATGCCAAGGGGGGTGAATATTTTCGCAAGCCACATCCAACGCGACTAACAGTCATGCTTGCATACATTTTAAGTATGGTAAATATTTCCCAATTTTGATTTGATGCAGGTACTGTATTCCAAGACTACACTATAAAAATAAAAGGTTCCTGGAGTATCCTTTAGGGGTTCTTCAAATTGAAACTGTGGAGGAACCCCCATAAATTCTTCGAAGAACCCTTTAAAAGGGTTCTTCAGAGAACCCCTTTTATTGGACCCTCAAATAACCTTTTGAATAAACCTTTTGGGGTTAATTTTTGAACTACTCCCCCGTCCCCTATTATTATTAATAATACGCATAATAATAACACAATATTTTAGTTATAGTCAGTGTTTATTAGGATTTTAGTGGCAAAGCAGAATTAAAAAATCAAAATATGAGGTAAACTCCCAGCAGAGCCCCAAGTCCAATGGGTATATCTTCTGGCGTGTTGATGTTAATGTGTTGATTTTCTCCGTATCCATAGCCAGAATGATTTTGCAGTGCATGGTGATCGAACAGGTTTCCGGTTATATTCATCAGAGGTGTAGGGAGGGTGAAGTCTGTGAATCACAAAAATAGTAATTATACAGATGTTTAACAAAACATGCACATGACAGTATTCATACCTTGGTTTTTGTGGTAAATGTGAATGAAAAACATTGTTTTGATAATGGTTTCATACACATGCCTTGTCCATAATGTAGAGGCCGATGAAATTTTCATTGAAGAGGTAAGGGAGGAGGATGGTACATGTGATCTGCATAACATAACAATACTAATTGACATATCTTTGTATGCCTCCTCATCTGTATATATGCAGACACAGAAACAATAGTGAGCAGTTCAGTCATCTGCACCCAAAACAGCAAGCCTTCAACATATTCTTATAGCCTACAAATTCTTACCTCTTGATATCCATTGAATTGTGTCCATTTTCTGTTATAGAAAGATTTGCACAAATATGAAAAGATAGATGGTATCATCAGAAAACAATATCAATTTAGATCATATAAGGGACAAACCTTACCTTAAATTGAGGAGATTTTTACATTGTTCAGTTAAGTGCTTGCACCTGCTGTCCTTTCAAATTGAAATCCAAATGTTTCCGTTGGGCAGTTAGGTTCCTGCAAGAACCCCCACAAACTGAAGAGGTTCCTCGATGAACCCCACCTCCTATGGGGTTCTTGGAAGAACCTTTTGGGGGCCATTTTCCGTGCCAAGAACCCTAAGGTTCGTCGAAGAACTTTGAGGATCTTAGAAGAACCCTTGTTGAACCCCTAATTTTTTGAGTGTATAAAACACAGAGGCTGTTCAGTCATAGTGCACCGCTCTCCTTATAATCCTCTTTGAAACCAGCAACAACATTCCACAGCTGAAATATAATCTACAAAGGCACTTTATTTGACACATTAGTCTTCATTTGCAGGCATGTCGCATTGTTATTGGCCATGCAGGAGTCTACCTGCAGGGAAAACTGGTTGCCCATTGTGGATATACATGTGGATTTGTTTTCCAGTGTACATCAATCAGCATCTGTTTTCCTGCTTGTGGCCCTGGTGTCCAACACAACAACCTCCCGTTCTCCAGAGGGAGAGGCTGTTCAGTATGAGCACCATGTACTGTAGTCATCTCCGTCCTGTTTACCGTGTTAATAGCCCTACCATCTCCTCCTGAGCCCACTCCTGTGCTCACATCTGACTTTACTCAAATTCTCATTATGCCAGTCTCCCAACGGACCCTAAAACAATCTGGCTCAGTGGGAAGCTAGTGTGGATGTTAGAACAGAGGACACTGGACATTATAACTGATCTAGAGACAGATCTGTTCTAGAGTCAGTTCTAGAGCTAGATCTGTTCTATAGTCAGATCTGGACCCCAAAACAAACGGTCTCCATTCTGATATCCACAATAGAAGCTACTGTGTATATTAAAACAGAGGATGAACAGGACATTAGAACTGTTCTATAGCTAGATCTGGACCCCAAAACAAACTCTGTCTCTGTTCTAATATCCACACTAGCTTCCCACTTAGTATTCATAGTTCATGAACTATGACACAATGTATTGGGCATCCATTGTAAGTGTTGTGCACATGGGAACATCACCCTCAGGACATGGAGTTGTTTCTTTTCTTAGTCAGAAATGATAATTACCATTGGCTAACATGCCCTAACACATACATTATAAGACAATGTTTCCAACCAATCAGATATTTGGTCTTGTATGTTTTGTTTTTGTCTGTCCAGTCTCTCATGGGAACATTTGTGACAAACACTTTTGAGGTGTGCTACAAATACTCTTACCCACAATGAAATGGTGTCTAAAACCCACAAACACTCTTACTTACAAGGAAATTGTATTCAACAAGGAGCACTGAGAGCAATGTCTGCTATGAGCTTTGAGCTTTATTAGGGTAACACAGCCAGGCTTACTGTATGTTTCTGCGTCAGACTCTTTTCTCAGAGCCTCAACATTCGATGCCAATCACTTGTGTCTCATTTGTTTGCATCAGTGCATTTACGACCAACGCCTTTCATAATCTGAATAGTTTAGAATTTCTTATGTCCGCTATGTAGTTTTGTGTACGATCTGACAGATTTCAGATAGAAATTCGATTTATAGATCTGTCTTTTTCATTGAAAGCAAGTCTAATAAGCTGTAGATCCATTCTATGTGTGATATTTGTATGCTTTCTTTCTTGCTTTTTTGTACTTTAAGTTTTGTACATCAGCTTGAAACACGTAGTCAGATATGATATGTTTGGTTATTTAAAAAATAATTCACAGTGGGTTTAGATGGTACAATGATTCTCTGCACTATACTTTGCTTGTTGTGTTACATAAACTGAAATACAGTTGAAGTCGGAAGTTTACATACACCTGAGCCAAATACATTTAAACTCAAAAAACGACAACAATGCAAATAGTCCAGGTAGCCATTTCATTAGCTGTTCAGGAGTCTTATGGCTTGGGGGTAGAAGCTGTTAAGAAGCCTTTTGGACCTAGACTTGGCGCTCTGGTACTGGAGTCTTTGAAAATGTTTAGGGCCTTCCTCTGACACCGCCTGGTATAGAGGTCCTGGATGGCAGGAAGCTTGGCCCCAGTGATGTACTGGGCCGTACGCACTACCCTCTGTAGTGCCTTGTGGTCGGAGGCTGAGCAGTTGCCATACCAGGCGGTGATGCAACCAGTCAGGATGCGCTCGATGTAGAACTTTTTGAGGATCTTAAGACCCATGCCAAATCTTTTCAGTCTCCTGAGGGGGAATAGGCTTTGTCGTGCCCTCTTCACGATTGTCTTGGTGTGTTTGGACCATGATAGTTTGTTGGTGATGTGGACACCAAGGAACTTGAAGCTCTCAACCTGTTCCACTACAGCCCCGTCGATGGGAATGGGGGCGTGCTCGGTCCTCTTCTTTTTCCTGTAGTCCACAATCATCTCCTTTGTCTTGATCACGTTGAGGGAGAGGTTGTTATCCTGGCACCACACGGCGAGGTCTCTGACCTCCCCCCTATAGGCTGTCTCATCGTTGTCGGTGATCAGGCCTACACTGTTGTGTTGTCGGCAAACTTAATGATGGTGTTGGAGTCGTGCCTGGCCATACAGTCATGGGTGAACAGGGAGTACAGGAGGGGACTGAGCACCCACCCCTGAGGGGCCCCTGTGTTGAGGATCAGCGTGGCAGATGTATTATTACCTGCCATTAACACCTGGGGGCGGCCCGTCAGGAAGTCCAGGATCCAGTTGCAGAGGGAGCTGTTTAGTCCCAGGGTTCTTAGCTTTGAGGGAACTATGGGGTTGAACGCTGAGCTGTAGTCAATG
Organism: Coregonus lavaretus; assembly: GCF_964263955.1. Lineage (NCBI taxonomy): Eukaryota > Metazoa > Chordata > Actinopteri > Salmoniformes > Salmonidae > Coregonus > Coregonus lavaretus. The sequence goes on along the minus strand of NC_140015.1, from coordinate 35,861,499 downwards.
AATAGCATTCTCACGTAGGTGTTCCTTTTTTCCAGGTGGGAAAGGGCAGCGTGGAGTGCAATAGAGATTGCATCATCTGTGGATCTGTTTGGGCGGTATGCAAATTGGAGTGGGTATAGGGTTTCTGGGATAACAAAGGGGTTGAATACTTATTGACTCAAGACATTTCAGCTTTCCATTTTTATTAATTGGTAAACATTTTGAAAAACAGAATTCCATTTTGACATTATGGGGTATTGTGTGTAGGCAAGTGACCAAAATTTTTTAATTCAGGCTGTAACACAACAAAATGTGGAAAAAGTCAAAGGGTGTGAATACTTTCTGAAGGCACTGTATATATTTAACATTACCCCAGGACAGTAAGGACACTTTACTTAATAACTTTCCCAGAATCAAAGAAAAAGGAGCACTCGGATGTCTGCAATGACCCTTGAGGTTTATTAAGGATACATAGACAGGCTTATGTTTATTAGGGTGGCAGACAGGCTTATGTTTATTAGGGTGACAGACAGGCTTATGTTTATTAGGGTGACAGACAGGCTTATGTTTATTAGGGTGACAGACAGGCTTATGTTTATTAGGGACACACAGACAGGCTTATTTTTCTGTGTGTCAGACGTCTTCCTCAGAGCCATGACATTCTCTTGAGACTGACAAGTATATATGTTTGCGTCAGTGTATTTCGAACCAATGTTTTTCAGAATCTGAAGAGTTTAGAATCTTAAGAAGTGTCATGTCTAAATCTAAGGAGGCTTCAAAACCTTAGTACGCTTCAATAAGTTTCATGTTGTAACATCTTTTAGTTTTGTACAGAGGTACATTCAAATGTGTAACTCTCTTCCAACGGCCACGTTTGTAAAAAACGCAAGTCTACCGCTACCTTGTCACCCGAACATAAGTGTAATTGGCCCTAATTCACTCTCAAAGGCGCCGCTTGAATTGATTAATGATCATCATATTTACAAATTAGGTATAGTCTCCACCCCTTGTATTTAAAGGGGAAATCCAGGATTTGAAAATCAACAAAGTGGTAAAACTGTATTATATAAAAATTATAGTTTTAACCATGTTTTGAGGCTATATAGTGTTTGTTTACATTTACATTGTTTACAAACAATGGAGTAAAACAAGCTTATATTTTGGGTTCTGATGGGGTACGACTGTTGAACTAAGCTCAGAATCAGAATCACCTTAATTCGCCAGGCACATTTAGCTACACACACTCAGAATTTGACTTGGTGATATGGTGCTGCTATTGATAACATTTAGAGACAGACAGTTTACACAAAATTATTATATTATTATTAAAGTGTACATACATTATTGCAGGCATGTAAAAATAGTTTTGAAAAAGAAAAAAGTCAAAATAATGGATGTACCAATCACGAATTTCCCCTTTAACACCTTGTGGCGTGTTCAGGTTAGGATCTGTTGTAAAGTTGGATATTTTCAGAAAACACCTCCCTCTGCTTGATTATTCAGCTCATAGGTTAGGTAATTAGGGCTATGAGCTGAGTGTGAAATCAGATCGAGTCTGGAATTTAGATGGGTATTTAAAAAGCCAGGCTATTCTAATAAGGGGCACAGATGTTTATAAATGGACAATCATCATAGCTTTTTGTACCCCTTGAATGTCTGTTCTTTGTCCGTGTGTAAATGCCACACAGTTCAAAGATCTAAAGATAATGATCGATCATTATTGCTGTTTGTGAATTAATTTCACATACTATGCAATAACAATGTTTTGTCTGTGTTCTAAAGGCATCACAACAATGGACTAGTTGTTTCATGTTTTGCATTTACAATGGACTAGTTTTTTCATGTATTGCATTTACAATGGACTAGTTGACATTTACAGCTCAAAGATCTAAAGATAAAGAACATGATGAGGATGTAAACAGACTGTGTCCCAAAACTATGTCTCAAATGGCACCCTATTCCCTACATAGTACACTACTTTTGACCAGAGCTCTATTGGTTCTGGTCAAAAAGTACTGCGTTATATAGGGAATAGGGTGCCATTTGGGACACCCATTTTCCTCATAACTAGATTATAATACTGTTGACACAGCGTGAAGAGCCCATATGGCTGGGATTACATCATTTCCATCAGATCATTATACTGTAATGAAATGCATAAATTATGTATTATCACTCACAGGGTATAGTTGAAAGCTGATTAGGTAAATAGGTTGAGTTCCTTGGATAGAGGCAGTGGGTTTCCATGGGCAACAAGCTTGAACAAGCTATCTCTATGATGGTATCCTGACCTCAGTGGTCTCCATGGTTAAATAACAGGAACAACGAACAAAGCCTGCGCTTGTCATATTGCCTGTTTGTCTTTTGTTTATGGGAAAACAACTAGACAACGGGTATACTGTGGAATTTAGTGTTGAGATGTCTGAGATATTAGCTCAGCGGTCGAAGAGATGGTCTCATGTCGTGAATAATTTGTTTTTGCCCTCATAGCTATAAAAGGTTTTATACTGTAGTAACAGATGGGGATTTGTAACCTCACTCCCCAGCTTGAAAGGCCTCCAGCCATGCTGCAGAATTCATAGCTATTCGCTAGCGTAGCTGGCTAACACGTGAAGGAGGGCGGTCAGGTGTGTTTGTGAGGCAGTGGCCCAGGGTTCTAGTCTTGGTGGTTAGGGAGGAAGTGGTTCAGCTAAGCAAGCACAGTGATGTCCGTCACACGTACTATGACTGTGGTATGTGGTTTTCTTACCAACCTTAGTTGAATGCACTGACCAGAAGGTCAGCATACTGATAATTACATCTCTGAGGTCAAGACCCACTACATAACCGTGTACATTTAGATGCATGACAGCTGTGCTTTCTAATACCTTGAGTGGATCTCAAATATCTTTCCCCACATCCTCTCTCCTCACCTCCTCTTGAAACCTATTGGAAGAGATGCTCCGAGGGGAGGGACCTCAGATCTTCTCCAATGCTTTTTTTTATGCGTCCAACATAATAATTATAAATTATAGATAGATATCGACGTCGGGCACCCCCAAGAGTCAATGTATAATTAGAACACTGAAAGGTAATACTTAATCACTCACTGTATTTGAGTAACTTGGATTCAATCCAATGCACGTTCTAGAGCAACGCACTAGACAGCTGTTGGCGAAGATCGCATTCATGGTAAATACTGCGGATGATGACAAAAACTTAAATTAACTTTAAAAAGTGCGTTGTCAGCTGTCTAGTGTCCTGCCTATAACGTGCCTTGGATTGAATCCCGGCCAAACTATGACTCTCTGTCTGCATCCCTCCAGGTCTCTTCACCCTCTCCGGGCTGGGCGTCTACGTCAGCTACTGCCAACAGGCTCGGGAGCTGTTGGAACCTGATATTCTGGCCAGCATCCATGTGTCCTATGGCTGGTCGTTGGGTATGGCCTGTCTCTCCTTCAGCCTGGAGGTGACCGCGGGCCTGCTGCTGATGCTGGCTGCTCGTATGGCCCACCTCATGGGACACGACCATGGAGTCATCATTATCGCCATGGCCTGAAAAGGGAAAGAGAACGGACTGAAACTGGAAGGGACTACTGGAAGGGTCCAATCAGAATCACTCATTTTCATTCTCTGTTGCCAAACGTTTTTAAATGTTTTCTGTTGTGTGCCCTAATGAACACGACCCCTGACTGTGACCACTGATCAAACTTCCCAGTGCATTGCAACTCCAAAGGACTGACTTGGATGTTGCATGTTCTAGGTTTCTCCTCTGAGCTACTGGTCCATATTAGGACAGTCTCAGAGACACACGAACTTGGCTCCACAATGCAACCCTCTCTGGACACATGGACTCATTATTGGGGGCAGCAGGTCTATTTTGCTAATTGAAAGGGATTTGCAAGGCTCCAATCATACACACGGACACACAAAAACACACTCTTTCTGGCAATATTACATAGCCAGTCACTAGATTCGAATGCTACAAAGGACAAATGCTTTCGCATCCTCAATGGCTGGAGGGCAACAGCAGTTAATAAGGCTTCGATTACTTAGCACCTCTATTTCCTCTGGTTTCCTCAGGGTTCATAGCCCAGAAGCTACTTTCAACACATTACATACATTGTCACAACTAATAATTTTATTAATGTTGTGGCTCTTTGCTAATCAATGAGTTGTTGTGAGATGAAGAAAGAAACTAAGTTAATCACTAGGACATTATTGCTATAGGGAAGTTTGGTTTTGGTTTCTCAGTGCACTTGTCTCTGTAGTTGTGTATCGTAATGATAGTAGACGTTGTAGAATTTAATTGGGAAAAAAATGATTTTAACCAAATTTCAAAATGCTTTAACGTAATAATTGTCTAGTAGACAGATGCCTGCCTTGTGCTTGCATCATGGCAGTCTTGTTTGTGTTATGTTCCAACTCCTTTCAAACCTTGCTACAGTAACATTAAATCATACTGACTATGAGGGCTAACAAATGAAATTGGTTTCTTGTGTATGCTGCACCACATTCTAAATTGCCTTAACATACTAAACTCCTCACCCTCACAATGTAGAACGATGATCATTAGTCTGAAAGATGTGTTTTTACAGTGGGCTATTTCAGTCCCACATAAAGTAGCTTCCCTCACTCACAAGTTCCCCTGTGTTTCCACCTGCAAATTGTGCAAAGGTCAACTGCATAGCAGTAGTATAAAGGACTAAAAACAAGTTCATAAAACAACTCATCTGCAGAGAGAGATCAGCTACTGTATGTACCAGAAACAAAAACCTTCCTAAAGAGAGAGAGCAGATGCAGGTTGAGAGAGACAATCTTCAGACAAGCTCTCTGTGCTAGGTGAGTTATAAACCCTGAGAAATGAGTTAACTGTCATAAAAGGTGTGTCCATTTGAACATTTGAGTGTGTGGGTGTTTTTCAGTTTGTTCCTCTGTTCTCGTCAACAGAACAACCTTCTCAACAGGGATGGAGGAATTTGGAATCCAGTTGATACTTAATCTCTATTGAGATTAAATCCTGGGATGAGAGCAGACAGGACTGTCTGAGGAAAGATGCAGACCTGGTGATCATAAACAGCTGAGAGGTACAGGTGAGAGTTACACAGAGAGAGAGAGAGAGAGAGAGAGAGAGAGAGGAGAGAGAGAGAGAGAGAGAGAGAGAAGAGAGAGAGAGAGAGAGAGAGAGAGAGAGAGAGAGAGAGAGAGAGAGAGAGAGAGAGAAGAGAGAGAGAGAGAGAGAGAGAGAGAGAGAGAGAGAGAGAGGAGAGAGAGAGAGAGAGAGAGAGAGAGAGAGAGAGAGAGAGAGAGAGAGAGAGAGAGAGAGAGAGTGAGAGAGAGAGAGAGAGAGAGAGAGAGGAGAGAGAGAGAGAAGGATAGGAGAGAGAGAGAGAGAGAGAGAGAGAGAGAGAGAGAGAGAAGAGAGGAGAGAAGATGAGAGAGGAGCTTGAGAGAGAGAGAGAGAGAGAGAGAGAGAGACTGGTTCAAAAATGACAGTTGGAGCAAAACCATTTCAGAGAGAGAGAGCTGAAGTATCATATGTGAGTGGGCTGAGGAGAAAGTCAGTGAATTATGTTCATGATTTTCCTCAGCTGTTATCAGGTATTTATCCATGCATTACACTGGCATGAATTCTAGATTGGTCTGACTGACTGAGGTAAACCACTGACTACACCGTAGGAGATTAGAATATTCTAGAGTTCAGCTGTTTGTGCAGGCTTATGTCCCAGCCCAGCATTACACCACCTGATTAAAATAATACACAAATCAATTACACCGGGTTGCAAAATTCTTGTAACTTTCCAAAAATTACCCGGTTTTTCCAGAGGTTCCGGTTTAGAACATTGACGGAATCAGGGGGCAATAAGCAGGAAATCCAGAATCCACCAAGTAGGATTTCTGGAAACCAGAGAATTGTTGTGAAGTTACCGGATTTTGCAATGCTAGACCGATGTTAGCTAATTTATTCCAGTGTGTTCCAGGTCCAGGAGTGAAGAAGAGTGTTATCGCCTAAATAAAGCGCTCTGTATTGTTACAAGTGGAGCGGACAGTCTAATAACTATCACGGCAGGGAGGACTGTGCTGAACGAGGGTCATATTCTTCTAGCCCAGAGGAGAGCTGGAGTGATACACTGTGCAGTGAATCGCACTTCTGGATCTGTGAGAAAGTATCCATAACTCAAACTCCAATTCCACACAGTTGAACTGAAGTTGAACCAAAGTGAACTACTCACTTATATAAAATGACATCAGCGTCATCTTGCCTGGGTTTTTATGATGCTCCCAACCCTCATGTTGCTAACATTAAATTGTCTTGACTCTTAGGGCTGAAAACGGTTTCTCATACTAATTAATCACACCTTACTCACGTATCACCATGTGGAATGGCAATATGTATGAGACTATAAACTCAAAGTGACATGATAAGTGAAACACGTTGTGGAGTACGGCTGCATCGAACGTTTAGCACATGGTACACCTATAGCTATGTAGTCAGTGTGACTCATAAACCTACCATATATGTAGTCAGTGTGACTCATAGGCCTACCATATATGTAGTCAGTGTGACTCATAAACCAACATAGCTATAGGCCTACCATATACAGTGGGGAGAACAAGTATTTGATACACTGCCGATTTTGCAGGTTTTCCTACTTACAAAGCATGTAGAGGTCTGTCATTTTTATCATAGGTACACTTCAACTGTGAGAGACGGAATCTAAAACAAAAATCCAGAAAATCACATTGTATGATTTTTAAGTAATTAATTTGCATTTTATTGCATTACATAAGTATTTGATCACCTACCAACCAGTAAGAATTCCGGCTCTCACAGACCTGTTAGTTTTTCTTTAAGAAGCCCTCCTGTTCTCCACTCATTACCTGTATTAACTGCACCTGTCCACACACTCAATCAAACAGACTCCAACCTCTCCACAATGGCCAAGACCAGAGAGCTGTGTAAGGACATCAGGGATAAAATTGTAGACCTGCACAAGGCTGGGATGGGCTACAGGACAATAGGCAAGCAGCTTGGTGAGAAGGCAACAACTGTTGGCACAATTATTAGAAAATGGAAGAAGTTCAAGATGACGGTCAATCACCCTCGGTCTGGGGCTCCATGCAAGATCTCACCTCGTGGGGCATCAATGATCATGAGGAAGGTGAGGGATCAGCCCAGAACTACACGGCAGGACCTGGTCAATGACCTGAAGAGAGCTGGGACCACAGTCTCAAAGAAAACCATTAGTAACACACTACGCCGTCATGGATTAAAATCCTGCAGCGCACGCAAGGTCCCCCTGCTCAAACCAGCGCATGTCCAGGCCCGTCTGAAGTCTGCCAATGACCATCTGGATGATCCAGAGGAGGAATGGGAGAAGGTCATGTGGTCTGATGAGACAAAAATAGAGCTTTTTGGTCTAAACTCCACTTGCCGTGTTTGGAGGAAGAAGAAGGATGAGTACAACCCCAAGAACACCATCCCAACCGTGAAGCATGGAGGTGGAAACATCATTCTTTGGGGATGCTTTTCTGCAAAGGGGACAGGACGACTGCACCATATTGAGGGGAGGATGGATGGGGCCATGTATCGCGAGATCTTGGCCAACAACCTCCTTCCCTCAGTAAAAGCATTGAAGATGGGTCGTGACTGGGTCTTCCAGCATGACAACGACCCGAAACACACAGCCAGGGCAACTAAGGAGTGGCTCCGTAAGAAGCATCTCAAGGTCCTGGAGTGACCTAGCCAGTCTCCAGACCTGAACCCAATAGAACATCTTTGGAGGGAGCTGAAAGTCCGTATTGCCCAGCGACAGCCCCGAAACCTGAAGGATGTGGAGAAGGTCTGTATGGAGGAGTGGGCCAAAATCCCTGCTGCAGTGTGTGCAAACCTGGTCAAGACCTACAGGAAACGTATGATCTCTGTAATTGCAAACAAAGGTTTCTGTACCAAATATTAAGTTATGCTTTTCTGATGTTTCAAATACTTATGTCATGCAATAAAATGCAAATTAATTACTTAAAAATCATACAATGTGATTTTCTGGATTTGTTGAATGACGGGTCAGACCAAGGCGCAGCGTGATATGCGTACATGTTTATTAACTTATCAACACAACGACAAAACAACAACCGAAACGTGAAGTCCAAGGTAGAACACACAACATACCTTACAAGGAACAAGATCCCACAACACACTAGTGCCAATAGGCTGCCTAAGTATGATCCCCAATCAGAGACAACGAGCGACAGCTGCCTCTGATTGGGAACCACACCGGCCAACATAGATCCACACATACTAGATCGACAACATAGAATACACAACTGTGGTATCGCATCGAATGCTGGTGGGTATTGCTGTCGATCAAAGAATCCACTTAAGCTGCACCGTGTTTTAGAGACTTTTATTCATACCACGAGGTTACAGCATAAGTTAACAGACCCGCGGAGATCCGGAGAAGCAGTCCCAAATAAATCTCAATGCTTTCTGCCCCTCCGTCGTTGTTCCCCCAGTATATATAACCTCCCAAGATGTGGGTGGCTCCCTCTACTGTCCAATCCCCGTGTCTACAACACACTTCCTGTCTGTTGTATGTGGCGTTACACTAAAACATTCCCTCTTGATACCAAAATCAACATTCTTTCAGTTCCACTTAAAAAAACATTTAACACCATCATAATGTCAATACACTACACAACAAAGAATATACACACCCTGACTCAACATATACGAGTCCCCTGAGTCAGGGCGTGACAAGTACACAGTATGTAGTTTTAGTGAGTAGTAGGCAAGACAAAACAATACTGGGACCTTTGCTAGCCTATTTCTAGACAATATATCTGTTCTTTTTAGGGGCCCCTTTTTGCCTCAAGACCACCCCCAGAGGCATAGCCTCGTTAATGTATTAGCATGCATGTTACCTGGCTGAGTGGTTTACCATTAACATAAGATGTTGGTGTCTCTCAGCTTCTGTTGTTGTTTGCTGCAATGTCATGTCAGTATAAATGCCGTCAATAGTCATGTATCAATATTGCTCAGTGTCCATGTGTTAACCTAATTGTAGCATCAACATATTCTTATTTGAACAGACAATCTGCCAATTGGGCAATTTTCTAATAGGGTTTGTGTCTTTGCCAAGTTTGCGCCTGCTATTTACAGAGGGAAATGCTAAACAAACAAACAAAGCTATCAGCAAAATTAATTATTCTTTTTTTTTTTTTTTTTTATATATAAGGCCGGATTTCAAAATAATGCAGATACTGTATACTATTAAGTGCAAACTGGTTCTAAAGTTTGATACATCTGACCATATAATTATGTTCAAAATTATATACAATTACTACAGTATAAAAAGCCTAAGTTATTTTCCTTACAAGGTGGCTGGCACAAAGACAGACAGACTAATGACGCTGTAAGTTTCAACTGAATTGTAGCCAACCGCTTTAAGCCTTCTTTGGTTCTGCTTACTGGGCAAATTAAGCATTATGCAAATAGACAATACCTTACAACATCACAACCACAGCTTTTATAACCCCAATTCGTTCCAAGTTCCACTCACTTAAATTAGCAAATTATTATTTTTGCAATATACAATGCCTTACAAGAACATAACAGTATGTGTGCATTGTGCTGGTGAAAGCAGATGTGGCTTATGTAAAGAAATGTTTCTCCAGCAATTCCTATGGAGACACTCCTATGGTGGGCACATTTTTGGTTTAATCGAGCACTAACACATCAGATTGAACTAATGAAGGGCTAGTGCTGAGTGCTGTTAGTGATGGCTGTTAGTGATGGGCTAGATCAAGAATATGCACCATCTAAGTCCCCCGGAAATGGATTAAGAAACAGGGAACCTAGGTTTTTTCACAATAGTGAGCCAAACCAAGCTGAGCCAAACCATGCTGAGCCAAACCAAACCAAGCTGAGCCAAACCAAACCAAGCTGAGCCAAACCATGCTGAGCCAAACCATGCTGAGCCAAACCAAGCTGAGCCAAACCATGCTGAGCCAAACCATGCTGCGCCAAACCAAGCTGAGCCAAACCAAGCTGAGACAAACCATGCTGTGCCAAACCATGCTGAGCCAAACCAGGCTTGTCTACGATCAGCGGTCTGGTTACACATCCACCACAGTTGCTGGAACTGTGCTAATGTGACAGTTGTTAAAGTACTTTGTGAATTTCACCAGGTTCATATATTAATATAACATATTGATTTGTTATTATGCATGCATCCTGGGGAATAGGGGAGTGTGTACTATGTTTTGCCCTGCGTACTGGTGCTCAAATCATTTTGATGCACTAGGAGAGGTAGGCACGCTTTTTCTGTCTTCAGCACGTTTAAGCACAAAGTCATACACACAGTGTTTTGTTCATGAATAATGTTGTATATTTATAGTTTACTCATAAGTGGATGGTATTGTACTTTTTAGGATGATATTAACATTCTGAATTCAACATGTGGTTACCAGCTAGCTAAGGTATTGTATGTACGAACGATGGCTAGCTCCTCGACTGATCCCAGTCCTTTGTATTGTGCGTCTATGTTGTAGAAAGAGGTGACAATTGGCAGAACATATTTGTGCTCTACAAATGTTTTGTCTTTTCTTTTGGATGCAGAGAGAATTCTGATTCATTAAAACAACCTGATCTCCGAAGTCCATGTCTATAGTCCTAATCAATCACACACAATGCAGAACTACAGTGGTGCAGTACAGCACCGGTTACACTGAAAAGGACACAATGTGAAAAGAAAATAACCAACCCAGCACGGTTTGGGTTGGGTCGGCACGCGCTGTAGTGTGAAAAGGGTACAAGTGAGTCACTAGGCAGCGGGTTTTGCAGGACTGTCAGGGGTGAACGGCTGCGGTTGTGTTTGGTAATATCGCTGAATGGGATTGTTTGGACCGATCAGCCTTTGACAGATTATTTCACATCTCAGTGTGTGATCATCATCAGCTCTACCTGTGTATGACTCGCAGGGCTTCAGGAGGGACCTGCATCGGGCTTCAGGAGGGACCTGCATCGGGGTTCAGGAGGGACCTGCATCGCTTCAGTAACCGCCACCGCATGCCATCACATGCATTTCCAACAGGAACTAAGCCCTTATGATCCCCCTGGAAGTGGAAGGGCACCGTTTGTTTGTTTGCAGCAATGGTATTGGTACAAGATGCCAAGGACTTGAACTCAAAGGTATGGCCTACACACTAGTGTGATTCCAAGCCATTCAATATGCAGAGGACGGGATTAGTCTAGCTATCGCTGTGAAAAACCAATGTGTAGTCATTGATATAATAGGGCTCCATGGGACATAAAAAATTCATAAGAGATTCTGCAATAATGGCCTGCACTGCACTGGTGTGAACATTCACAGTTACTTGCGACATACTGCGCATGCACAGCGAGTCAGAATCACCCCATTTATGAAGCACTCCAATTCTATGTCCAGTCAGCTCTTTGGCTGCAGGCACCCGCGGTCTTCTTAGTGTTAAAGGGGCAATCAGCAGTTGCTACGTCCATTTTTGGACTTATAAATTAATCACATTGATTCTTGAAGAATATAACTTATAAATGCCTCATGGGCTTAATTCAACTGTCATACCCCATCAGAACCCAAAACATGAGCTTGTTTTATTCCAATGTTTGTAAAAATATATATATACACTACCGGTCAAAGGTTTTAGAACACCTACTCATTCAAGGGTTTTCTTTATCTTGACTATTTTCTACATTGAAAAATAATAGTGAAGACATCAAAACTATGAAATAACACATATGGAATCACGTAGTAACCAAAAAAGTGTTAAACAAATCAAAATAAATGTTAAATTTGAGATTCTTCAAATAGCCACCCTTTGCCTTGACGGCAGCTTTGCACACTCTTGGCATTCTCTCAACCAGCTTCACCTGGAATGTTTTTCCAACAGTCTTGAAGGAGTTCCCACATATGCTGAGCACTTGTTGGCTGCTTTTCCTTTACTCTGCGGTCCAACTCATCCCAAACCATCTCAATTTGTTTGAGTCCGGGGGATTGTGGAGTCCAGGTCATCTGATGCAGCACTCCATCACTCTCCTTCTTGGTAAAATAGCCCTTACACAGCCTGGAGGTGTGTTGGGTCATTGTCATGTTGAAAAACAAATGATAGTCCCACCAAGCCCAAACCAGATGGGATGGCGTATCGCTACAGAATTCCGTGGTAGCCATGCTGGTTAAGTGTGCCTTGAATTCTAAATAAATCACAGGCAGTGTCACCAGCAAAGCACCCCCACACCATAACATCTCCTCCTCCATGCCTTACGGTGGGAAATACGCATGCAGAGATCATCCGTTCACCCACACCGTGTCTCACAAAGACACAGTGGTTGGAACCAAAAATCTCAAATTTGGACTCCAGACCAAAGGACACATTTCCACCGGTCTAATGTCCATTGCTCGTGTTTCTTGACCCAAACAGGTCTCTTCTTCTTATTGGTGTCCTTTAGTAATGGTTTCTTTGCAGCAATTCGACCATGAAGGCCTGATTCACACAGTCTTCTCTGAATGGTTGATTTTGAGATGTGTCTGTTACTTGGACTCTGTGAAGTATTTATTTGGGCTGCAATTTCTGAGGCTGGTAACTCTAATGAACTTATCCTCTGCAGCAGAGGTAACTCTGGGTCTTCCATTCCTGTGGCGGTCCTCATGAGAGCCAGTTTCATCATAGCACTTGATGGTTTTTGTGACTGGACTTGAAGAAACTTTAAAAGTTATTGACATTTTCCATGTTAACTGAACTTCATGTCTTAAAGTAATGATGGACTGTCATTTATCTTTGCTTATTTGAGATGTTCTTGCCATAATATGGACTTGGTCTTTTACCAAATAAGGCAATCTTCTGTATACCAACGCTACCTTGTCACAACACAACTGATTGGCTGAAATGCATTAAGAAGGAAAGAAATTCCACAACTTAACTTTTAAGAAGGCACACCTGTTAATTTAAATGCATTCCAGGTGACTACCTCATGAAGTTGGTTGAGAGAATGCCAAGAGTGTGCAAAGCTGTCATCAAGGCAAAAGGTGGCTATTTGAAGAATCTCAAATATAACATTTAGTTTGATTTGTTTAACACTTTTTTGGTTACTACGTGATTCCATGTGTGTTATTTCATAGTTTTGATGTCTTCACTATTATTTTTCAATGTAGAAAATAGTCAAAATAAAGAAAAACCCTTGAATGTGTAGGTGTGTCCAAACTTTTGACCGGTTGTGTATATATATATAAAAAAAAGTTGTCACATACTATATCAAGGCTGGTCAGTCCTTGTATCCATAGCTCTGTCTATGAATTTGAGAGTGGTTACATTTCTCCTGCCCCATCCCTCAGCTTTTTACCGAACCAGGGGTGGGGCTACCGCTTTGTTATTGTTTCTACCTCTGATTGCCGCTTTAAGGTGTCAGGTGTTGACTAGAATGGTGGCTGTGAATTAATGACCAGAGCTCGGCAATGGGGCTCTGGCAGCCTTGCAACTATAGATTAGGGCAGTCCAAATCACATTCAACTTTAATGGAGCCAGTGTAATATTTCATTCCTCTCTCTCGCCGCATAATAATACCAAGGCTGACAGGGAGACATCGCTCTCTTTCGGCGGCAGCACTCACATAGTTTTGACAGAGTGCTGCTGTTTTGACTTAGGTATCTGCCATTCCACTATCTGTAGGGAAACAACATTGCCTTACAAGCTTCATAATAATGTGCCTTTCTTTCTTTCTTTCTTTCTTTCTTTCTTTCTTTCTTTCTTTCTTTCTTTCTTTCTTTCTTTCTTTCTTTCTTTCTTTCTTTCTTTCTTTCTTTCTTTCTTTCTTTCTTTCTTTCTTTCTTTCTTTCTTTCATGTTAGTCCAGTTCTAGGGCAGTAAACCTTGTTGTGTATTCAACTCCCCTCTGCTTTCTCAGATCTGTCATCCTTTCATCTTCTGGTAATTAGTTTTGAGCATGGAGGGTCACAGGTCATTGAGACCCTCCATACACACACCTGTGTTGCGGATAGCCACTGACCACGCTCCACAGGCCTGTTGCCAGGTAGGAACACATCACCTCCAGGGCTTCATCTACCCACGCTCCACAGGCCTGTTGTCGGGCAGGAACACATCACCTCCAGGGCTCCATCTACGCACGCTCCACAGCCCTGTTGCCGGGTAGGAACACATCACCTCCAGGGCTCCATCTACCCACGCTCCACAGCCCTGTTGCCGGGTAGGAACACATCACCTCCAGGGCTCCATCTACCCACGCTCCACAGGCCTGTTGCCAGGTAGGAACACATCACCTCCAGGGCTCCATCTACCCACGCTCCACAGGCCTGTTGCCGGGTAGGAACACATCACCTCCAGGGCTTCATCTTCCTATTGCATGTACTTTCCAGCGCCATTACTGTGTCACCAACCTGATTACCTGGTCCGAGACAACACATAATTGTCTTGAATTGACTGCTGCTATATTTAGTCTACCTAACACATCCACATCAACAGACAGGGAAACCCTGCATGTCTTATACATTGTTTGTGCTTCACCTCAGAAGACCTCTGTTACTCTCTGCTGGTTTAATAGCCATGGAGGTGTGTGCAAACAATATCAGTCTCCTATGGTTGACAAGTGTGAAAGGGTACAGTACATGTAGTATTGGAATTCAGTGAAACTCTTACTGCAGCAAACATGAATTGAAAAGCAAAATTCTTCCTGCATAAAATATTAATTATTCAACTGAGTTAGTTTTGTCTCCTTTTGTTCTCCAGACCTTGTCATTATAAAAATAATAATTTCTAGGTTTACCACAGTTCAGCTTTCATTGAGTACAAAATAACATTTTTTAAGCTATGCCTCCCTGACACTCACACTCTGTACAGGATTGGAGGCATTTCCATTGGAGGCTAATTTGCACTCCGCCATATTTGTCACACGCTGTAGTAATTGTGATAAAGGCTCAATGACTCACACTAACTTACTGTCAGTCTTCAGATACACCGCATTAAACACACCACTCTCTCGAACCATTCACGGAAATTGTCTTGCGGTTCATTAGCAAGATGAAATTTGCTTCAGATGTGCAATGAGATGTGCTTGAAATAATGTGGCCGTTTAAAATAAACAGACTACATAACTGGAGTATCTGTCAAACCAGTGGAATTACTGGTTTTCTCATCCGGTTTTCAAATGTAATATTTGCATCGTAGCGGAAGTAGTTTGTTGGCTTTATTGGTGATTGGTTGGATTTTCTTGTTTAATCAAAATTGATAACCCTAACCAGGAAGACACTGATGAACAAAACAACATTCTTCTCAATTTGGGGGAAATCCAATTGGGTTTATGACAGCACCAACACAGTTACACTTACGATACCGCCTAAACAAAAGCAATGTTAAGCTTTGCGTTTGTCGGCTACCGCTGATCTGACTGAATCCTGGCCTAAGTATAAATTATTCCATGTACTGAGGCGGCAGGAAGTCTGGAGAGGATAGAGAGGCGGATCAGTGGGTTGCCGGTTCAAATAAAATCATGTCAAAACAGAAAAATCTGTAGGTCAGCCTAGCTCCTATCTGCTGTTGTTGTGCTCTTGAACAAGGCTATATGTTCCTAACCCTGGCTTTTGACACCTCTCTCTGTGTGTGTGTGTGTGTGTGTGTGTGTGTGTGTGTGTGTGTGTGTGTGTGTGTGTGTGTGTGTGTGTGTGTGTGTGTGTGTGTGTGTGTGTGTGGCTGTTTTGGAAGTAAAAGAGAAATTCCATGATCTGAAAAGAAAATAGATAATGGTATTATTCTTCTGAATGAACTCAAATGCCCATTCTCACTGCACAAGAGGAATGTTACTCTCTTGGAAACTCCTATTATATTGACCAGAGATAACTTGGCTCCTAAAAAATGGTTTATTGTCAAGAGATGCCTTGGCCCCTAAAAAAAAAAAATACAGTTTATACACTACTTGACCAAAAGTATGTGGACACTTGCTCCTCGAACATCTCATTCCAAGATCATGGCCATTAATATGGAGTTGGTCCCTCCTTTGCTGCTATAACAGCCTCCACTCTTCTGGGAAGGCTTTCCACTAGATGTTGGAACATTGCTGCGGGGACTTGCTTCCATTCAGCCCAAAGAGCATTAGTGAGGTTGGGCACTGATGTTGGGTTATTACGCCTGGCTCGCAGTTGGTGTTCCAATTCATCCCAAAGGTGGTCAGGGCTCTGTGCAGGCCAGTCAAGTTCTTCCACACCGATCTCGACAAACCATTTCTGTATGGACCTCGCTTTGTGCACGGGGGCATTGTCATGCTGAAACAGGAAAGGGCTTTCCCCAAACTATTGCCACAAAGTTGGAAGCACAGAATTGTCTAGAATGTCATTGTATGCTGTAGCGTTAAGATTTCCCTTCACCGGAACTAAGGGGCCTAGCACGAACCATGAAAAACAGCCCCTGACTATGATTCCTCCTCCACCAAACTTTACAGTTGGTACTATGCATTCGGGCAGGTAGCGTTCTCCTGGCATCCACCAAACCCAGATTCGTCAGTTGGACTGCCGGATGGTGAAGCGTGATTCATCACTCCATAGAACGCGTTTCCACTGCTCCAGAGTCCAATGGCGGTGAGCTTTACACCACTCCAGCCGACGCTTGCCATTGCGCATGGTGATCTTTGGTCATGTGAGGTAAAGATCATATAGGGCAGGCCATGAATACATTCTCCACACCTCTCCTTATCCATTCTTTCTTCCTGACAAGACATATTCTTCTTCATCCCCAATCTTTATGCATTTCAGATCTACACTGGCTGGCTGGGCACAGTGAATCACGTGAGCTCACTGTCTCCCGCTGATTCAGAGTGGGGTCTACCTCACGTCTCAAGATGGATTGTTTTCATAAAGCACAGAGGGACACCCTCCCTGGAGGGGCGTGAATTAGATGTGTTTTGTTTTATAACCCCTCCACTTGAAGAGTTAATTAGCGAATAAGGCCCTGGAATGCTCAGTGAGACCCACCACTATGCAAGTGTTATATAATCGAAAATCATGGGCTCAGATTACCTTTTTCCCCTCTAATAGCTTTCCTTGAATCAGATGTGGGGGGGAAGAAAATGGCTGGAGGCTAAACTTGTAGAGAATAGCTCATCCACAAACCAAAGTGTACCTTACCCAGACAGCAAAATGATTATGGCCCAAATCCGGCCAACATCTACAATAGCCTAGTTTGGACTAGATGGGCCGGGCTACTTTTAATTTAGCATGATAGGCTTGTAACTCTGTTCCTGATTCAGGTGCTTCAAATGGCCAGGGCTTGAGGACAACATCACTTCATACTCCACTCAACACCAGGCTCTACCCCGCTGCACCCATCCACTTTCACCCATTTTGTTCATTTAGAAATTGCATGTGCGAATCTCTTTCAGCTGATTTATTCCAAATAACACTCACAGTGGCACCACTGGTGGGATAAGAGCCATGCTTCAAGGGAAGGATGATCCAATGCAGAATCCACTCACAGTACAAGTGATTTGATTCAAGACACCTCCTGAGCTTAATCCATTTGTTATCCTGTTACTATTACATTTTCTGTGGGGGCTCTTTTTATTGCCAAGGTTATGCTGTGAGTGTTTCTTGAATCGCCATGATAAAAAAGCATTGTGAACAGAATCACCACTACTTCTGTTATTTATACATCCTCCCTGTAGTCCTCATGTCCCCTAACCCCTATAACCCTCCCCTAACCCCTATAACCCTCCCCTAACCCCTATAACCCTCCTCCCTAACCCCTATAACCCTCCTATAACCCCCCCTCCCTCCCCTAACCCCTATAACCCCCCCCCCCCAACCCCTATAACCCTCCCCTAACCCCTATAACCCTCCCCTAACCCCTATAACCTCCCCCCCTCCCCTAACCCCTATAACCCCCCCCCCCAAACCCCTATAACCCTGGGTTTGAACCAGGATCTCTAGTGGCACAGCTAGCACTGCGATGCAGTGCCTTAGACCACTGTGCCACTCGGGAGACATGTATACCACGGCTAAGGGCTGTTCTTAAGCACGACGTAACACGTTTTGCCTGGATACAGCCCTTAGCCGTGGTATATTGGCCATATACCACAAACCCCTGAGGTGGCTAATTGCTATTACAAACTGGTTACCAACTTAATTAGAGCAGTAAAAATAAATGTTTTGTCATACACGTGGTATACGGTCTGATATACCATGGCTGTCAGCCAACCAGCATTCAGGGCTCGAACCACCCAGTTTATGAATATAGATAGATCCTGTTATATACTTAGGTTATTACAGTGGTATTCATAGTTAATCAACCTTTTAAAACCAATGGAAGCAGACAGTTTCTCTTAAACTGCTCCTAATTGTGTAATCTCTGCAACATTACTGTGAATGCCTGTGAACTCCACATTTGAGTAAGATTGTGATTTATTAATTGATGTATCTTATGTATCTCTAAACTTCCAAAGGATACCATCTGAGCTTTTGGTTACACTTCCTATAAAAACCTTGTTCATAATACATCATATAAATGTGCTTATAATGCATTATGAAGAGGGTATTCATAGGAAGTGTTATCTCTTTTATTGTCCTCTATCCCAGAGGAGACCACGGTGACCGTTCTGTCTGAGCTGAGTGACTTACCCGTCCTTACTGTACGAGCCTCCTCTGAATCAGTCTGGTCCCAGATCTGTTTGTGCTGTCTTGCCAACTCCTAGCCTGGTCCCAGATCTGTTTGTGCTCTCTTGCCAACTCCTATGGTCATTGTCTTTGCCTGACATTGTCAAGACAACACGAACAGATCAGGGACCAGGATACCATTGAATGTGTCAAGGAAGGGAAACCAGAGGGCACAGCTGGCTTGGTGCTTCCAGTAAAGCCTGGCAGCAGTGTGTGCCCACATTGTAGACAGTCACATTATCTCCCTTCAGGGCCTGTATTAATAAAGCGTCTCAAAGTAGCTGGGCTGATCTAGTGTCAGGTCCCCCCCTGTCCATATCATCTTATTCATTATTATCTAAAAGGCAAAACTGATCACACTCTGAGATGCTTTATGAATGCCCAGATCCCAGAAGTCCTTACAGTTAACCTCAAAAGTGGTATTATATTTCCCAGTATTGACTTTGTAGTCTCAATGACCCTTCTGAACTTTCCCTGCACTCTGGAGTCGCTCTGAAATGGCTTTTTGTTTTGCTCCGTCTGTTGTTTTGTTCACAGAGAGGTCGGAAGAGACAGGGGGAAGTCAGCTGGCTACATGTCTCTTTCCATGTCTCTCTCTTCTCTCTCTATCTAAGGGCAGAGGGGAGGGAGCATCTCTGTCACTCTTTGGTCCTGTTGGAATACTCTTCAAATGTTTCTTTCTTTCCTCTCTTCCTTGAAGTTATCGCTGATCTGACATGATGAACCTGGTGTCAGCTAGATTTCCATTGCATTGCATTCACCAACTATGTCATGTCAGACCAGTGATTACTTCAAGGAAGAGAGGAAGAGAAGATGTATTGAATGAGGAGCTTGAAACGAAATGCATCCTGGGAGGGATATCACTACTCCACCCATCCATCCCACTTCAGCCCAGCGGGGCCCTAAACCTCAATGTAAGCTCTCGGTCATATTTATTAGGCACCAAACGGAACAGACTGAAACGGGGAGGCGCTACCTGACATTTCCAATTAGACATGCTCATTTTTCAGTTTCTATTGCTAAACATTTTGCTATGGTGTAACCTAATGAACAGGAACCTCCTCTGTGCCCCCCAGGGAGATGGAAACTAAAGTTAAGCCATGCAGGGTGGGAAGAGCCAAACAGCTATGAGGTCATTGTTGCTGTTCCTGCCAGCGCTGAGCTCTCCCCTGTCCGGTAAAGGCAGAAAGGGGCTGAAGTGGTGGGGTGGGGCAGACTTTACACTGAGGCTCCATACCCGGAGCCAGGCCAAGTGTAACAGTAAAAAGAGGCTCTGCACTGTAATGTTATTAAACACAGAGTTGGTCCAACCGCTTAGGATTTTCACACCCTTGGCCTGTTGCTCTCTTTCTGTTTCTCTATTTTCACTTTCACTTTCTCTCTCTCTCTCTCTCACTCTCTCTCTCTCTCTCTCTCTCTCTCTCTCTCTCTCTCTCTCTCTCTCTCTCTCTCTCTCTCTCTCTCTCTCTCTCTCTCTCTCTCTCTCTCTCTCTCTCTGCAGGACCATTCAATGGTGTAACGGTGTGAACTGAAGGGAGTTGCTGGGTTGGAGTAGAGGGTAGTTTCCACAGACTTGGTAGCTGATGGATAGAGGAGAGAGAGAGGGGTGAGACAGCTGACAGTTTGGTCAGATGTGGAGGAGGAGAAAGTTGAATGGAGATGAATTAAGGGAGCGTGATGGAGAAGCGGGGACAGAGGAATGGAACAGGTACACCATTTATATTATTTCCATTACTGGCTGGAGAGTTGTGAGGTTGTTAGCAGTGTGAGCTCAGTCACTGAAATGCTATATTACAAAATGTGTGTGAGGGGGCATAAAGTTGAAGTTCCACTTTAGGGAACAATAAAGTTATTCTATTTTATAAAGGAAAAATAAAAGTTGTCTTTCAAATCCGAGAGGTTGTCAACAGGGAAGGGCAGAAGTATAGTATGTCTGTGTCCCAAATGGCATCCTATTACCTATGTAGTGCACTACTGTCCCTATGGGCCTTGGTCAAAGGTAGTGCACTATAAAGGGAATAGGGTGCTTTTTCAGATGCAGTCTATATCTCTGGTGCTGATCACACAGTGAGTCACCACGTCTCATTCAAGCTCCTGCTCCATTCACAAACATACTGTACGGTGTCCATATTAGGACAGCCTCAATCTCAGCCATTTCAGCTTGAAAAAAGTCTACTGAAATTGAGGCTTTCCTAATATGGACAACGTAATGCTAGGCTGTCTTCTCTACACAAAGAGAAGTCTGGTGTGAGATTAGGTTTTTGGGTTACGGTTAGGATTAAGGTTAGGGTTAAGGTTAGGTTTAGGGTTAGGGTAAGGGTACGGGTACGGGTTATGTTTAGGGTTAGGGTTAGGGAAAATATCATTTTGAATGGGACTTAATTGTGTGTCCACACAAGGTTAGTTGTACAAGACTGTGTGTGTGTGTGTGTGTGTTTTTTTGTGTGTGTGTGTGTGTGTTTGTGTGTGTACGTGTGTGAGTTCCGTTCTAACAACTTAATAATATAATTTATCTCTATGCTGAAGTTCGGTCTTCTCTGTTGGGAGCCATCTACACAGTGTCCTAGGGAAACACCACATTAGATATGAATGAATGACTAACAAATAGCTATGTATTCCAGTAAGAAATGACAGGCAGGTCTGGTACATTTAATATAGGTGTGTGTGTGTGTGCGCAGGCGTGTGTGTGTGTGTGTGTGTGTGTGCGTGCGTACAGTACTCTACTCTGTGTATACTAAATATATTCCTACTTGTTTGTTTCTTTTGAGTCACTTTCTTTTCATCCTCGTTTACAGAAAGTGTCAGGGAATTACGTACACTCTCTGTGACTGCTAAACACCTTTAGACTTTCTATAGGACGCCATTGTGTCCACACGTGTCTTTCCTCGCTCCAGACCTGGGTTCAAATACTTTATCTGGGCTTGATTGAGATTGCCTGGAGCAATGGAGCCAATGGAATAATTGCAAAAGTTAAATTTCTGCTAATATGGCATTCCTCCTCTTCCTCCTCCTCTTCTTCCTCCTCTTCTTCCTCATCCTCCTGCTCTTTTTCCTCCTCCTCCTCCTCCTGCTCCTCTTCCTCCTCCTCCTCTTCCTCCTCCTCTTCCTCCTGCTCCTGCTCCTGCTCCTGCTCCTGCTCCTGCTCCTGCTCCTGCTCCTGCTCCTGCTCCTGCTCCTCCTCCTCCTTCTCATCCTCCTCCTCCTCTTCTTCCTCTTCCTCTTCCTCTTCCTTTTCCTCTTCCTCTTCCTCTTCCTCCTCCTCCTCCTGCAACTCCTGCTCCTCCTCCTCCTCCTCCTCTTCCTCCTGCTCCTCCTCCTCCTCCTCCTTCTCCTCCTCCTCCTGCTCCGCCTCCTCCTCCTCTTCCTCCTCCTCCTCCCCCTCTTCCTTCTCCTCCTCCTCCCATCTTGATACTCCTATCTCTGTGTTTTCATTAATTTCTGTCTGTACTCTGAAGGGTTTTCACTGAACAGAACACTTCCTCCAGATCACCAGTATATAGGAACTGAGAGGTGGTGTTTTACATTGTGTTGTCGTAAGGGACAGCCTCTCGCTGTAGTTCCGGGAACAGGAGGAACACCTGATCACAGGTTCTATGTTAATGGCACTTACAGTGTAGATGGAGATGCAGTAGGTTTAGTGTTAGGGTGTTTGACTAGCCTTGTTTGTCTGCTCAGAAAGAGTGTGTTCTTATGTATGTGTGTGTTTAAGTGCGAGCGTCAGTGTGTGTCTGTTTATGCATGCCAACATGCTGCGTGTATGTATGTATGTGTTAATGTTTGTATGTATGTACAGTATGTATGTATGTATGTATGGGTACGCGAGTTTGTTTGTCTATCTGTAGGAGCGAGTGTCACGACTTCCGCCGAAGTTGGTGCCTCTCCTTGTTCGGGCGGATTTCGGCGGTCGTCGTCACCGGCTTTCTAGCTTCCACCGATCTATGTTTCTTGTTCCATTTGTTTTGTCTTTATTGTACACACCTGGTTCCATTTCATTCTAATTATTTCCCTATTTAACCCTCTGGGTCCCACATGGTTTGTTCTTTGTTTTGTGTCTAAGACTTATGTGAGCTGGTGTGTTTCCCTGCGTGGAAATTGTGTTGTTTATTTTTCAAGTAAAGTACATCGTTTACTCAGTTCTGTGTCCTGCGCCTGACTCCGTACTACTGCTGCACATTGACACATGACAGAAACACGCACCTACCTATGGAGTCAGCAGGTGCATCCAGTCTTCCGGTACCAGTGGAGGAGCGCGTCCAGCATCACGCGACAATGCTCCAGAATCTTGGCACCGCCATGGATCGCGTGTTGCAGACCATGGAGCGCCCACAACCCCATCAACTTCACATCAACCCACACCGCTGTCCACCCCTCCGTCACCTGGACCCAGTGGGATTCGGCCCTCGCTCCCGAGGGCATATGATGGGAAGGCTGCCGGGTACCAGGGGTTCCTGCTCCAGGTGGAGCTCTACCTGGCGACTATCCACCCGGCTCCCTCGGGATACGAGAGCGTGTCCGCCCTCATCTCCTGTCTGTCGGGGAGAGCGCTTGAGTGGGCCAAGCCGAATAGGGAGGAATAGACGCAGCGTTGGTTCGCTATGAGGATTTCACCCGCCGCTTCCGGGCGGTCTTCGATCATCCACCTGAGGGGAGAGCGGCGGGGGAACGCTTGTTCCACCTCAGACAGGGGAAGAGGAGCGCCCAGGACTTCGCACTGGACTTCAGGACCTTGGCTGCCAGCGCGGGATGGAATGAGAGGTCCCTGATCGACCATTACCGGTGTAGTCTACGTGAGGACGTTCGTCGGGAGCTGGCATGCAGGGACACTACCCTTACCCTCGACCAGCTGGTGGATTTATCTATATGGCTGGATAACCTGTTGGCCACCCGCGGACGTCCGGATCAGGGTCTGTCCATTCCATCCCCCAGCATCTCCGACCCTACACCTATGGAGCTCGGAGGTGCTGCTCTAAGGGTGACCGGAGGGGGGGCCGTTTCCTGCACCAACTGTGGCCGCAGAGGGCACACTGCTGGTCGGTGCTGGGGAGGTTCCCCAGGGAGTCGAGGCAGCAGGCAGGGCACTGGTGGATCATCCCAGGTGAGTAGGCACCCGACTCACCCAGAGCTCCCTGTTGCGCACATGTACAGTGGGGAGAACAAGTATTTGATACACTGCTGATTTTGCAGGTTTTCCTACTTACAAAGCATGTAGAGGTCTGTAATTTGTATCATAGGTACACTTCAACTGTGAGAGACGGAATCTAAAACAAAAATCCAGAAAATCACATTGTATGATTTTTCAGTAATTAATTTGCATTTTATTGCATGACATAAGTATTTGATACATCAGAAAAGCAGAACTTAATATTTGGTACAGAAACCTTTGTTTGCAATTACAGAGATCATACATTTCCTGTAGGTCTTGACCAGGTTTGCACACACTGCAGCAGGGATTTTGGCCCACTCCTCCATACAGACCTTCTCCAGATCCTTCAGGTTTCGGGGCTGTCGCTGGGCAATACGGACTTTCAGCTCCCTCCAAACATTTTCTATTGGGTTCAGGTCTGGAGACTGGCTAGGCCACTCGAGGACCTTGAGATGCTTCTTACGGAGCCACTCCTTAGTTGCCCTGGCTGTGTGTTTTGGGTCGTTGTCATGCTGGAAGACCCAGCCACGACCCATCTTCAATGCTCTTACTGAGGGAAGGAGGTTGTTGGCCAAGATCTCGCGACACATGGCCCCATCCATCCTCCCCTCAATACGGTGCAGTCGTCCTGTCCCCTTTGCAGAAAAGCATCCCCAAAGAATGATGTTTCCACCTCCATGCTTCACGGTTGGGATGGTGTTCTTGGGGCTGTACTCATCCTTCTTCTTCCTCCAAACACGGCGAGTGGAGTTTAGACCAAAAAGCTCTATTTTTGTCTCATCAGACCACATGACCTTCTCCCATTCCTCCTCTGGATCATCCAGATGGTCATTGGCAGACTTCAGACGGGCCTGGACATGCGCTGGCTTGAGCAGGGGGACCTTGCGTGCGCTGCAGGATTTTAATCCATGACGGCGTAGTGTGTTACTAATGGTTTTCTTTGAGACTGTGGTCCCAGCTCTCTTCAGGTCATTGACCAGGTCCTGCCGTGTAGTTCTGGGCTGATCCCTCACCTTCCTCATGATCATTGATGCCCCACGAGGTGAGATCTTGCATGGAGCCCCAGACCGAGGGTGATTGACCGTCATCTTGAACTTCTTCCATTTTCGAATAATTGCGCCAACAGTTGTTGCCTTCTCACCAAGCTGCTTGCCGATTGTCCTGTAGCCCATCCGAGCCTTGTGCAGGTCTACAATTTTATCCCTGATGTCCTTACACAGCTCTCTGGTCTTGGCCATTGTGGAGAGGTTGGAGTCTGTTTGATTGAGTGTGTGGACAGGTGTCTTTTATACAGGTAATGAATTCAAACAGGTGCAGTTAATACAGGTAATGAGTGGAGAACAGGAGGGCTTCTTAAAGAAAAACGAACAGGTCTGTGAGAGCCGGAATTGTTACTGGTTGGTAGGTGATCAAATACTTATGTCATGCAATAAAATGCAAATTAATTTCTTAAAAATCATACAATGTGAATTTCTGGATGTTTGTTTTAGATTCTGTCTCTCACAGTTGAAGTGTACCTATGATAAAAAATTACAGACCTCTACATGCTTTGTAAGTAGGAAAACCTGCAAAATCGGCAGTGTATCAAATACTTATTCTCCCCACTGTATGTATGCATAGAATTTCCGGAGTTTTCCCCGCATTCCCAGCATAAGGCGGGCTGGGAACTTTATTGACCGTTCACTTGCACGTAGATTAGGGATTCCTATTGTTCCTGTTGATGTGCCCTTCCCTGTACATGCCTTAGATAGTCGTCCTTTAGGGTCGGGCCTGATCAGGGAGGTCACAGCTTCACTATGTATGAAGACGCAGGAGGGTCATGAGGAGAGAATGAGTCTCTTCCTGATCGATTCGCCTGCATTTCCTGTGGTGTTGGGGCTTCCCTGGTTGGCCTCCTGTTAAGAGAATTTATTAACTAACTATTTCAGTGTCTCTGTGCGTCTCCCAAAAGGTTGTAAGGCTTTTGGATTAGAAACGGACAGAGTCCCAGTCTGCATAGTCAAAGATCTTTATTCAGAGAATTCTGTTATCACAATTTCAGAGTCCATCTTTTATACACACACGTCATACAAAAATTCCACCCCGCTTTAGGCGGGCTGTATTTTTCCACTGTACATGGGTTTAGCTTATGTTTTCCTCTGCTCTCCTAACCATCAGGGCACACACATATGTTCTTATCATTAAATCATTAAACAGCGCCGGAGAAGATGGCTGCCGTTTTACAGCCCTCTAACCATTTGTACTATTATGTGTGTTTTTCCGCGTTATTTGTAATTTATTTTGTACATAATGTTTCTGCCATCGTCTCTTATAACCAAAAAGAGCTTCTGGATATCAGGACAGCGATTACTCACCTCGTATTGGACCGAGATTTTTTCTTCAACGAGGCGGCCGCGAAGGATATCATGCAGACACCCGACAAGGCCCAAATCCCCGTCATTCGCGTGAGGAAGAGACGGAGATATCGTGGACGTAGATCGGGGTGCCTTGTAAGGATCCGACGGCGAGCGAGTAAACTGCCTCTTCCATCAATCCTATTAGCCAATCTTCAATCACTGGATAACAAATTGGATGACCTAAGATTATGGTTATCCTACCAACGGGACATTAAAAACTGTAATATCCTATGTTTCACTGAGTCGTGGCTGAACGGAGACAATGATAACATACAGCTAGTGGGCTATACGCTACATCGGCAGGATAGAACGGCTGACTCCGGTAAGACAAGGGGTGGCGGTCTGTGTATATTTGTAAACAACAGCTGGTGCACAAAATCAAATACTAAGGAAGTCTCGAGGTTTTGCTCGCCTGAGGTAGAGTATCTTATGATAAGCTGTAGACCACACTATTTACCAAGAGAGTTTTCATCTATATTTTTCATAGCTGTCTATTTACCACCACAAACCAATGCTGGCATTAAGATTGCACTGAATGAGTTGTACAACGCCATAAATCAACAGGAAAACGCTCATCCAGATGCAGCGCTCCTAGTGGCCGGGGACTTTAATGCAGGGAAACTTAAATCCGTTCTACCTAATTTCTACCAGCATGTTAAATGTGCAACCAGAGGAAAAAAAACTCTAGACCACCTTTACTCCACACACAGAGACGCATACAAAGCTCTCCCTCGCCCTCCATTTGGCAAATCTGACCATAACTCTATCCTCCTGATTCCTGCTTATAAGCAAAAACTAAAGTAGGAAGCACCAGTGACTCGGTTAATAAAAAAGTGGTCAGATGACGCAGATGCTAAGCTACAGGACTGTTTTGCTAGCACAGACTGGAACATGTTCCCGGATTCTTCAGACAGCATTGAGGAGTACACCACATCAGTCACTGGCTTCATCAATAAGTGCATCGATGATGTCGTCCCCACAGTGACTGTACGTACATACCCCAACCAGAAGCCATGGATTACAGGAAACATCCGCACTGAGCTAAAGGGTAGAGCTGCCGCCTTCAAGGAACGGGACTCTAACCCAGATGCTTATAAGAAATCCCGCTATGCCCTCCGACGAACCATCAAACAGGCAAAGAGTCAATACAGGGCTAAGATTGAATCGTACTACACTGGCTCTGACGCTCGTCGGATGTGGCAGTGCTTGAAAACTATCACAGACTACAAAGGGAAGCACAGCCGCGAGCTGCCCAGTGACACAAGTCTACCAGACGAGCTAAACCACTTCTATGCTCGCTTCGAGGCAAGCAACACTGAAGCATGCATGAGAGCACCAGCTGTTCCGGATGACTATGTGATCACGCTCTCCGTAGCCGATGTGAGTAAGACTTTTAAGCAGGTCAACATTCACAAGGCCGCATGGCCAGACGGATTACCAGGACGTGTACTCCGAGCATGTGCTGACCAACTGGCAAGTGTCTTCACTGACAAGTGTCATCCCTGACTGAGTCTGTAATACCAACATGTTTCAAGCAGACCACCATAGTCCCCGTGCCCAAGGACTCTAAGATAACCTGCCTAAATGACTACCGACCCGTAGCAATGACGTCTGTAGCCATGAAGTGCTTTGAAAGGCTGGTCATGGCTCACATCAACAGCATTATCCCAGAAACACTAGACCCACTCCAATTTGCATACCGCCCCAACAGATCCACAGATGATGCAATCTCTATTGCACTCCACACTGCCCTTTCCCACCTGGACAAGAGGAACACCTACGTGAGAATGCTATTCATTGACTACAGCTCAGCATTCAACACCATAGTGCCCTCTAAGCTCATCACTAAGCTAAGGATCCTGGGACTAAACACCTCCCTCTGCAACTGGGTCCTGGACTTCCTGACGGGCCGCCCCCAGGTGGTAAGGGTAGGTAACAACACATCTGCCACACTGATCCTCAACACGGGGGCCCCTCAGGGGTGCGTGCTCAGTCCCCTCTTGTACTCTCTGTTCACCCATGACTGCATGGCCAGGCACGACTCCAACACCATCATTAAGTTTGCAGACGACACAACAGTGGTAGGCCTGATCACCGACAATGATGAGACAGCCTATAGGGAGGAGGTCAGAGACCTGGCCGTGTGGTGCCAGGACAACAACCTCTCCCTCAACGTGACCAAGACAAAGTAGATGATTGTGGACTACAGGAAAAAAAAAAGGACTGAGCACGCCCCCATTCTCATCGACGGGGCTGTAGTGGAACAGGTTGAGAGCTTCAAGTTCCTTGGTGTCCACATCACCAACGAACTATCATGGTCCAAACACACCAAGACAGTCGTGAAGAGGGCACGACAAAGCCTATTCCCCCTCAGGAGACTGAAAAGATTTGGCATGGGTCCTCAGATCCTCAAAAAATTATACAGCTGCACCATCGAGAGCATCCTGACTGGTTGCATCACCGCCTGGTATGGCAACTGCTTGGCCTCCGACCGCAAGGCACTACAGAGGGTAGTGCGTACGGCCAAGTACATCACTGGGGCCAAGCTTCCTGCCATCTAGGACCTCTATACCAGGCGGTGTCAGAGGAAGGCCCTCAAAATTGTCAAAGACTCCAGCCACCCTAGTCATAGACTGTTCTCCCTGCTACCGCACGGCAAGCGGTACCGGAGTGCCAAGTCTAGGTCCAAAATACTTCTCAACAGCTTTTACCCCCAAGCCATAAGACTCCTGAACAGCTAATCATGGCTACCCAGACTATTTGCACTGCCCCCCCA
Source organism: Coregonus lavaretus (assembly GCF_964263955.1). Lineage (NCBI taxonomy): Eukaryota > Metazoa > Chordata > Actinopteri > Salmoniformes > Salmonidae > Coregonus > Coregonus lavaretus. The sequence continues at coordinate 35,832,544 of NC_140015.1, read as the reverse complement.
CCCCATGCTTTTTACGCTGCTGCTACTCTGTTAATTATTTATGCATAGTCACTTTAACTCTACCCACATGTACATATTACTTCAACTATCTCAACTAGCCGGCGCCCCCGCACATTGACTCGGCACCGGTACCCCCCTGTATATATAGCCTCCCTACTGTTATTTTATTTTACTTCTGCTCTTTTTTTCTCAACACTTTTTTTGTTGTTGTTTTATTTTTACTTTTTTGTTAAAATAAATGCACTGTTGGTTAAGGGCTGTAAGTAAGCATTTCACTGTAATGTCTGCACCTGTTGTATTCGGCGCATGTGACCAACAAAATTTGATTTGATTTGATTTGTTTACTCCCTGCATTCCTCAGTTATCGCCGTTCTCACAATATTCTGACTGCCTCATTGTACTTCTAACTAAACTACACATATTATCAGATTATAGTCTTATGATTCTAACACTTTTCACACAGTTTCTGTCACGCCCTGGCTCTGGGGACTCTCGTATGTGGAGCCAGGGTGTTTATTTCTAGGTTTTGTATATCTATGTTAGCCAGGGTGGCTCCCAATCAGAGACGGCTGTAGCTCGTTGTCTCTGATTGGGAGCCATACTAAGGTAGCCGTTTGGCATTCATTTGGTGTGGTTTCTTGTTCCGTATTGGTTTGTGTATGTAACCAAGGACGTCACGTTATCGTTTTGTTGTTTTGTTCGTGTAATCATTAATAAATATAAATATGTTCCATTCCACGCTGCGCCTTGGTCCTCCTCCTTCAGCGATCGTGACAGTTTCAGGGTGTAATAATTAGTCATTAATAATTAGTCATTACCAAATTCTTCTATCAATCCACCCTTTGACTAAATATTACACACATACTCACAAAATATATGTTGTTATAGAAATGAATCACACACATTGAAGCATATAAGTTGATTTTGCATATAAAATGAATCACTAGTACAAAACAGACTATAAGAATACAATTTGTCTTGCATTACTACCAAATTTTACTTCCAACCATAACTTTCATTGAAAAGATAGTGTACTTAAACATCAAAAATTGTCTCATTTAATACAGGTTAATCAGGGTTATTGATTTTGATTAAAAGCGTAACGTTACTCTTTAGCAATGGTACCTAACCTGTTTACCCACTATCTGGAAACAACAGTCCAAGCCTATAGTGAAGAACATTTGCTTCATCACATCTTGCAACATCGGTTAACTAGTACATCATACTTAAAACAAGACTTTAATACACAAAAAATCATTACAAAAACTTTTAAACTAGAGATTTATAGTTCTAGGAAAACCTCCAGTCACAGTTCTTCGTTAGATTTTCACTGCAACCTTTACACATTAGAACTAAGAAAAGTTTCATCCAGTCTCAAACTATATGAATCGTCGTCGTCCTCCACCAAGCCTGGTGGGTCATATTCTTCATTCCTTAGGTCGGAGTCCGGGATTGGGCCATTTCTCACCATCTGCTGTGATACTGCATTCTCCAATGCCTTGCTCACCAACCCTCAGACACAGGGAATAAGACAACATCCACAAAGAACAAGCATACCCATACAAGCTATAACTGCACCCAGAATAGTTATAACAATAGTTTTCCATTTACCAAACATTTGATCAAACCAACCGGTTAGTGAGTTATCAATACCAGAGTTCTCGGCCAGTTCGTTCGCCAGCGTGGTGAGTGCCTGAAGAGCCTTGGTTACTGACCTGTCCGGTGCTGTATTGTTGGGGATGAAAGTACAGCACATAGATCCAAACATAACACAAACTCCGCCCCGTTCAGCCAAAAGCATATCTAAAGCTATTCTATTCTGCCATGCCATTAAGCTAGTTGCCGCTGTCTGCTCAGCCAATCCCTTTATTGCATCACGAGTGTGGTTAATACATCTCTGCTGGTTGTAGTAAATGTAATTTATCCAATCTACGTTTTTATTAATTGTTGACCACCAGAAGAGACTTGATTCAAACCCAGCTGCGATCTGATTCCTAGCTTTGAATTCTTCTGAAACCCCTCGAGGTACTCCTATCCCATCAATATATATCCTTTCTACGTGACAACCCACCAGTCTCTGACACGTTTGATTGTTTGATGAGAGTGAAGAGCATTACCAGCTGAGCTAACTCACAGGTTCCCGTCCAATTCGTATGTAGGTGAGGCCACAATCTGTTATCACCACACAACCATGAGATGTCAGCACGGGCCTGGTTTTGGTTTCTAAAATCCTCTGGCTGCAACAAAGAGGAGAGATTTGTCATGGTCTCTTTAGTTGTGACATTTTCTGTGTGGGAGCAGGAGCTAAGATGCCCCACCCTGTACTGCTTCCTTCAGGTCTATAGTTTGCACTATCTTCACCACAGCCCCGGCCTCACTACCTCCCTCAGAAAGGTGTACTCTATAGGGTGCCTCAGTTGAAGAGGATATCTCACTTGTCAGTACTGTAACATCCGCTTGGTTGATCACTACCCAGAAAGCCACTAATGGTTCTTCACAACATTTGCGGTCAAATCCAATATACCACAAGCCCGCATCAGTAGCCTTTACCTGTTTTAGCGTAATTCGGACTTTCAGACAGTACCTACCTCCCTTATATGGGTCGCACTGCCATTTCTGGTAATTCCCTATCTGGTTAACTACTACTTCTGGCTGGTCAGGTGGGTGTGAGTGTGCTAGGAGTATGGCCCCCACAATCAGACAGCTACCTACCGCCAGGAGACCTGTGAATCCTCACCCTCGCCCTGCGAACATGTCAGACGCCAGAGGCCAACCCATTGCTTTACCTTCTATCAAACTCACACAGGGATGATCAGACAGGGTAAGGGAATCTTCGTTAAGGAGCCAACCCCCGAGCCCTAGTGGTGATCTGGTCTTTCTCCTAACTCTGTGTTTGTTCGTCAGGTGTAGCTGGGTTAACCTTTTTGCAGTGTATGATATGCACCCAGGTGGATCTTTCCGCAATCCTTACAGCGAAGGCCGTCACCAACAGGACCTGATATGGACCTTCCCAACGGGGCTGCTTCCAGTCTTTCTTCTTTAAGGATTGGATCCACACCCAGTCACCTGGTTGGATGGAGTGGTTTACCTTCTCCTTTAGTTCTCCTGTGGGGCACAAAATCTTTGACATACGTGTTTGGTTAATGAACAGTCTTCTCATGTGTTCTGCCAACGTGTCTTCTACTTCTATGTCTGCCTGTTCTGGCCCTGCCAACTGTGGCATTATGTAAGGTCTTCCAAACACTTTCTCAAATGGGGACAACCCAGTTTATCTGGTGTTACCCTAATCGTCATTAATACTATCGGTAGACATTGTACCCAATTTCTTCCTTTCACTCTGTGATAACTCTATAAAATCAATTTCCAATTGCTGGATATTCCCCCTGGGGTGCTCTCTGTCTATCTTGGTGATTATTCTGCGCACAGATGACACATCTGGAACCCAAAAATATTTATTTTTTAAGTAATTCGTTATACCATAGGCCACAAAGTGTTTCCTAACCTGCTCTACCATCTAACCTGCTCTACCATCCCCCCTATTGACACATTGCTTTACCCATGTGTCAATATTTCCCCATATCAAAACAGTGACTTTAATACATTTAATAATTTATCCTTATGCCAGACATCATCTCGTAGGATTGCCCCTTTCTTTACAGTATGAAAATGTATGCACTCACCAACTGTAAGTCGCCTCGGATGAGAGCGTCTGCCAATTGGCCAAAATGCAAAATGTAATCAAGAACATAGGAAATATCTGTTTCCCCGTGTATTGTTCCTGTCACCCTTCTTAATGTCATATTTCACTCATTTGCCAATATAATCCCTTACTTCGTATAAGTAAGCAGTGATATTTTATTCCAGGCATCTATTAAAACATTTTTTGATACGTTGTCTCCTACTGTCCTTTAACATATACTGTAGGGGATTTCCCTCAATCCTGGGAAATAATTATAAAAAATAAAAAAATCCCCCTCAGAACACATCGGATAACTCCACGTTTCATTAAATTCACTAGACCTATAAATAACAAGCCCATAACCACCTTCCGGTAATCTACTGATTTAAATCTGTTGCATTAATTTATTAAAATATAAACCTATTGTTTACTTTAAGGCCCTAGTTCCACTTCCACTGCTGCGTGGGTGTTGTCATAGTGAAAACATTTTAGTGCTACAGTTCTTTCTGTGGTTTTAAATAGTGCTTCCTCATAGATTGAATTTGGACCTGGGTGTTGGTTATACCAGAGAGTACAGTGTAGGTCATCGGGGGACATTTTAGTGGGGCCTGGTACCACATCATCAGCAAGTTCCATTAAGGTTCGTGGAATATCAGTTATTCCCCCCCATAACAAGTCTTGACTATACCAATAACATGGTTCCCCTTCCCCACAGACCACCATATTGTCTCTGACTATGTGTGCTTTCATTCCCATCTCAGTGGAAATGACGGCCACATTCAGTTTAGTCATTACATCACGTCCTAGTAAATTTACCGGACACAGCTTATATATCAGGACGGGTATGGTTGCCTCTCCTCCTGATTGGTCATGTTTTAGGGTTATTGGGGCTGATAACCTTTCAATAAATTGATGACCAGAGGCAGATCGATTTTCTCCCCATTAATCCTCACTCCCTCTGGTTTGTCTGTTGCACAGATTGCTGTCCTGCAAGCCCCTGTATCACATAGGAATTTAATTTTCTTACCCATTATGTAGAGGCCTTGGTTTCTCAAATGACTGCCTCGCCTGGTTCACCAACTACTTCTCAGATAGAGTTCAGTGTGTCAAATCGGAGGGACTGTTGTCTGGACCTATGGCAGTCTCTATGGGGGTGCCACAGGGTTCAATTCTTGGGCCGACACTTTTCTCCGTGTATATCAATGATGTCGCTCTTGCTGCTGGTGACTCTCAGATCCACCTCTACGCAGACGACACCATTTTGTATACATCTGGCCCTTCATTGGACACTGTGTTAACAAACCTCCAAACGAGCTTCAATGCCATACAACACTCCTTCAGTAGCCTCCAACTGCTCTTAAACACTAGTAAAACTAAATGCATGCTTTTCAATCGAACGCTGCTGGCACCCGCCCACCCGACTAGAATCACCACTCTTGACGGGTCTGACCTAGAGTATGTGGACAACTACAAATACCTAGGTGTCTGGTTAGACTGTAAACTCTCCTTCCAGACTCACATAAAGAATCTCCAATCCAAAATTAAATCTAGAATCGGCTTCCTATTTCGCAACAAAGCCTCCTTCACTCATGCTGCCAAACATGCCCTCGTAAAGCTGACTATCCTACCGATCCTTGACTTCGGCGATGTAATTTACAAAATAGCCTCCAACACTCTACTCAGTAAATTGGATGTAGTCTATCACAGTGCCATCCGTTTTGTCTCCAAAGCCCCATACGCTACCCACCACTGTGACCTGTACGCTCTTGTTGGCTGTTCCTCACTACATGTTCGTCGTCAAACCCACTGGCTCCAGGCCATCTATAAATCACTGCTAGGCAAATCCCCGCCTTATCTTAGCTCATTGGTCACCATAGCAGCACCCACCCGTAGTCTGCGCTCCAGCAGGTATATCTCACTGGTCATTCCCAAAGCCAACACCTCCTTTGGCCGCCATTCCTTCCAGTTCTCTGCTGCCAATGACTGGAACGAATTGCAAAAATCTCTGAAGCTGGAGACTCTTATCTCCCTCACTAACTTTAAGCATCAGTTGTCAGAGCACCTTACCGATCACTGCACCTGTACACAGCCCATCTGAAATTAGCCCATCCAACTACCTCATCCCTATATTGTATTTATTTTGCTCTTTTGCACCCCAGTATCTCTATTTGCACATAATCTCTTGCACATCTAGAATTCCAGTGTTAATACTATTGTAATTATTTTGCACAATAGCCTATTTATTGCCTTACCTCCATAACTTGCTACATTTGCACACACTGTATATATATTTTCTGTTGTATTTTTGACTTCATGTTTTTTACCCCATATGTAACTCTGTGTTGTTTTTATCGCACTGCTTTGCTTTATCTTGGCCAGGTCGCAGTTGTAAATGAGAACTTGTTCTCAACTGGCTTACCTGGTTAAATAAAGGTGAAATAAATAAATAAATAAATAAAAATTACTGTCAATGTCAAATAAGGTTTCTGTTCCTGTTGAAGTGCTAAGTCAATAGTAGCCAATTCAAACACCTCACAACTTGGATCAATGGGCTCCTCAGTCTCTTCCTCACTAGAATCTACTCCCAGCAGAACTGACAAAAAAACTAAACAGACTGTGATTTCCAGGACACTGCCCCTTTGTTCTGGCCTCACTATCTCCCCTAGAGTTGACACTCCTCTTTTCTCTCTTTTGTTCTGCTCTTGAACTGCATACCTTTTAATCTCAAACAGTGTTGCCGTTTCCCACCCTATCAAAGTATTTTTAATGGTCCTGCTTATCTCTGGTCTCATTCCACTGAGGAATTTTATTTTTAATTGCTGATGGTAGGGCGTATCATTCCCCTGTCTCTTGTCTGGCTCGGGTATGCCACTGTTTGCGTTAAACACATCTTTAAGCCTCTCTAAGTACTGGCTGACAGTCTCACTATCCTCTTGTTTACACTCATGTACTTTAGAGAAGTTTGCATGACGATGGTAATGTTCTCTGAGGCTATTACAAAATCCAGTTATTTTCCCAACATACTCTCCGTGATCGGCCCATGGCAAAAGTGCCCTCTGGGCACCCCCTGAAACCCACTGCCCTCTAACGGCAGCCCAAACCTTACTATTCCTGTTTTGGGGTGGGTCATTCCTTCTACCGCTCGGGCCATGTCCCTCTGTGTTCATGGCCTGTATATATCTAAGGTTGCTGGGGCCCCTTCATTCCCTGCCGAGCTTAGCTCTGAATCCTCCTGTTCCTCTCTCCTAACTGGACTTTTGTTGCGGGGTTCAAGTCTCCTCAGGGGCCTGGGTCTTCCACCCTTCGGTCCCTTGACCCCCCTATTGTACCCTGGTACTCTAGTTACTTTCTTAGCCTTCTCTTTCTGGCTTTCTGCTCTTTAACTTCCTTTTTCTGTCTCTTCTTCTCCCTTTTGTTAGGCCTACTGCTGCTAGGTAGCTCTCTCTCTGCTCTCCCCCTCCCCTCTGTCTGTCCTTGATTGCAGGAGTGAAGTCTGGTGTGCGGGAGTCAGGGTTCCAGCTGCAGCTCATTCACCATAATCACCTCAGCCTTTAAGACCCGGTCAAACTTTCCACTCATCGTCAGATCATAGTCAAGACGACCATGTTAGTCTCGCTGCCGACTCAACCTGTTTGTTTTCGCTCTTTGTGTTTTTGGCCTGTTCTATTTACTTTTCTCCTGTGCCACAGATTATGGGAACCTGACTTCTGCCTCCGCTTCACTCCTGCCACCACCATCCTGCTCCCCACTACCGGACCTCCCTTTTGGACTCACCACGGACACTAGGACATTACGGTACCACACCTGCCCTGACCTGGATCTGTTACCCTCCCTGTAACCTGGACTTGCTCTTCCCCTATTATTGGAAACCTGGACTTTTTGAACATTGTAAATAAACCTGTTAAACCTTCTCTGGCTTGGTGTACTTGTCTGCATTTGGGTTCTAATCCAGTTAAATCATGACACCTTTCTCTTGGCCTCAGCCATGTACCTCTCTAGCTTTCTCCTTGTCTCGTCTTTCTCTCTTTTCAACTCCTGTCTGACTTTCTCTGCCCTTGTCCTGTACTCCTCTACCTTTTGCTCTTCCTCACCTTCGTCTTCCCTTCCTCCTCCAGCCCCTCCTTCATCATAGGGAGGTGGGGCCGGTGGGGGGGCGACTTTGTTCCCCTGCACTCTCCTTCTCCTCACTACGTACTGCATTACCCAAAGTAATACGATCCTTCCCTGTAGTATGTGCATCGCATGTACATATTGCGAGCTTTTCTGGTAATAGTACTGCATCTAGGATGTCAAGAATCAATTCTGCATGTGTAATTGGTTTACCCGAAGTCGTAACCATTCCTCTATTCTTCCACTGGGCAGCAAAGACATGTACAGTATTACAGGCGTATGCACTATCGGTATAGATAGTTATAACCTTCCCTTTACCCAGTTGGCATGCTTTTGTTAATGCCACTATCTCTGCCTGCTGGGCAGAGTAGTTTCTTGGCAAGGGATCAGCAGCTAGAACCTCGCTCTCTGTCACCACAGCATAACCAGTTGCATTGGTGCCATCAGGATTCTTCCTAGAAGATCCATCAACAACCATTGTTGCTTCACAACATGGTATAGCTAAGTCTGTTAAGTCAGGCCTGGGTAGGTAGTACTATTTTTTCAGTTTCTTCAATACAGTTATGGGGACTACCATCATTTACAACAGGAACTAATGTTGCAGGATTCAATGTTGTACATCGTTCAATAGTTAGATTTGGCATGTTCAGCAATACTATCATACAACATAGATGTTGTGCTGGTGACATGTACGCCATCTTGTGTTCCAACAGCAGAATTGATACTGCAGGTGGAACTTTTAAGGTTAGATCATGGTATAGTACAATTGAAGCTGAATCCTGCATTGCATTAGCAGCTGCCACAACTGATTGCAAACAGACAGGCATTGCCTGAGCCACCTCATCAAGTCTTGAAGAAAAATATGCAACCATTTATTTTTGTCCCCATGTTTTTGTGTCAGTACTGATGTCATATATCTCTCTCTACAATCCACAGTTTGAGTGAATGGTCTATCATATCTAGGAAACGCCAGCACCGTTGAAGAGGTCAATAATTGCTTAATTTCCTCAAATTGCAAATCAGCCTCGTTATTCCAAATTATTTTATAATGTGCTGCCATAGCTTTTCCATAGATAAGATCACTCAATTTTCCAGTGTGTAACGCATAATGGGGAATCCATGCTCAACAGTAATTAATCATTCCCAAAAAGCTCATTTGTTTCTTATTCAGAGGTTTAGGAGCTTCTAATATTGCCGTTTTTCTTGACGAGTTTAGGGTTCTCCCATCCTGCGTTATCGTGTGACCTAAATCAATTACCTCTTTCTGCCAGAGTTGTAGTTTATTTTTACTGACCTTGTGTCCTTGTCCTGCCATAAAGGTTAACAACTGGAGAGTATCCTTTTTACACTCCTCCTCTGAGGGATTTGCTACCAGTATATCATCGACGTATATCAACATTTGGCTCCCCTCTTGGGGTTCGAACATTCCCATATTCATACGACTTTCATATCACATTCACACAACATCTGGAATGACCCCTCTCTGTTTATGTAGACTTGACTAGTCCCCCAGAATGATCTCATACCGTTACAGAGGAATTTATCCCCTCAAATGTAATCTTGACAATTCCTGACAGTCTCATACAACAGAAATGGGTTCTCCCTCTTCTCTATACAACCACCTGGAATCACCCCTTCCTGTATAGGTAGTCTTGACTAGTCCCCCAGAATGATCTCATACTGTTACAGAGGAATTTATCCCCTCAAATGTAATCTTGACAATTCCTGACAGTCTCATACAACAGAAATGGGTTCTCCCTCTTCTCTTTTACTTTTTGTATTTGTTTAACCCGGATTATTTGTTGAACATTACTGTTCTATAATCTACTACAGGTTCCTTCCCTTAGGTGTACTTTTAATAGTTCCTTCTATTTCAACACCGGGTAGTTTCTTTTGGTAATGGCCTATTACCGTGAATCGTTACGGACCCACCCTAAGCATTCCCAGACTGCTTCACTTTAAATTGGCTACGCATTGATCAATTTGCTACTTTAAATTATGACGTTTAACCTTCAGTCAATATTTTAGCAAGTTCTCAAATAAATTTCCCCAATTAATGAATAAAGACTACTGACCTTATCCTTGCAGCCCAGATTCCATGTAGGTTGGATTCCGTCACCGTCTCTGTCATTATCAGGTGTTCTCTGGCCTGTGTTATTGATCCCTTAATGCCAAAGGGCAGGTCTTTCTATATACGAATGTATCATTCGCCCGTCGACGGTTTTCAGAGTTACCTGGAATGACAGAGGCAGGTATTGGAATCCGGCTCGAAAGGACCAAGCTGTTAAGATAATTTATTAACTAACTATTTCAGTGTCTCTGTGCGTCTCCCAAAAGGTTGTAAGGCTTTTGGATCAGAAACGGACAGAGTCCCAGTCTGCATAGTCAGAGATCTTTATTCAGAGAATTCTGTTATCACAATTTCAGAGTCCATCTTTTATACACACACGTCATACAAAAATCCCACCCCGCTTTAGGCGGGCTGTATTTTTCCACTGTACATGGGTTTAGCTCATGTTTTCCTCTGCTCTCCTAACCATCAGGGCACACACATATGTTGTTATCATAGTTTACTCCCTGCATTCCTCAGTTATCGCCATTCTCACAATATTCTGACTGCCTCATTGTACTTCTAACTAAGCTACACATATTATCAGATTATAGTCTTATGATTCTAACACTTTTCACACAGTTTCAGGGTGTAATAATTAGTCATTAATAATTAATCATTACCAAATTCTTCTATCACCTCCCATGACCCCACTATTTCGTGGCAACAGAGGGCTCTCAAGGTATTGTCACGTCAGTGCTCGGGGAGGTGTGTAGGTGTTTCCATAGGTGCAACTATGGTGGAGAGTCCAAACCAGGTCTCCACTATGCACATTCCCCCCGAATATACAGATTTGTCTCTCGCCTTCTGTAAAAAGAAGGCGACTCAACTACCACCCCATCGACAGGGGGATTGTGTGATAAATCTCCAGGTAGGCGCAGCACTTCCCAGGAGTCACGTGTATCCTCTGTCTCAGAAGGAGACGGCGGCTATGGAAACATATGTCTCCGAATCTCTAGGACAGGGATACATTCGGCCTTTCACTTCACCTGCCTCCTCAAGTTTCTTTTTTGTGAAGAAGAAGGATGGAGGTTTACGCCCGTGTATTGACTATCGAGGTCTAAATCAGATCACTGTGAAGTACAGTTACCCACTGCCTCTCATAGCCAATGTGACAGAGTCATTGCACGGGGCGCACTTCTTCACCAAATTGGATCTCAGGAGTGCTTACAGCCTGGTGCGTATCCGGGAAGGGGATGAGTGGAAGACGACATTTAGTACCACCTCTGGGCACTATGAGTACCTCATCATGCCGTACAGGTGGATGAATGCTCCATCAGTCTTCCAATCCTTCGTAGACAAGATTTTCAGGGACCTGCATGGGCAGGGTGTAGTGGTGTATATAGATGACATTCTAATATACTCCGCTACACATGCCGAGCATGTGTCCCTGGTGCGCAAGGTGCTTGGTCGACTGTTGGAGCATGACCTGTACGTCAAGGCTGAGAAATGTCTGTTCTTCCAACAGTCCGTCTCCTTCCTAGGGTACCGCCTGTCCGCGTCAGGGGTGGAGATGGAGAATGACCGCATTTCAGCCGTGCGTAATTGGCCGACTCCAACTACGGTAAAGGAGGTGCAGCGGTTCTTAGGGTTTGCATACTACTACCGGAGATTTATCCTGGGCTTTGGTCAGGTAGCAGCTCCCATTACCTCTTTGCTGAAGGGGGGATCGGTGCGACTGCAGTGGTCAGCTGGGGCGGACAGGGCTTTTGGTCACCTGAAGGCTCTGTTTACCTCAGCTCCCGTGCTGGCTCATCCTGATCCCTCCTTGGCATTCATAGTACAGGTGGATGCGTCCGAGGCTGGGATAGGAGCTGTGCTGTCTTAGCGCTGCCAAAGCTCTGCCCCTGTGCTTTCTTTTCGAAGAAGCTCAGCCAGGCGGAGCGAAACTATGATGTGGGGGACCGGGAGCTATTAGCTGTTGTCAAGGCTCTGAAGGCGTGGAGGCTTTGGCTTGAGGGGGCTAAACACCCTTTCCTCATTTGGACTGACCACCGCAATCTGGAGTACATCCGGACGGCGAGGAGACTGAACCCTTGCTAGGCAAGGTGGGCCATGTTTTTCACCCGTTTTGTTTTCACCCTATCCTACAGACCAGGTTCCCAGAACGCTAAGGCAGACACTCTGTCCCGGATGTATGACACAGAGGAGCGGTCAACGGATCCCACTCCCATACTCCCGGCTTCTTGCCTGGTGGCACCGGTGGTATGGGAGGTTGACGCAGACATCAAGCGGGCGTTACGTACGGAACCCACTCCCACCCAGTGTCCAGTTGGGCGTCTGTACGTTCCGTCTGATGTCTGCGATCGATTGATCTGTTGGGCTCACACGTCATCCTCCTCTGGTCATCCTGGCATCAGTCGGACAGTGCGCTGTCTTAGTGAGAAGTACTGCTGGCCCACTTTAGCTAAGGACGTGAGGGTTTATGTTTCCTCCTGCTCGGTGTGTGCTCAGTGCAAGGCACCTAGACACCTACCCAGAGGGAAATTACAACCCCTACCCGGTGTGTGCTCAGTGCAAGGCACCTAGACACCTACCCAGAGGGAAATTACAACCCCTACCCGTTCCACAACGGCCGTGGTCACACCCATCGGTGGATTTCATGACGGATCTTGCTCCATCACAAGGAAACACCACGATCCTGGTCGTTGTGGATCGGTTTTCTAAATCCTACAGACTGTGGAGGCTCTGTTTACACACGTCTTCCGGCACTATGGGGTGCCTGAGGATATAGTGTCTGATCGGGGTCCCCAGTTCACATCGAAGGTCTGGAGGGCATTCATGGAACGTCTGGGGGTCTCGGTCAGCCTGACCTCAGGTTTTCACCTCGAGAGTAATGGGCAGGTGGAGAGAGTTAACCAGGATGTGGGTAGGTTTCTGCGGTCCTATTGCCAGGACCGGCCGGGGGAGTGGGCGGCTTTCATCCCCTGGGCAGAGATGGCCCAAAACTCCCTCCGCCACTCCTCCACTAACCTGTCTCCGTTTCAGTGTGTACTAGGTTATCAGCCGGTCCTGGCACCATGGCATCAGAGCTAGATCGAGGCACCTGTAGTGGAGGAATGGTTTCGGCGCTAGGAGGAGACATGGGACGCTGCCCATGTGTGCCTGCAACGGGCCATCAGGCGACAGAAGGCGAGCGCCGACCGCCACTGCAGTGAGGCCCCGGTGTATGGGGGGGACCAGGTCTGGCTCTCGACCCGAAACCTGCCCCTTCACATGCCCTGCCGGAAGCTGGGTCCGCGGTTTGTGGGGCCATTTAAAGTCCTGAGGAGACTGAACAAGGTATGCTATAGGTTACAGCTCCCCCCTGATTACCGTGTTAACCCCTCGTTCCATGTGTCTCTCCTCAGGCCGGTGGTGGCAGGTCCGCTCCAGCAGCAGTCTAAGGTGCGGGAGGTTCCTCCGCCCCCTCTGGACATTGAGGGGGTCCCGGCGTATACTGTACGAGCCATCATGGACTCAAGGCGTCGGGCGAGGGTCCTTCAGTACCTCATGGATTGGGAGGGGTATGGTCCAGAGGAGAGATGCTGGGTGTTGGTGGACGACATCCTGGACCCTTCCTTATTGCAGGAATATCACCGTCTCCACCCGGATCGTCCTGCGCCTCGTCCTCCGGGTCATCCCAGAGGCCGGTGTCGGCGCAATGGTGGAGCCGCGTGTCAAGGGGGGGTACTGTCACGACTTCCGCCGAAGTTGGTGCCTCTCCTTGTTCGGGCGGCTTCCGGCGGTCGTCGTCACTGGCTTTCTAGCTGCCACCGATCTATGTTTCTTGTTCCATTTGTTTTGTCTTTATTGTACACATCTTGTTCCATTTAATTCTAATTATTTCCCTATTTAACCCTCTGGTTCCCACATGGTTTTGTGCGTGTTTGTTCTTTGTTTTGTGTCTAAGACTTATGTGAGCTGGTGTGTTTCCCTGCGTGGAAATCGTGTTGTTTATTTTTCGAGTAAAGTACATTGTTTACTCAGTTCTGTGTCCTGCGCCTGACTCCGTCCTACCGCTGCACATTGACACATGACAGCGAGACAGAGAGAGGATGTGTGTCACAGCACAGAGGTGATTAATAATGAAGTAGTTCAGCCCCTCGTCTCCTGGAATGTTATCTGATCTACCCTACACAGAGGTCTGGAGAGATAACTGTTATCTGATCTACCCTACACAGAGGTCTGGAGAGATAACTGTTATCTGATATACTCTACACAGAGGTCTGGAGAGATAACTGTTATCTGATCTACTCTACACAGAGACCTGGAGAGATAACTGTTATCTGGTCTACTCTACACAGAGATCTGGAAAGATAACTGTTATCTGATCTAAACTACACAGAGGTCTGGAGAGCAGCTTCCATTGCCTCAGACTGGAGGAGCTAGAGTTTCTCACAGTAAGTGGTATTTTTATAACAGAACAGATTAAGTTAAAGTTTTGGAGATAGAGAGGGTCAGAAAGGATTTAAACAGACACTGGGGGCATGTTTGGTCTAGAGACGGGAGCTTGGACCGCTACTCCAGACTCTGGCACTGCCATGTATCTCTAATATAGTGTGGATATAGTGGAACAGAGACAGTATCTGAAATGATGTATTTAATTTTATTAGCACAAGACTAAAAAACAGCATACAACATTAAGGTATATAATAGGGCAGGTCAGGAAATACACAATCACATGTGATAAAAATAACCAATCAGGAAATACATATCATATGTGATAAAAATAACCTCATTGTACTATGGGAAGCCTCAACAGCAACTAAAACATAAACTGATATTACGAAATAAATCAACAAAGTACTGTATGTCTAACAATGTCCGCAAGCTTTTCACAATTGTAGTGCATAAATAAAGTGTCACAGTGTGTACATTCCTTGATCAGCTCTGACTAAGTAATGATGACTTCACTGTTCAGGTTGTGGTGGAAGGGAGAGAGCAGGTTTGATACAGAGTGACATGTGATCCCTGTGAATGAGCTCATAGAGACTACTGTGTCATTCACAGACTGGCCTGAAACATGATGAGTTTGCTGAGTAGTGTTCAACCAGATCACTTAGGTAGGCTGTGTGTGTGTGTGTGTGTGTGTGTGTGTGTGTGTGCCATGTATGCATGCATAGATTATATGAGATGCGTCTCTTAAGCATATGCATAATTCCCACAGATCCAGGGTAGCCCTGCAGCACACGAGGCGTCATTCCAGGCATCATTCTGCATCCAAAGGTTCACCAGTATTCCAGCACCTACAAAGGAAAGACAGAAATTAAATTTGCTCAATCTACAGAAGTGTTTAAAAATCAGAAAATCCATTGTCTGCCATGATTGAATTCAGGACCATATGGACACATCTCTCACCCTGCTGTAGTCGGCTGTGTGCAGTCCACCCATGTCCAGAGACCCTCACTATCTTTGTCATTCAGACCAAATCCAGGACAACACCTTAAACGTTTTTAAGTAGTCCTGTTTTAATGGCAAAAGAGCATTTTCTAAATGAATGGTTCAGATTCTGGTTTATTTAACATTGTATATACTGTATAAAACCCCATAAATAATGTGATGCCGTACAGCACTTTTAAACTGGCTAAACCATATAAATAAACCATAGATTAGCTCTCTGGTGGTGTAGCTACAACTGAATATTCCATAGAACTGCACAGATCATATTGGTTTTAAAGAAACTGTTTTGAAACCCCAAAACTGGTTGCAACAGAGTCAAAACACTTTTTTGTAACACTTTACTGTAGGTGTCCTTATTTATGCATTCGTTAAGCCTTTATGAATTATAAAATGTGTCATAATCTGTCATAAGCCATTTTAAATAGTGTAAAGAAGTGTTATAGAATGAAATGTGAATAATGAGGAGTGAAAAAGTTACAGACGCACAAAGATCATATCCCAAAGACATGCTAACCTCTCACATGAATCACAGCTTGTTATGTTAAACAATTTATATCAGTACAGTACAAACCTATTATGTTTAATCATTAATGCATTCTTTCTAAGCTAGGCATCACATCTAGTTATAAGAAAATAGATCCCCACACTATGCATGGGAGGAGAATCACGTGGCAGTTATCTTTCCAAGGAAATTCACTTAAATACGATCAGGCTATAGCTTGCTAGAGTGTCTGTAAATTATTATGGAAAGAAGTGGAGGGAGCTCAATCAACGTCAGTCGAGGTGCAATCAAAACATGTGATCATCATTGAAAAGGAAAAGGCACAATGCTTGCATAGGCAACCATGGTGAGCGAGGGTTGAGACTATTAATTTGAACGCGCATTTCACGATCTGACATAACGGTAGCCTACCTTTTGGGCTTAATTTTGTATTTGGGAGCCAAATGAACCGGCTCACTGAAAAGACTCGAATACCCATCACTAACGTGCTTTGACAGTGTCTGTGATGTAGGGTTCAGCCAGGCATTGAAGGACAGACAGAAGAGCGAATTAAATGGTAGGAGGGACATCCAAGTTTCAAGAGATGTCAGATTTCACATCTTGCGTCCCACATTCCAAAAATATATACTGATGTGTCCGTGAAAACCAGGGCTATCGCTCAATGCAAATAATTTCGATCTACGGTATGCACAGATCGATGTGTATGTGATCCGTCGGAACCAGTACCAGAACCCTAAACAGGGGACTTACATCTAAGAGGATTTAAAGCTTATTTTGCAGTGTAGTATCTAAACAGATTATGACTTTGCTGACGTTTGCAAATGGTGTGTTAGAGGAAGTTGACTCAGCTTGCGGAAGCATCTGGAAAGCATTACTATAGGGGCCCCCTAAAACAGAGGAAGTCTGTTATGTTGAGGCCAGGGATTGGTTTATGGGAAAACCACCCATATCATGTTACATATTATAAATACCATGGTTGGAACAAAGGACGGGGAGAATATAACATATTAGAGATTGGGTCAGTTGTTCTCCAGATGTCTGCAGGAGTCTGTAAATTGATGCTGAAATCTTTGATGTAATAAACCATTATAATCAAGGACAGTGTCAGCGGATTTCTTGTCGTCACAGCATAATCAGCATCGTTATTTTGATACCACAGAATGGCGACGAGGATCTTTGGGACGTGTTGCGTCTCTCCAGCGTTCCATTCATGAGCTACGAAGTGACTCCCGCTCAAGACGCCGGCACATAAGGTGAGATTTCTCACAATTTTGGGTGCTGGTCGGTTCGTGTGCTTGTGTGGGTGTGTGCGCTGAGGAGATGTACCGTTTAAAGACTTATTTGTGCACTTTGCTGTTATTTTCTGTGGGATAAGAATCCGTTCTAAATTTCTAAATTTGTTTGCGTTGAAAACAATGCAAACAGGGGGGAGTGTCTATAGGAATTGATAACACTGGGCACAGGGATATTTGGTTTGAATAAAATTGAAAAAGAATAGAATGAAGGAATAAGGCCAGGAACTAAGGAAAAATGTATACTAATTAGGACGTCGTTGATCTACGGAAGCCCTCAAACGAGGCGATCATTAGGAAATCACAAGAAAATCCTGAAAACTCACTAGGTTGATTTTTAAGGTCAGTTCTGGGAACTGGAGTTTGTGGTAGATACATTAATTTGCATATTACCCCTCGACATATGGTTGACGAGGTATATGTTCGAAGTAACCTCTCATTGAATATCTGCAAACTCGAGGTAGCAGAAACTTAGGAAGGAACTATGAGAAATAAGGAACGATGGTAGCATGCTTTAGAGGACCGTAGGAACGGATGCATTCCTCTTGAATTGTGTGTGTGTGCGGAAATAAAATAAAATAAAATTAAAGATGTCTCTGTTGTGTTTCAGCTGTGTGTCGACTCATGTTATGATAAGATTTATGTTAGAGATATATACATATATATGTTTTGGTTGAGAACAGGGGTTTTAGTTTTTTGGTAAGGAAATATGTTAGTTAAGGTTAAAATCTTATGAGTCTCCATTAGCGAGAATGTTAATAATTGTTAAAAAACTATGAGCCCCCTGGGAGGAAGTTAAGGTTAAAATCTTATGAGTCTCTATAAAAAGAGAATGTTTAATAACTGTTAAAAGACTGAGCCTACAGGGAGGATTTTAAGAGTGTATAGAGATGTTTTGTAATGGATAAGAAAATAACTATAAATCTGCAGATTAGGATAAGTAAAGATAAGAAACTTCGAAGTAGGATTTGTGTTCTATGTTGGTTTGGGAGTTCTGTTAAGTGTTACTGTTTGTCTGTGTTGGAAATAACGGAGGGACAGCTGGTCTGTCTACTTTCTGTTGTTTAGCTTGGAGAGAGCTGCTTGGGAGCTCTTCTCACTCTGAAATAGCACTGGTGAATGAACTGCGCATGTGTGGGATTTTATGAGTTTAGAGTTACGTAGAGCAAACATGCCACTCCCCTGCCTGCACTGAGCTGCTGTGACATGCAGACAGAGAAGGAGGGGGAGACTTACACATGAATAAAGTATTCTGTTTGTTAAATCGGCTGTTGCTTAACGATGAAACTATTTGATTGAGATCTATTGAATTTATAAATGAGAGATATGTTGACAGATTAAAAATAAAAATAATTAAATAAATAAAATAAAATGTTATTGCGCTATTTATAATATTCCTGAGTTAAGCTGTTTGCTTATTTCTTAGCGCGAGTGTGAACATAGGTATGTCTAAAAGGGTATTGTATGGTTGAAATTACCCAGTCAGTGCATAAAAGATTACATTCTCGTCTGTTCCTTTGTTCTTCTGTCATGTGAGAGACGAGAAGTAGGAGACAGAGAGAGAGAGAAGGTGCTGACCAGTGCGTCACGTGACAGTGTGTGCTTTCCCGGATCCAGTCCAATCAAGGCCAGTACTGTTCTGTTCACAAAACTTACCTTCCCATACAGGATATTGTGTGTGCCTAGCATATTTCATGTTGTGACAATTTGACAGGGACTTGGCAACAGACTGATCAATTGATGTAATTAAGAATTGCACATTGCAGTTTTTTGTGCACGATTTGGTTTGAGTAGAGTTGTGTTGGAAATCCAGCACTGACATTATTCTGTAAAATTAAGGTAATTGGGTGCTTATTAAGCAATTGGTTTGTGAGTGCTGAAGTGTTGCTGGATTACAGGTCTTGCTCTGAAGTTGACTACTTTCCTTTACTTTTCCTGATCGGATGTGGTAAGATTGCCACTAATCAATAATTTGGTAAAATAAAAAAATAAAAAAAATAAAAAAACATTAATAAAAAAAAAAAATATGTTCATTAATTAATTAATTAATTTATTTATTTATATAAAAAAAAATATATAGTCTAAAGTATTTTTTGGTTTACAAATTAATTGGTTTAAAATAATAATAATAATAATAATAATAATAATAATAAAATAATTCACAATAAAGGAATATAAAAGAGTTGTTACAATGGGGAAAAAGGACATCAAAACTACGAAAGTCCTGTTGATGTAGTAGAAAATAGTAATCCTCTAGTTAATGGTATTGCAAGGTTATCTGGAAAATGGAATAAACGTTGGCCTGACATTGAACAACCATGGCCAGTGGAAGGGACTCTTAACCCTGACGTCATCAACATAATGAAAGTGCTTGTGTCGATTTATAAGGCAGATCAAAAGAAGGGGAAAAAAAGGGAACAACGTAAAGAAAAGAGACAAAGAGAGCTGGGTGTTCTTAAGCTGTTTGAAAATGAAGGACAAAAACTGATAAAAGTTACCAAAGATAAAATAAACAGAGGTATAGAGAAAATGGCAAAAGAGGTGAAGGAGACAGAAAAACTAATGGCAGAAGTCAATACAGCTTTCTCACATACGGATTCAGCAAAAAGACCCCCACCTTACGAGGAAGAAGTAGAGTTTAAGGACGTCTATCCTCAGCTTCCAGTGATCATTCAGGAGGGTGATTATTGCATCAGAGATGAAGATGAACGAATAATAGAGAGAGGACAAGCAGAAACGACCATAAAAATGAATCCAAACTCCAAAAGTAAGAAGAAAACGAGATGTCTGGAAACTAAGGGTGGAGTGAGGTTCAGGAGGATGGAACTTGAAGATGATGATGATAATGATCAGAGTGATTCAGAAGAGATCATGGGTGGATATGACCCTGTGATCAGATGGAGGTTGGCCAGAGCGGAAAGAAGGGGTGATGGAAGTTGGAAGAAGAAGGATACAAGAGATCTGATCTCTGATGAAAGTGAAGATGGAGACAGCGATGAAGATTTGCAGATTAAAGGTGCTTCATATTCAAGAGGATTTTATCCTACAATGATTAGCACAGAAGAAATAGAAAGAGATATAGACCGATGCGTATCATGCCTGGATAAGGCCAATAATTTAGAAGAAGTAAGAGAACTGGAAGAAAAAACTGCTGAAAAAAGGATCCCAAGAATTGGAGAAGAGGTATACATTGAGGCCAAGAAAAGAGAGCACAAGTAAGAAGATGATGCCAGTGATAATTCGAGGACAGAACCTGGAGTATAAGCCTTTACAGAATACCGATATGTCAGATATACTTGAGAAGCTGCCTACTCTTCAAGATGGAGCATATCCTTGGATTTCAAAATTGGAAGAAATTACAGTGGGAACACAGTCTGCCATAGGAGACATTAAGATACTTTTGGCTAATCTCCTTGGGATTCCAGATATGGAAGACATTTTTCAGAGAGCTGGACTTCATCGATATGTGGGGACTGCGGTGAATGATCCTGGATTGTTGGCTGCAAGTAGAAATTGGCTGTGGAGAGCACTGAAAGATACGTTTCCAACAAATGTGCATCCTGACAACATTCTGATTGACCCACTAGGACAACAAGAAAATCAGAGAGCCTATGTGTCAAGAGTTCATCAAGTGTGGAGAAATATTACCGGAAATGATCCAGATGTGAGTCAAATTGAGCAGTCAATTTTGAGAGCTAAACTGCAGATGGGACTGCCCTCACCAGTAAGGAGCAAACTGGCAGAGGTGGTTGGACTTGGAAGCATGACAAAAGGTGTCTATAAAGATCATATAGCCCATCAAGTGGATCTGTACTGGAAAAAGGAACACAACCAGAAAGAACAGGACCAAGAAACTCTCAGAAAACTCAATCAAATACAACTGGTGGAGAATAAGAAGGAGAAGAAACAAGCTTTGGTTATGCAGAATCAGTGTGCACCAAGTCAACAATCACTGCCACAGCTTCAACCGGACCAGTTCCAACCGCAATTGTACCAGCCACCAATAGCGATACCAGGTGTTTCATATCCACAGCCAGTTTCTGGACAGACACGGAATTGGAGAGGAAGAGGACGAGAAGGTTTAGGAAGAGGAAGAGGAGGAAGATTTAAGCCATACTTCCAGCAATCTTCAGAAGTGTGTTATAATTGTGGACAGGTTGGTCACTTTGCCCATGAGTGTAATGGGCCAGGAGGAAACACCAGAGGGAATTTCAGAGGAAGATACAGGGGCCAGTCAAGATCATCTGGAGGACCGGTGAACCCTTATAGGGGCCCGGAGCAAGGATTCTAGGGGTGCCCAGAAGATCCGAAAGGGGGGTGTCAGCTGGTAGCATCAGGACCGGAAAAAGATCCAACAATTGAGGTGAAAGTAAACAACCGACCATTGGAAGTGATGGCGGATAGTGGAGCTGCTTTTACCTGTGTTCGGCCTGAAGATGCTACACATCTCCCTATGTCCAATCAACTAATTTGGACAATCGGATTTGAGGGAGTGAAACAGCTGATTCCTCTTACGGAACCAATGGAGCTCTGCTATGAAAATCAGAAAATTACAATACCCATACTGGTATCAGAACATACACCTATTGCATTGTTGGGAAGAGATGCATTATGTAAGTTGAACTGTACAATAAAATGTACACCAGACGGCTGTCTGGTAGAAGTGCCAAAGGAAAAGGTTTACCAATTGTTGATGATGACAGAGATGGATTCTTCTTCAGTATTCTGGATTGGAAATCTCAGTGAAGATTTTTTGAAGCAGGCTAAGATATGGGAGAAATTCATTGTGGCAAATATGCCAGATGCGAGGCTTCCGGAATATCCATTTCATTGTACGCTCAAGTATTTCAAGAATGCTGCCCAATCAAACTCAGAGGAATGGTTGAGTCATCAACCAAAGAAAGTTCAACTCAGCTCATGTTGCATAATTTTAGGACCACAAGGAGCAGCTATGAAGATAAACACAGACGATTATCTGGATAAAGAATTTGAGATTGAGAAGAGTGTGCCACATGTGACCTTGTTGGTTTCTGAAGGCTATGAGCAGAAGCAAATAGGAGAAATGATGACAGAAGCAGAGAAAGCTGTTTTCGTACCGATGAAAGAGAATTTGGGGATTTGGAGGAGTGAAGATCAGCGATTTCTTAAAATCATGATTTCGGCTCAAGGACAAGGAGAGCCACAAGCTGTACGGATGACACATGAATCTATTTGCAGTGTGAAGATGGATTCAGACACTATGAAAGAGGAGATGTTGCAACAAGTTCCAGAATGTTTGTGGTCTCACCACAGTACCGATATTGGACTTGTGAAATCAGCCCAATTGAGGTGAAAGTTGAACTTCGACCAGGAGCCAGACCTCTTTGGAAGAATCAGTATCCATTGAAAGATGAAGCAATCCAAGGGATTGAACCACAAATTGAAGGACTTTCAAAAGCAGGTGTTTTGAAGACAATAAAAAATCCTCAGAGTAACAATCCTTTGTTGTCTTTGGAGAAACCATGATGGGTTGATAGTAGCGCCTCTAGACCTATTAGGTCTGATGAATTAGGGAGCACATGGGTTAGCTCATGTTGCAAGGGGGGAGGTTAGGAGAAAGATCACAAAGGAGTATGGTTTTTGGGCACCATATTTGCTTGAACAGGTTGACTATGTCATAGGCAGGTGCACAATCTGTCTGAAAAATAATGTTCGCAGGGGTGTGACTGTTCTTCCTGGTTACATTCCTACACTGAGAGGTCCTATGCGTGAGTTGGTTATCGACTTTGTTGATATGATAAAACCAGTTGATGGGAAAAGATACATGTTGGTGGTTGTAGATAGATTTTCACGATGGCCGGAGGCCTGTCCAACCAAGCGAAAAGATGCTCAATCGGTTGCCAAGTTCTTGTGTAAAGAAGTCATAAGCAGGTGGGGACTTCCCGATCGAAATATCCTCAAATTAGTAGGAAAGAGTTTTGTGGATAAAACAGTGAAATGGTTTTTGAAAAAATTGGGGTAAAAAGTCAGACAAAAAAGTTATGGAAACTAGGGTTGAAATAACTCTAGGAAATGTTGAATATCCGATAATTTTTCACGTCTTTACATATTATTGTGATATTTAGTATTTTCTTATGAATCAAAGGGGGGAAATGGAATGTGATTCATTTTATATATCATTTTTATATTATTGTTGATATTGATGTTTTAATTTGCATGTGTTTGTTTTGCAAAAGATACTGGTTGGTGTTTTCTTTTCTTCCAGAAGCATATGGGGGAATGTGTAGAGGGGATTCAAATACTCAAACATTAACAATATGAATGGACTGGAGGAAGTGGAACAAGGAAGGTGTGGAAATGTTCAGATTCCATCATCGACGTTGCATTGAAAGTCGACACTGCTGAGGAGATGCAGTGTAGTGGACTACATTCCAGTGTCTGCAATGATATATAGACATATTTGCATGTGTAATAAATAATTTGTGTCATATTCTTTCTGTATTAATTTTTGAAGAATGATATTTTCTGTTGTTGGATAAATGTGGGGACCTCAGATGTTTTTGTTTTTTCGTGGATGCTTAGGGATATTGGGTCTAGGCAGGGACAGAGAGAATCCACAGGCGGGTCCGATGGGTCGACCAGCCTGAATTTGGACATTTTTGAATGTATTTTGTTTTCTGAGGCTTTCATGTGTATTCAGTTGCATCATGGTTTAAAATGCATTGATAAAGATTTATAAATTGATCTGGAGTACTTAGGTGGTCAACTGGGGCAGAGGGGCCGTGAGAGAATTTTACTGTCTTGATTGATTGATGGATATTTGGAAAGAAAGCTCTCACACTCCATAAAGATTTGTTCATATTTCATAGAAATGTATTTACACTCCATAGAAAAATTTGTTTACTCTCCATAAATTTGGTTTATTGCTAAAGTTACTCAATAAGAAAAAAAAATATTTGTCATAATCCTATTCTTTTTGTTTTCGAGACTTAATTAGTCTCGATGGGGGGAAATATGTAGTATCTAAACAGTTTATGACTTTGCTGACGTTTGCAAATGGTGTGTTAGAGGAAGTTGACTCAGCTTGCGGAAGCATCTGGAAAGCATTACTATAGGGGCCCCCTAAAACAGAGGAAGTCTGTTATGTGGAGGCCAGGGATTGGTTTATGGGAAAACCACCCATATCATGTTACATATTATAAATACCATGGTTGGAACAAAGGACGGGGAGAATATAACATATTAGAGATTGGGTCAGTTGTTCTCCAGATGTCTGCAGGAGTCTGTAAATTGACGCTGAAATCTTTGAGGTAATAAACCATTATAATCAAGGACAGTGTCAACGGATTTCTTGTCATCACAGCATAATCAGCATCGTTATTTTGATACCACAGCAGCAAATCACACAATACATTATCTTTCACATACATTTGAAACGCAATTACTTTTTCATCTCAATATATGTTGTTTAACTCATTCTAACAAGCTATTACCCATGTACAGTGCATTCAGAAAGTATTCAGATACCTTCCCTTTTTCCACATTTTGTTACATTACAGCCTTATTCTAAAATTGATTAAATTAATTGTTTTACTCATCACTCTATACACAATACCCCATAATGACGAAACAAAAACAGGTTTTTAGACATTTTTGCAAATGTTTTAAAAACAAAAAACAGAAATACTACCAGTCAAAAGTTTGGAAACAGCTACTCATTCAAGGGTTTTTCTTTATTTTTAATATTTTTTACATTGTAGAATAATAGTGAAGACATCAAAACTATGAAATAACATAGTTTTGAAAGGGTGGAATCATGTAGTAGCCAAAAAAGTGTTAAACAAATTGAGATTCTTCAAATATCCACCCTTTGCCTTGATGACAGCTTTGCACACTCTTGGCATTCTCTCAAACAGCTTCATGAGGTAGTCACCTGTGTAGTGTCGAGATAACGATGCTGAGATGCTGTGATGACAAGAAATCCGCTGACACTGTCCTTGATTATAATGGTTTATTACATCAAAGATTTCAGCGTCAATTTACAGATTTCTGCAGAAAATCCGGAGAACAACCAACCCAATCACTAATATATTATTTCTCCCCGTCCTTTGTTCCAACCATGGTATATATATCCTATGCCCTATGTAACATAAGATGGCGTGATTTGAATAGACCAATCCCTGGCCTTCACATAACAGACTTCCTCTGTTTTAGGGGGCCCCTATAGTAATGCTTTCCAGATGCTTCCGGAAGCTGAGTCAACTTCCTCTAACACACCATTTGCAAACGTCAGCAAAGTCATAAACTGTTTAGATACTACACCTGGAATGCATTTAAATTAATAGGTTTTCCTTGTTAAAACTTAATTTGTGGAATTTCTTTCCTTAATGCGTTTGAGCCAATCAGTTGTGTTGTGACAAGGTAGGGGGGTATACAGAAGATAGCCCTATTTGGTAAAAGACCAAGTCCATACTATGGCAAGAACAGCTCAAATAAGCAAAGAGAAACGACAGTCCATTTTCTAGTGGCACAGCTAGCACTGCGATGCAGTGCCTTAGACCACTGCGCCACTCGGGAGAAATTGCAGCCCAAATAAATACTTCATAGAGTTCAAGTCACAGACACATCTCAACATCAACTGTTCAGAGGGGACTATGTGAATCAGGCCTTCATGGTCGAATTGCTGCAAAGAAACCCCTAATATTAAGAAGAGACCTACTTGGACCAAGAAACACGAGCAATGGACATTAGACCGGTGGAAATGTGTCCTTTGTGAGACGAGGTGTGGGTGATGATCTCTGCATGTGTAGTTCCCACCGTAAAGCATGGAGGATGAGGTGTTATGGTGTGGCGGTGCTTTGCTGGTGACACTGTCTGTGATTTATTTAGAATTCAAGGCACACTTAACCAGCATGGCTACCACAGCATTCTGCAGCGATACGCCATCTCATCTGGTTTGGGCTTAGTGTCCCACTATCGTTTGTTTTTCAACAGGACAATGACCCAACACACCTCCAGGCAGTGTAAAGGCTATTTTACCAAGATGGAGAGTGATGGAGTGCTGCATCAGATGACCTGGCCTCCACAATCCCCCTACCTCAACCCAATTGAGATGGTTTGAGATGAGTCGGACGGCAGAGTGAGGGAAAAGCAGCCAACAAGTGCTCAGCATATGTGGGAACTCCTTCAAGACTGTTGGAAAAGCATTCCAGGTGAAGCTGGTTGAGAGAATGCCAAGAGTGTGCAAAGCTGTCATCAAGGCAAAGGGTGGCTATTTGAAGAATTTCAGAAATAAAATATATTTTAATTTTTAACACTTGGTTACTACATAAATAAAAATAAATTGGTCATTTAGCAGACGCTCTTATCCAGAGCGACTTACAGGAGCAATTAGGGTTAAGTGCCTTGCTCAAGGGCACATCGACAGATTTTTCACCTAGTCGGCTTGGGGATTAGAACCAGCGACCTTTCGGTTACTGGCACAACGCTCTTAACCACTAAGCTACCTGCCGCCCATGATTCCATGATTCCATGTGTGTTATTTCATAGTTTTATAATTTTTTCTACAATGTAGAAAATAGTGAAAATAAAGAAAAACCCTTGAATGAGTAGGTGTTTCCAGACTTTTGGCTGGTACTGTAAGTATTCAGACCCTTTGCTATGAGAATCGAAACTGAGCTCAGGTGCATCCTGTTTCCATTGGTCATCCTTGAGATGTTTCTACAACTTGATTGGAGTCCACCTGTGGTAAATTCAATTGATTGGACATAATTTGGAAAGGCACACACCTGTCTATATAAGGTCCCACAGTTGACAGCGCAAGTCATATCCAAAACCAAGCCATGAGTTCGAAGGAGTTGTCCGTAGAGCTCCGAGACAGGATTGTGTCGATGCACAGATTTGTGGAAGGGTCCCGAAAAATGTCTGCAGCAATGAAGGTCCCCAAGAAAGCTGTGGCCTCCATCATTCTTAAATGGAGGAAGTTTGGAAACACCAAGACTCTTCCTAGAGCTGGCCACCCGGCCAAACTGAGAAGGGCTTTGGTCAGGGAGGTGAGCATGAACCCGATGGTCACTCTGACAGAGCTCCAGAGTTCCTCTGTGGAGATGGGAGAACCTTCCAGAAGAACAACCATCTCTGCAGCACTCCACCATTCAGGCCTTTATGGTAGAGTGGCCAGATGGAAGACACTCCTCAGTAAAAGGCACATGACAGCCCGCTTGGAGTTTGCTTAAAGGCATATAATGGACTCTCAGATCATAAGAAACAAGATTCTCTGGTCTGATGAAACCAAGATTTAACTTTTTGGCCTGAATGCCAAGTGTCACATCTGGAGGAAACCTGGCACCATGCCTACGGTGAAGCATGGTGGTGGCAGCATCATGCTGTGGCTATGTTTTTCAGGGGCAGGGACTGGGAGACTAGTCAGAATTGAGGGAAAGATGAACAGAGCAAAGTACAGAGAGATCCTTGATGAAAACCTGTGCCAGGGCGCTCAGGACCTCAGACTGGGGCGAAGGTTCACCTTCCAACAGGACAACAACCCTAAGCACACAGCCAAGACAACGCATGAGTGGCTTCGGGACAAGTCTCTGAATGTCCTTGAGTGTCCCAGCCAGAGCCCGGACTTGGACCCGATGGAACATCTCTGGAGAGACCTGAAAATAGCTGTGCAGCGATGCTCCCCATCCAACCTGACAGAGCTTGAGAGGATCTGCAGAGAAGAATGGGAGAAACTCCCAAAATACAGCTTTGTAGTGTTATACCCAAGAAGACTTGGGGCTGTAATCGCTGCCAAAGGTGCTTCAACAAAGGACTGAGTAAAGGGTTTGAATACTTTTTTATTTTTATCAAACATTTCAAAAAAACGGTTTTTGCTTTGTTGTTATGGGGTATTGTGTGTAGATTGATGAAGGAAATATAACATTTTAATATATTTTACAATAAGGCTGTAACATAACAGAATGTGGAAAAAGTAATCGGGTCTGAATACTTTCCGAATACATCTAATATAACTTAGCAGGCGTAAAAAGAAACGCCTGTGCGAAGTTCCCACATCCAGATGTTAGTAATTTCTGGGAACCCTGCATAGGCTAACAATGAGAATATGTGTTGTTGTGTTAGTATGTATAATCCTACTTCAAATTTCAGCGAATCTCAATACATTTTCATTGGATCTCCAAAATGTCCATGAAATTGTAGCGATATGATTCGCTGACACAAATGGACAGTTTGCAGATCCAATGAAAAGGTATTGAGAGCGCTTGTGTCGGCGAATCATAAATTGGAAGAAGAGTGAAACTTACTAACACAACAACACATTAGAACTGAGATGATCTGCTCATGGCAAACCAACAACATGTATAGCTAGTAACGTTAGCTAGTTAGAATGAGTTAAACAATGTGATAACGTTAGTTAGTTAGAATTAGTTAAACAACGTGTTTTAAGATGAAAACTTAATTGCTTTTAAAGCGTATGTGAAAGATAATGTATTGTGTGATGTGCTGTAAAGAAAGTTTAATAATTTTAATTCCTCCTGTAGCTAGCTAACTAGCTAACTAGCTAGATCTAGCTATGATCTGGTATAGATCTGGTATTATAACTTTCTTGCTGGTGTTTGGAAACACATTTTTTGTGTTTTGACCTGAGTGATTTGAGGTACACCCATTTTACCAACAAGCATATCAACAACAGGTGCAATTAATCCAACCACTAATAGATTGAATTAGATTAGGAAAGTGATTTTTATTAATCTTTCTGGAATATAGTCAATGTACTAACAATATTCAGACACTGAAACAAACAACATTCCAAAAATGGACCTGCAACAGAGCATCTCACCTGTTCCTCTCTGCTTTTCATGATCACCAGGTCTGCTCCTATACTCAGCATGTCCTGTCTGCTCTCCTCCCAGGAGTAACAGCTGCAGTTAAACTTCGTCCATCCATCAGGACAACCACTTCTCTCTGTTTCACAACACAACAAAACAAAATAATAATAATAATAATAATAATAATAATAATAATAACAATAACAAGAATAATAACATAAATAATAAGAATAATAATGAAAAATAACATCAATAATAATAATAGCAATAATAAAAATAACATCAGTAATAATAATAATAATAATAATAATAATAACAATACTCTACTACTACCACTAATAATAATAATAATATTAATAATATTAAATATATTAATAATATTAATAATATTAATAATATTAATAATAATAACACATGTTATAAACCACGATTCACTGGACTAGATCTTAATGAGAAATTCAATATATAGTGGAGAAAGTAAATAAATAGCTGCTCACTGACCACAAGTTAAATTCCGAAACATGTCTATCTCCCTCTGTAACTGGTCTCTCTCTGCAGTCAGATTGTTGTAACTGGTCTGTAACTGGTCTCTCTCTGCAGTCAGATTGTAGTAACTGGTCTGTAACTGGTATCTCTCTGCAGTCAGATTGTTGTATCTGGTCTGTAACTGGTCTCTCTCTGCAGTCAGATTGTTGTAACTGGTCTGTAACTGGTCTCTCTCTGCAGTCAGATTGTTGTAACTGGTCTGTAACTGGTATCTCTCTTTAATCAGATTGTTGTAACTGGTCTGTAACTGGTCTCTCTCTGCAGTCATATTGTTGTAACTGGTCTTTAACTGGTCTCTCTCTGCAGTCAGATTGTTGTAACTGGTCTGT
Organism: Coregonus lavaretus; assembly: GCF_964263955.1. Lineage (NCBI taxonomy): Eukaryota > Metazoa > Chordata > Actinopteri > Salmoniformes > Salmonidae > Coregonus > Coregonus lavaretus. The sequence goes on along the minus strand of NC_140015.1, from coordinate 35,802,784 downwards.
AACTGGTCTCTCTCTGCAGTCAGATTGTCATAACTAGTATGTAACTGGTATCTCTCTTTAATCAGATTGTTGTAACTGGTCTGTAACTGGTCTCTCTCTGCAGTCAGATTGTTGTAACTGGTCTTTAACTGGTCTCTCTCTGCAGTCAGATTGTTGTAACTGGTCTGTAACTGGTCTCTCTCTGCAGTCAGATTGTTGTAACTGGTATGTAACTGGTATCTCTCTTTAGTCAGATTGTTGTAACTGGTATGTAACTGGTCTCTCTCTGCAGTCAGATTGTTGTAACTGGTCTTTAACTGGTCTCTCTCTGCAGTCAGATTGTTGTACCTGGTCTGTAACTGGTATCTCTCTTTAGTCAGATTGTTGTAACTTGTCTGTAACTGGTCTCTCTCTGCAGTCAGATTGTTGTAACTGGTCTTTAACTGGTCTCTCTCTGCAGTCAGATTGTTGTAACTGGTCTGTAACTGGTCTCTCTCTGCAGTCAGATTGTTGTAACTGGTCTGTAACTGGTATCTCTCTTTAATCAGATTGTTGTAACTGGTCTGTAACTGGTCTCTCTCTGCAGTCATATTGTTGTAACTGGTCTTTAACTGGTCTCTCTCTGCAGTCAGATTGTTGTAACTGGTCTGTAACTGGTCTCTCTCTGCAGTCAGATTGTCATAACTGGTATGTAACTGGTATCTCTCTTTAATCAGATTGTTGTAACTGGTCTGTAACTGGTCTCTCTCTGCAGTCAGATTGTTGTAACTGGTCTTTAACTGGTCTCTCTCTGCAGTCAGATTGTTGTAACTGGTCTGTAACTGGTCTCTCTCTGCAGTCAGATTGTTGTAACTGGTATGTAACTGGTATCTCTCTTTAGTCAGATTGTTGTAACTGGTATGTAACTGGTCTCTCTCTGCAGTCAGATTGTTGTAACTGGTCTTTAACTGGTCTCTCTCTGCAGTCAGATTGTTGTACCTGGTCTGTAACTGGTATCTCTCTTTAGTCAGATTGTTGTAACTGGTCTGTAACTGGTCTCTCTCTGCAGTCAGATTGTTGTAACTGGTCTTTAACTGGTCTCTCTCTGCAGTCAGATTGTTGTAACTGGTCTGTAACTGGTCTCTCTCTGCAGTCAGATTGTTGTAACTGGTATGTAACTGGTATCTCTCTTTAGTCAGATTGTTGTAACTGGTCTGTAACTGGTCTCTCTCTGCAGTCAGATTGTTGTAACTGGTCTTTAACTGGTCTCTCTCTGCAGTCAGATTGTTGTAACTGGTCTGTAACTGGTATCTCTCTTTAGTCAGATTGTTGTAACTGGTCTGTAACTGGTCTCTCTCTGCAGTCAGATTGTAGTAACTGGTCTGTAACTGGTATCTCTCTGCAGTCAGATTGTTGTATCTGGTCTGTAACTGGTCTCTCTCTGCAGTCAGATTGTTGTAACTGGTCTGTAACTGGTCTCTCTCTTCAGTCAGATTGTTGTAACTGGTCTGTAACTGGTGTCTCTCTGCAGTCAGATTGTTGTAACTGGTCTGTAACTGGTATCTCTCTTTAGTCAGATTTTTGTAACTGGTCTGTAACTGGTCTCTCTCTGCAGTCAGAATGTTGTAATTGGTCTTTAACTGGTCTCTCTCTGCAGTCAGATTGTTGTAACTGGTCTTTAACTGGTCTCTCTCTGCAGTCAGATTGTTGTAACTGGTCTGTAACTGGTCTCTCTCTGCAGTCAGATTGTTGTAACTGGTCTGTAACTGGTCTCTCTCTGCAGTCAGATTGTTGTAATTGGTCTTTAACTGGTCTCTCTCTGCAGTCAGATTGTTGTAACTGGTATGTAACTGGTCTCTCTCTGCAGTCAGATTGTTGTAACTGGTCTGTAACTGGTCTCTCTCTGCAGTCAGATTGTTGTAATTGGTCTGTAACTGGTCTCTCTCTGCAGTCAGATTGTTGTAACTGGTCTTTAACTGGTCTCTTTCTGCAGTCAGATAGTTGTAACTGGTATGTAACTGGTATCTCTCTTTAGTCAGATTGTTGTAACTGGTCTGTAACTGGTATCTCTCTTCAGTCAGATTGTTGTAACTGGTCTGTAACTGGTCTCTCTCTGCAGTCAGATTGTTGTAACTGGTCTGTAATTGGTATCTCTCTTTAGTCAGATTGTTGTAACTGGTCTGTAACTGGTCTCTCTCTGCAGTCAGATTGTTGTAACTGGTCTGTAACTGGTCTCTCTCTGCAGTCATATTGTTGTAACTGGTCTTTAACTGGTCTCTCTCTGCAGTCAGATTGTTGTAACTGGTATGTAACTGGTATCTTTCCTCAGTCAGGTTGTTACATGCTCTGTCATCTGCAAAGGATCAAAACATCCAAAAGTTACTCAGTAAAAAAAAATGGTTATTAATAGCCAAAACGTATAACAAGATGATAAGCAATTAACATACAGTACCAGTCAAATGTTTGGACACACCTACTCATTCAAGGGTTTTTCTTTATTTTTACTATTTTCTACATGAAATACTGTATAAACTATGAAATAACACATATGGAATCATGTAGTAACCAAAAAAGTGTTAAACAAATCAAAATGTATTTTATATTAGAGATTCTTCAAATAGCCACCCTTTGCCTTGATGATTGTTTTGCACACTCTTGGCATTCTCTCAACCAACTCCACCTCGAATGCTTTTCCAACAGTCTTGATGGAGTTCCCACATATGCTGAGCACTTGTTGGCTGCTTTTCCTTCACTCCGACTCATCTCAAACCATCTCAATTGGGTTGAGGTAGAGGGATTGTGGAGGCCAGGTCATCTGATGCAGCACTCCATCACTCTCCTTCTTGGTAAAATAGCCCTTACACAGCCTGGAGGTGTGTTGTGTCATTGTCCTGTTGAAAAACAAATGATAATCCCACTAAGCCCAAACAAGATGGGAAGGCGTATCGCTATAGAATGCTGTGGTAGCCATGCTGGTTTAGTGTGCCTTGAATTCTAAATAAATCACAGACAGTGTCACCAACAAAGCACCCCCACACCATAACACCTCCTCCTCCATAATTTACGGTGGGAACTGCACATGCTGAGATCATCCGTTCACCCACACCGCGTCTCACAAGGACACGGCAGTTGTAACCAAAAATCTCAAATTAGGACTCCAGACCAAAGGACAAATTTCCACCGTTCTAATGTCCATTGCTCGTGTTTCTTGGCCCAAGCAAGTCTCTTCTTCTTATTGGTGTCCTTTAGTAGTGGTTTCTTTGCAGCAATTCGACCATGAAGGCCTGATTCACACAGTCCCCTCTGAACAGTTGATGTTGAGATGTGTCTGTGACTTGAACTCTGTGAAGCATTTATTTGGGCTGCAATTTCTGAGGCTGGTAACGCCAATGAACTTATCCTAAATATAATATAAAATAATATGCCATTTAGCAGACGCTTTTATCCAAAGTGACTTACAGTCATGTGTGCATACATTTTTACGTAGCAGAGGTAACTCTGGGTCTTCCATTCCTGTCGCGGTCCTCATGAGAGCCAGTTTCATCATAGCGCTTGATGGTTTTTGCGACTGCACTTGAAGAAACATTCAAAGTTCTTGACATTTTCCGGATTGACTGACCTTCATGTCTTAAAGAAATGATGTACTGTCGTTTCTCTTTACTTATTTGAGCTGTTCTTGCCGTAATATGGACTTGGTCTTTTACCCAATAGGGCTCTCTTCTGTATACCCCCCCTACCTTGTCACAACACAACCAATTGGCTCAAACGCATTAAGAAGGAAAGAAATTCCACAAATTAACTTTTAACAAGGCACACCTGTTAATTGAAATGCATTCCAGGTGACTACCTCATGAAGCTGGTTGAGAGAATGCCAAGAGTTTGCAAAGCTGTCATCAAGGCAAAGGGTGGCTATTTGAAGAATCTCAAATATAAAATATATATTGATTTGTTTAACACTTTTTTGGTTACTACATGATTCCATATGTGTTATTTCATCGTTTGTATGTTTTCACTATTATTCTACAATATAAAAAATATAAAAAATAAAGAAAAACTTTTGACTGGTAGTGTATGAACTCTCAGTAGAGGTACAGTCCTATGATCCCAGCCAGTAACAAATTAACTCACAGTAGAGGTACAGTCCTATGATCCCAGCCATTAATATATGAACTCACAGTAGAGGTACAGTCCTATGATCCCAGCCCGTAACATATGAACTCACAGTAGAGGTACAGTCCTATGATCCCAGCCATTAATATATGAACTCACAGTAGATGTACAGTCCTATGATCCCAGCCAGTAGTAGAACACTCAGCAGCCCCAGACACACTGCAGCAGCTCTTAAAGATCTCTTTTGTTGCTCAGCCTCTGTGGACACATAAAGGAGGTGTGTGTGTGTGTGTGTGTGTGTGTGTGTGTGTGTGTGTGTGTGTGCGCGTGTGTGTGTGTGTGTGTGTGTGCCTTTGTGCGTGCGTGCATGCTTGTGTACATGTATTTGGACGTTACCTGAGTGTTCAGCTCCTGGTCTGCTCCTTGGGGTAACATCCTCAGTCATGTTTTTCAAGTCAGGAAACTCAATGGTGTCTGGATTTTCATAGATGTTGTCTTCATGGATGTGGTCTCCTCCATTATAAAACTGGTCCCCTGAAACACTTTGTTTTCCCTTAACGTCTTCATTGGCATAAACAAAGTCCTCAGACATCTCCATGCTCTACCACCGTCTCAACTAGAGAGACGTTCAGTCAGTCTGGGGCTTACTATATGTGATACCAACTGGGCACACACTTGTTGTATCAACGTTGGTTCCACGTCATTTCAATGAACCAGGAGGCGGAGGAAGGAACAAAACAAGGTCATCTGGAAAAGCCACAAACAAATTCATCCTCCATTTCCTTTCACATTTTCATATTGGACCATTCATTTACTTTTCTGTTGCCTCGATGGTGTTGCTAATGGCTCTCCTCCTCGCTCCAGTGATGTCCTGCACAATATTTGCTCTGTCATCTGCAAAGGCTCAAAACATCCAAAAGTTACTGATTACAAGACCAGGAAATTAATAGTCAACATTTCTAACTTGATGATAATAAATTTACATAAATGAACTCACAGTAGAGGTACAGTCCTTTGATCCCCAGCCAGTAACACATGAACTCACAGCAGCCGCAGGGCTCTCCAGATGGTAGTGCGGTCTGCCCAACGCATTACCGGGGGCAAACTACCTGCCCTCCAGGACACCTACAGCACCCGATGTCACAGGAAGGCCAAAAAGTTAATCAAGGACAACAACCACCAGAGTCACTGCCTGTTCACCCCGCTACCATCCAGAAGGTGAGGTCAGTACAGGTGCATCAAAGTTGGGACCGAGAGACTGAAAAACAGCTTCTATCTCAAGGCCATCAGACTGCTAAACAACCATCACTAGCACATTAGGGGCTGTTGCCTATAGACATAGACTAGAAATCACTGGCCACTTTAATAAATGGAACACTAGTCACTTTAATAATGTTTACATATCTTGCATTACTCATCTCATATGTATATACTGTATTCTAAACTATTCTACTGTATCTTGTCTATGCCACTCTAACATTGCTCGTCCATATATTTATATATTCTTAAATCCATTCCTTTACTTAGATTGGTATGTATTGGGTACATGTTGTGAAATTGTTAGATATTACTTGTTAGATATTACTGCACTGTCAGAGCTAGAAACACAAGCAATTCGCTACACCCACAATAACATATGCTAAACACATGTATGTGACCAATCAAATTTTATTTTATTTGATTTAGAGGTACAGTCTTATGATCCCAGCCAGTAGGAGAACAACAGGTGTAGACTTTACTGTGAAATAGTTACTTACAAGCCCTTTCCCAACAACGCAGTTAAAAAGTAAGAAAAGTAGCAAATAAAAAAAGGAAATAGTAACACAATAAAATAACAACAACAAGGCTATATACAAGGAGTACCGGTACCTAATCAATGTACTGGGGTACGAGGTAGGTGAGGTGAATAAGGTCATATGAACAGTACCAGTCAAAAGTTTGGACACACCTACTCATTCAAGGGTCTTTCTATATTTTGACAATATTCTACATTGTAGAATAGTAGTGAAGACATCAAAACTATGAAATAGCACATATGGAATCATTAAACAAATGAAATGTGAGATTCTTCAAAGAGCCACCCTTTGCTTTTATGACAGCTTTGCACACTCTTGGCATTCTCTCAACCAGCTTCACCTGGAATGCTTTTCCAACAGTCTTGAAGGAGTTCCCACATATGCTGAGCACTTGTTGGCTGCTTTTCCTTCACTCTGCAGTCCGTCTCATCCCAAACAATCTCAATTGGGTTGAGGTCGGGGGATTCCATATGTGATTCCATATGTGATTCCATATGTGTTATTTCACAGTGTTGATGTCTTCACTAGTATTCTACAATGTAAAAAATAGTGAAAATAAAGAAAAACCCTTGAATTAATAGGTGTGTCCAAACTTCTGACTGGTAGTGTACATGTTGGTGGGGATAAAATGCAAATGGTCCGAGTAGCCATTTGATTATCTGTTCAGCAGTCTTATATATTGGGGGTAGAAGCTGTTCAGGAGCCTTTTGTATTTGTATTTGTAATTTAACTAGGCAAGTCAGTTAAGAACAAATTCTTATTTACAATGACGGCCTACACCGGCCAAACCCGGACATCTTAGCATAGATGTGGTCTACTCCATTATAAAACTGGTCCCCTGAAAAATTTTGTTTTCCCCTAACATCTTCATTGGCATAAACAATGTCCCCAGACATCTCCATGGTCTACCACTGTCTCAACTTGAGAGCCGTCCAGTCAGTCTGGGGTTGTTATGTGTGACACCCACTGGGCACACACTGGTTGAATCAACTCTGTTTCCACATAATTTCAATAAAGTTATGCTGAACCAACGTGGAATCAGTAGTGGAAAAAGTACTCAATTGTTATACTTGAGTAAAAGTAAAGATACCTTAATAGAAAATGATTCAAGTAAAAGTGAAAGTCACCCAGTAAAATACTACTTGAGTAAAAGTTTGTTTTTAAATATACTTAAGTATTAAAAGTAAATTGAATTGCTAAAATGTACTTAAGTATCAAAAGTAAAAGTATAAACCATTTAAAATTCCTTATTTTAAGCAAACCAGGTGGCACAATATTTTTTATTTTAATTTTTATTGACGGATAGCCAGGGGCACACTCCAACACTCAGACATAATTTACAAATGAAGCATTTGTGTTTAGTGAGTCCGCCAGATCACAGGCAGTAGGGATGACCAGGGATGTTCTCTTGATAAGTGTGTGAATTTGACTATTTTCCTGTAATAAATGTACTTTTGGGTGTCAGGGAAAATGTATGGAGTAAAAAAGTACATTATTATCTTTAGGAATGTAGTGAAGTAAAAGTAAAAGTAATCAAAATATTAATAGTAAAGTAAAGTACTGATACCCAAAAAAACTACTTAAGTAGTACTTTAAAGTATTTTTACTTAAGTACTTTACACCACTGCGTGGAATAGACGTTCAATTGACATCTGTGACCAGTGTGTAGTAACCAAGATGCACAGGGAACTGCCATACCAGGAAGAGAAGGAAGGAAGAAAACAAGGTTATCTGGAAAAGCCACAAAGAAATGTATAATCTCCTTCCTTTCACGTTTGCATATTGGACCATTCATTTACTGTTCTGCTGCTACGATGGTGTTGCTGTTGGCTCTCCTTCTCACTCCAGCAATACACCTGCAGTCTACCTTGATAGGTGTGTGTGTGTGTGTGTGTGTGTGTGTGTGTGTGTGTGTGTGTGTGTGTGTGTGTGTGTGTGTGTGTGTGTAAGTGAATCGGAGGTGACTGGTCTGATCAGGATGGGGTAGTTTAAGAACTCCTTTTCTGGAGTCTCCATCACATAGACATAGAGAGTGACAGAAAGGATGTAGGGGCACAGACAGACAGACGGCCGAGCCAGGACTAAAACCCCATCACCAAGGGGCCATGTGTAGTCTGGAGTCAGGAGCTTAGCCTGCTACACTAGACTCTGGCACTGACATGTATCTCTAACAGCTCCTCAGCGGAGGAAGGGAGGACCATCTTTCTCAGTGAATTTCATAAAAATAAAAATAGTGAAATAATCCCCCACCCCCTCTTTTACACTGCTGCTACTCTCTGTTTATAATCTATGCATAGTCACTTTACCTCTACCTACATGTACATATTACATAAATTACCTCGACTAACCTGTACCCCCGCACATTGACACTGACTCCGAACCGGTACTCCCTGTATATAACCTCGCTACTGTTATTTTACTGCTGCTCTTTAATTATTAGTTATGTTTCTATTTTTCGTATTTTTTGTCTATTTTTTACCTCTCTCTTTTTTACTTAACACTTATTTTTCTTAAAACTGCATTGTTGGTTAATGGCTTGTAAGTAAGCATTTCACTGTAAGGTCTACACCTGTTGTATTCGGTGCATGTGACAAATAACATTTGATTTCATTTGATTTCATTTATTCGAGGTCTACTGCAACATATCAGAGCTCTTGCAGCATGAACTGACAAGTTGTCCTCCCAATCAAAGGATCAGAGTATACATCTAGTACTGAAAGCATAAGCTACAACTAGCTAGCACAGCAGTGCATAAAATGCGGTGAGTGGTTGACTCGAAGAGAGAGAAAGACAATAGTTGAACAGTTTTGAACAAATACATTTTTTCAAATATGAAGGAGGAGAGAGAGAGATTTCGTAGGTAAAAAATATATAAAAAAATTAACTTACAGCTAGCTAATGCAGCTAGCTAGTTTAGCCTACTCAAACACCCGGTTCAAACAGAGAGGGACGCTAAGTATGTGGACACTCCTTCAAATTAGTGCGTTCGGCTATATCAGCCACACCCGTTGCTGACAGCTGTATAATATCGAGCACACAGCCATGCAATCTCCATAGAGCAACAATCTTAACATCACACAATGACATTCTAGACGATTCTGTGCTTCCAACTTTGTGGCAACAGTTTGGGGAAGTCCCTTTCCTGTTTCAGCATGACAATGCCCCCGTGCACAACGTGAGGTCCATACAGAAATGGTTGGTTGAGATCGGTGTGGAAGAACTTGACTGGCCTGCGCAGAACCCTGACCTCAACCCCATCGAACGCCTTTGGGATGAATTGGAATGCCGACTGCGAGCCAGGCCTAATCGCCCAACATCAGTGCCCGACCTCACTAATGCTCTTGTGGCAAGTCCCCACAGCAATGTTCCAACATCTAGTGGAAAGCCTTCCCAGAAGAGTTGATGCTGTTATAGGAGCAAAGGGGGGAACAACTCCATATTAATGCCCATGATTTTGGAGTAAGATGTTCGACGAGCAGGTGTCCACATACTTATGGTCATGTAGTGTATGTTAACTAGCTGGCTGGCTATCCAACACTGGAAATCTTCCTAGTCAAGGTAAGCTTTTGGTTGTATTAATTTATTGCCGGTGGGGCCCGCCCGGTGTAACGGCTAAACTGCTTGCTGTACACTGTACTGCATGATTGTAACGGGTCTACTATGCTTTAGTTCTAGTAGCTATGTTGACTATGACGTTAATATGGTGACAACAATGTAGGCTGTACTTAGAGGTTAGCGGTTATGATATGAAGGTTTGGCTTGGAAAGGTTTTTTCGCCTGGTCACAGACAGCTTTTGTATAGTCCACAAGTGAAGGGAAAAGGTGAGAGGAGGAGAGAGCGGAAGAAGAAGGAATTATATATATATAACAAGTAAAGTGATCATGCTGTTTATATGTGGCTGCTAGTTCTGTGTTTGCATGTGATCAGTGGTGTATTCATTCTGCCAATTCTGTTAAAAAATGTTTCTTAAACGGAAGCAAACGGAAAACAAAACGGGGATAAACATACCTGAATTTGTCCAATAGAAACTCTCATTTGCAACTGTTGGACTGATGATTACAACCTAGATCAACTCGATACAGGCAAGAGTGTGCAAGGCGGTATTAAATGTGTCAATGTCTGTCACTTTGACCACTCAAATTTCTCTCGACCTGTGCACCTACCTTGTAAACATTCATTCATAGGCTAGGTTGTAGCAACCTCATGATGGGTACAGGGAACATTTGACTATCATGTAGTAGCCTAAACCTATCGATGTTACATTGACCTGGGTGAATGGAATATGAATGACAGTCATCCCATATGCTGTAATAGAAAGGCCATGCTCCTAAAATAAAATAAATCGTCCTCCCTTATCTTAAACAGCACCGACCGCACTGATCTCTAATACAGTTTGGATATAGTGGAACAGAGCCAGTATCTGAATTGCTGTATTTATTTTTATTAGCACAAGATTAAAAAAACAGCATTCAACATAAAGTATAACATGCAGTAGAAATGTCTAAAACAAGGTAGGTCAGGAAATACATGTACATATTTGCATGTGAGGAAAACATCCTAATTATTATACCTTTGGTGTTTGGTGGAGCAGCTAGCCAAAACTTAATTTGCCTAGAACGTTCCAGATCATGTGTTTTCAAATAAAATGTTTTGAATCCCCAAAACTGGTGGCAAATGAGTCAGAACACTTTTTGCTGGTGTTTGGAAAGAAATATTTTCTGGTAAAGTCTACGGATGCACCCATTTTCCCAACATCCAAATCAACAACGGGTGCAATAAATCCAATCAATAACACATTGAATGAGATAAGAAAAATATTTTTATTTATTTATCATTCTGCAGTATAATCAATGTAATTGCAAACATACAGTGTCCACACTTGCAAACATTAGAAAACGTTTAAGTATAACCTGGACCTCCGTTTAGCAATCATTGACACGTGATAAAAAACGCTACATGTTAGCTGTCCCCTTTACATAACCTGGCACATTTAGCCCTATGCTAACTCACACAGCTGTCTGTGATTATATCCGGTAACATATTCCGTATCAGCCAATTCAAATCGTTGACGTAGTTTGACGTGATCCAACACTTGTTTATGAAAGTGTACTTAAAGGCCCAATGCAGCTGTTTTATATCAATATGAAATCATTTCTAGGTGGCAAGTAAGTGCCTTACTGTAATAGGTTCCCATTCAAATGGGCAAAATTGGCCTTTTAGCAACAACCAAAAATTTGAAAGGAAGAATTTTGCTAGGACTGTCTGGGAGTGGTCTGAGTGGGGAGGGAAAACTGAAAATTGGCAGAGAGAATTGGAACTGTCTTTGGTATTGGTCTATTAACCCTTTTGACCTCAATAGAATTCTAGAATGCTGCTGTATATTACTGATAATTTTCAATATAAAGCTAATTTTCTCACACATTTCTAACAAACAGACATAGCTCAGAAACAAAGAACAAATTACAATTACAAGTTAACCTAGTTTTAAAGAGCACAAACTATTTTAAAACATTCACAATTTGCCTACAAGATTTGTAGGACAAATTAATGTCACACTGTCATGTGAGTGTTTGCATTTAGCCTACAACATGTCAAGGAACTTGTTGAAGCATGGCCCCATCCTACAAAATGGCACAAAATGTAAAAATATAATACTTTGACAACAATTCAGTAAATGCAACAAGTATTAGATAGAGACAGATAAATAGAGAATATACAAAACACACTAAGTGTTAGGCTAGATTCAGATACACAATTTGAGATTTGTAGGAAACTTTAGTGTTTGCATTTAGCCTACAACATGTTAGGGAACTTCTGGAAGCATGGCCCCATCCTGCAACACAGGCACAGAACACGTAGGTGTCAAGGTGCGATGTGTATGCGGCGAGTGAAGTCAAGCGCAGGACACAGAGATACTAGCAGACTTACTTTACTGAATGTAAAGCCCAAAACAAAACCTCCGAACCTGGAGGGAAAAACACCATACACGTAATATGGAAAAAACAGCAATGCCGAATATCGACTAGACACAAAACAATAACACACAAATATCAAATACCAAGGGTAATTTTAGGCTATACAATCAAACATAATAGACAACAGGTGTAACTACTCAAGACAAAACAAGACAAACAACGAAACATCGATTGGCAGTAGCTAGTACTCCGGGGACGACGAACGCCGAAGCCTGCCCGAGTAAGGAGGAGGAGCAGCCTCGGCAGAATCCGTGACAGTACCCCCCCCCCCCCTTGACGCGCGGATCCAGCCGTGCGCCGACCCCGGCCTCGAGGACGGCCAGGAGGACGCGGAGCAGGGCGAGTCGGATGACTCCGGTGGAACTGGGGTACGGCGGACCGTACCCCCCCCACTCCACGAGATACTGCAGACCCCCCATCCGACGTCTCGAATCCACGATGGACCGGACTGAGTACGCCGGAGCCCCCTCGATGTCTAGTGGGGGCGGAGGAGCCTCTCGTATCTCATTCTCCTGGAGTGGACCAGCTACCACCGGCCTGAGGAGAGACACATGGAACGAGGGGTTAATGCGGTAATTTATGGGCAGTTGTAACCTATAACATACCTCGTTCAATCTCCTCAGGACTTTAAATGGCCCCACAAACCTCCGACCCAGCTTCCGGCAGGGCAGGCGAAGGGGCAGGTTTCGAGTCGAGAGCCAGACTCGATCTCCAGGTGCATAAACTGGACCCTCACTGCGGTGGCGATCGACGCTCGCCTTATGCCTACTGATAGCCCGCTGCAGATGGACATGCGCAGCGTTCCATGTCTCCTCCGAGCGCCGAAACCACTCATCCACCGGAGGAGCCTCGATCTGGCTCTGATGCCAGGGTGCCAGGACCGGCTGATACCCCAACACACACTGAAAAGGAGTAAGATTAGTGGAGGAGTGGCGAAGTGAGTTTTGGGCAATCTCTGCCCAGGGGATATACCCCGACCACTCCTCCTGCCGGTCCTGGCAATAGGACCTCAGAAACCTACCCACATCCTGGTTTACTCTCTCCACCTGCCCATTACTCTCAGGGTGAAAACCCGAGGTAAGGCTAGTCGGGACCCCCAAACGTTCGATAAACGCCCTCCAGACTCTAGAGGTGAACTGGGGACCCAGATCAGACACTATATCCTCAGGCACCCCGTAGTGCCGGAAGACGTGTGTAAACAGGGCCTCAACAGTTTGTAGGGCAGTAGGGAGACCTGGCATTGGAATGAGACGGCAGGCCTTAGAAAACCGATCCACAACGACCAAAATCGTGGTATTCCCCTGGGAGGGGGGAAGGTCCGTGACAAAGTCCACCAATAGGTGAGACCACGGCCGTTGTGGAACGGGTAGGGGTTGTATCTTCCCCCTGGGCAGGTGTCTAGGTGCCTTACACTGGGCGCACACCGAGCAGGAGGAGACATAAACCCTCACGTCCTTGGCTAAGGTTGGCCACCAGTACTTCTCACTAAGGCAGTGCACTGTCTGGCCAATACCAGGATGACCAGAGGAGGGTGACGTGTGAGCCCAATATATCAGTCGATCATGGATCTCGAGCGGCACGTACTTCCGCCCCTCTGGACACTCAGGAGGAGTAGGGTCTGTACCTAACGCCCGCTCGATCTCCGCATCGACCTCCCACACCACCGGTGCCACCAGACAAGACTCCGGAAGTATGGGAGTGGGCTCAATGGACCTCTCCTCTGTGTCATATCGCCGGGACAGGGCGTCTGCCTTCACGTTCTGTGACCCTGGTATATACGTGAGCTTAAATACGAACCGGGCCAGAAACATGGCCCACCTAGCCTGACGAGGGTTCAGTCTCCTCGCTGCCCGGATGTACTCCAGGTTACGATGGTCAGTCAGAATGAGGAAAGGGTGTTTAGCCCCCTCAAGCCAATGCCTCCACACCTTTAGGGCTTGAACCACCGCTAGCAGCTCCCTGTCCCCCACGTCATAATTACGTTCCGCCGGACTGAGCTTCTTAGAATAAAAGGCACAGGGACAGAGTTTAGGAGGCGTGCCCGAGCGTTGAGACAGTACCGCACCAATCCCCGCCTCTGACGCGTCCACCTCCACTTGGAACGCCAAAGAGGGGTCCGGATGTGCCAGCACCGGAACTGAGGTGAACAGGTCCTTCAGATGTCTAAACGCCCTGTCCGCCTCAGCCGACCACTACAAACGCACTGGGCCCCCCTTTAGCAGGGAGGTGATGGGAGCTGCTACCTGTCCAAAACCCCGGATAAACCTCCGGTAGTAATTGGCAAAACCCAAAAACCGCTGCACCTCCTTAACCGTGGTGGGAGTCTGCCAATTACGCACGGCTGAAACGCGGTCAATCTCCATCTCCACCCCTGACGCGGACAACCGATGTCCCAGGAAGGAGATGGACTCCTGGAAAAACAGGCATTTCTCCGCCTTCACATACAAGACATGCTCCAACAGCCTACCCAACACCAAACGCACCAGGGACACATGCTCGGCTCGTGTAGCGGAGTATATTAGAATCTCATCAATATACACCACTACACCCTGTCCATGCAAATCCCGGAAAATCTCGTCCACAAATGATTGGAAGACTGAAGGAGCATTCATTAACCCGTAGGGCATGACGAGATACTCATAGTGACCCGAGGTGGTACTAAATGCTGTTCTTCATTCATCTCCCTCCCTAATGCGCACCAGGTTGTAAGCGCTCCTGAGATCCAATTTTGTGAAGAATCGCGCCCCGTTTAATGACTCCGTCATACTCGCAATCAGAGGGAGAGGATAACTGTATTCAATGGTAATCTGATTGAGACCACGGTAATCAATACACGGGTGCAGACCTCCATCCTTCTTCTTCACAAAAAAGAAACTTGAGGACGCAGGAGAAGTGGAGGGCCGTATGTATCCCTGTCCCAGAGATTTGGTGACGTATGTCTCCATAGCCGCCGTCTCCTCTTGAGACAGAGGATACACATGACTACGCGGAAGTGCAGCGCCTGCCTGGAGGTCTATCGCACAATCCCCCTGTCTATGAGGTGGTAATTGAGTCGCCCTCTTCTTACTGAAGACGAGTGCCAAATCTGTATACTCAGGAGGAATGTGCAGTGCGGGCATTTGGTTCAGACTTTCCACCATTGTCGCCCCTACGGAAACACCTATACACCGCTCGACACACTGATCAGACCATTCCCTGAGAGCCCTCTGTTGCCATGAAATGTTGGGGTCATGAGATATTAACCAAGGAAGCCCCAACACCACGGGAAACGCAGGAGAGTCGATCAAATACAACTGTATAATCTCTTCATGACCCCCCTGCGTCTTCATCTTAAGTGGCGCTGTGACCTCCCTAATCAATCCCGACCCCAAAGGGCGGCTGTCTAGGGCATGGATAGGGAAGGGCACATCAACTGGTATGAGGGGAATCCCTAACTTATAACAGAAACTGTGATCAATAAAATTCCCAGCTGCGCCTGAATCGACTAGCGCCTTATGCTGGGAGTGAGAAGAAACCTCGGGAAACACAACTTGGATACACATGTGGACAACAGAGAGCTCTGGGTGAGTTGGGTGCTTACTCACCTGGAATGACTCATCAGTGCGTGACCTGCTGCCTCGATCCCTAGGAGACTCTCCCCAGCACCGAACCGCAGTGTGTCCTCTGCGGCCACAGTTGGTGTAGGGGACGGCCTCTCTCCTGGTCTCTCTCCTCCTCTCTCTAGCACCAGCACCCCCGAGCTCCATAGGGCTCGGCTCGGAGGTGCTGGGGGATGGAATGGACGGCCCCAGCTCCGGACGTCCGCGGGTAGCCAACAGGGTATCCAGACGAATCGACATGTCCACCAACTGATCGAAGCTTAGGTTGGTGTCCCTGCAGGCCAACTCTCGGCGAACGTCCTCCCGTAGGCTGCACCTATAGTGGTCGATGAGGGCCCTCTCATTCCATCCCGCATTGGCCGCCAGAGTCCGGAAATCCAGTGCGAATTCCTGCGCGCTCCTCTTCCCCTGTCTGAGGTGGAACAGACGCTCCCCCGCCGCTTTCCCCTCTGGGGGATGATCGAAAACCGCCCTGAAGCGGCGGGAGAACTCCGCATAACTGACTGTAGCGGCGTCTATTCCCCTCCATTCGGCATTGGCCCACTCCAGTGCCTTGCCTGACAGACAGGAGATGAGGGCGGAAACGCTCTCGTATCCCAAGGGCGCCGGGTGAATGGTTGCCAGGTAGAGTTCTACTTGGAGCAGGAAACCCTGACACCCGGCCGCGGTGCCATCATAAGCCCTCGGGAGCGAGAGCCGAATCCCACTGGACTCCGGAGATGGAACGATGGGTATGGCCGAGGGTGGTGGTATTGTTGGAGGAGGTGTGGGCAAACCTCCTCTCTCTCATCGGCTTAAAGTGTCCATAACATCCTGCATGGCGGTCCCCAGTCTCTGGATCATGGCGTCTTGGCTGCTTACGCGCTCCTCCAATGATCCCGTTGGTACCGCTGATCCTGCTGACTCCATGGTGTGGTGTGTTATTCTGTCAAGGTGCGATGTGTATGCGGCGAGTGAAGTCAAGCGCAGGACACAGAGATACTAGCAGACTTACTTTACTGAATGTAAAGCCCAAAACAAAACCTCCGAACCTGGAGGGAAAAACACCATACACGTAATATGGAAAATACAGCAATGCCGAATATCGACTAGACACAAAACAATAACACACAAATACCAAACGTGAGACAAGGGTAATTATAGGCTATACAATCAAACATAATAGACAACAGGTGTAACTACTCAAGACAAAACAAGACAAACAACGAAACATCGATCGGCAGTAGCTAGTACTCCGGGGACGACGAACGCCGAAGCCTGCACGAGCAAGGAGGAGGAGCAGCCTCGGCAGAATCCGTGACAGTAGGGCACCCAAAGGAAGTTTCAACACATCTCCCACTCTTTGCTCTGCATCCAATCCAGATGCACCCAACACTCTTGCGCCCCTTCAAACTTTACCAGGGAGTAACCTGCTTTCAAATTATGAGGAACAACTCGGTCCACACCCCCTGGTGACACACTCTTAGCTCGCTGCTTCTTGCTACTGTAGACATCACAAAGCGAATGCACAAGTTGCATTTTGAATGCCTTCAGGGACACGTGCCTGCGGTTTCTGGAAAAGGGCCTTTGCAGGGTCCCACACACAATGTAAGCATTGATAATAACAATGTTGACCATCCCCCAAAACACATACTTCCACCATTTCCTGCCTGTGCGTCCAACATTATAGTAGCTCCTGAGATGGTCAAACCCGCCCATTTTCTTGTTATAATCCAGGACGAGCTCTGCAACAGATATGAGTTAATTCTGTCTGTATTTTTGATACTGGTTTTAGGGTGTTATTCCCTGTGCTGTTAGAACATAGAAAGTACCACATCTCGTTTGTCCCTCCCGCGTCATGCCACAACATTATCCACAGACCATTTTAGACTCTGACCTCTGTGGAGCTTGCCCTCCATAATGGCCTTGGGGAAAGTCTTCCTAATGGGCCTTACCGTGCCAAAATAGTATGTGTCAGCATCAAGAAGATCTCTCACCAGAGGTATGGATGAAAATAAGTTGTCAGCAGACATGATGATGTGAAAAGAGACAGTCCATCATGTGCTCTATTACAACTCTTTAGGCTAAGCCAAGCTCTCCCTCCTCCTCCTCCTCCTCCTCCTGCTCCTCTCCATGTTCCTCTTCCTCCACTCCCCTCTCCTTCCAGTCCTCCTTCCTCTTCACTCTCCTCTTCCTCTTCCTCTCTCTCTCTGTCTCCACTCTCCACTCCTCCCTCCCTCCTCTCCTCTCTCCCTCCTCTCCTCTCTCCCTCCTCTCCTCTCTCCCTCCTTGCTCCACATCTTTATCCCTCCAATAATCTCCACCTCATCCTCCCTACCTTCTGGTGCTGAGCCCTGACTCTCCCCATCACTTCCCTTACTGCTGTCATGGAACAGATGGAGAGGGAGAGAGAAAGAGAGAGAGGACCGGAGCAACAAATAGGATACAATTGTGTCAGGAACATCATCTCTCTCTCACCCTTCCTCTCCTTTTCTCAACCATACACATCATCTTTTCCTAATAATCACCTCTAGGGGTTTCCATAATCAATTGTGGTACAGTTACACGCCTCCCATGAGGAGACTAGCCACCGAACTGGAGATTAGAGGAATTTCTGTTTATCTGTTGGGCTTAGGTTATGGTTTATCATGTTTGCTAGGTACAGATATTCATAGGCTATACATTGCCTCATTTTCCTATTATTTGACAGCTTAGCTGTTGTGTTAGGGTAGATGCCTGCGCAGTGTAGCTCATATGATATTGAGATGCAGTGATATTTGTTTACATAGCCAGCTAACAAGTTGCTTAATTGTTGCTGTTTCTACCGATGCTATTCACTTGGAAACTGTCCAGCTTCCTAACTAATCAGCTAACATTGGCGAACTCTGTAGTTAGTCTGTCAGGCAAGAAAACTAAAGTTGATTGGAGGCTACATTGTGCTTAGCTGGCGACGCTGTCACTTGATCGTCTCACTTCAAAGATAAACAGAAATTCCTCTAATCTCCAGTTCGGTGGCTAGTTAGCAGGTTGTCTGTATGGCTAGCTAATGAAAGTGACATTTAAGGTTGACGTTTTGCGAGCGCCTCCCAATTTTACCGCCACATAACGATTCTTGCCTGACAGCTAGCTAGCTATACCAAGCAGCTTGGGCAGTTTCCACATGAATTACATTGGTAGAAACAAGACAAAACAACCAACTAGTTAGCTGACCATATACAGCTAAACACTATAATTATTTCCATGAGACAGAGAGCAATCATTCGAGCTCCACCGCTGATGTGCTCGCCTGTACCAACCAAGTGATCATGACAGGACTTGCTAATCTGATCAATTTTACAGCGTTAGTATCATCAGCTATTATATAATATGATAGAAAACACAGGAAAAAATCTGAATTTTGACTGCACTAGGCCTTTAACAGAAGTCCAACAGCACCTTCTGATAGTCAAAGCAACTTTATGTAGATCACATGCATTTGACTGACTGGTCAAATTGTAGAGCGCCTAGCTCCTGATAATTGTCACAGATTGTGGCACGGGTTTGAATCCCACATGAGTTTTTTCCCCCCTTTGTAATTTAGAATTACATTTATTGTGTTAGTGTGCTGAGAAGGGAAGTGCAGCCAATGGCTTGAAAATGAAGATTAAGAATTCATTAAATAAGGAGCTGTGTCTTTCTTCAGCCTTGCAGACTAACACACTGCTATGGCCTAATAGTCATATATGTTATATTACATGGACATGTACACTTATTGTCCATCTCGCCTGGACTGATAGATGGGTTAGTTAACAACGTCATAAAAAAGATGTGCATGCGTCAATGGGGTAGAAGTTGGTGTGCTGTTGTGGTTCTGGACGGCCAGATACAGTAGCGAGCAACAATGACAAGAAACTGCCATGTGGGGAATCGTAAGTGGCTTGTTCAAGGGAGTTTCATCTGATTTCATGTCAATGCTAATTGGCAAAAATTCGCTAGGTAGCTAACCAACAACTGTAACGATGTACAGTGGCTTGCGAAAGTATTCACCCCCCTTGGCATTTTTCCTATTTTGTTGCCTTACAACCTGGAATTAAAATAGATTTTTGTGGGGTTTGTATCATTTGATTTACACAACATGCCTACCACTTTGAAGATGACAAATATTTTTTCTTGTGAAACAAACAAGAAATAAGACAAAAAACAGAAAACTTGAGCGTGCATAACTATTCATCCCCCCGAAGTCAATACATTGTAGAGCCACCTTTTGCAGCAATTAAAGCTGCAAGTCTCTTGGAGTATGTCTCCATAAGCTTGGCACATCTAGCCACTGGGATTCTTGACCATTCTTCAAGGCAAAGCTGCTCCAGCTCCTTCAAGTTGGATGGGTTCCGCTGGTGTACAGCAATCTATAAATCATACCACAGATTCTCAATTGGATTGAGGTCTGGGCTTTGACTAGGCCATTCCAATACATTTAAATGTTCCCCCTTAAACCACTCGAGTGTTGCTTTAGCAGTATGTTTAGGGTCATTGTCCTGCTGGAAGGTGAACCTCCGTCCTAGTCTCAAATCTCTGGAAGACTGAAACAGGTTTCCCTCAAGAATGTCCCTGTATTTAGCGCCATCCATCATTCCTTCAATTCTGACCAGTTTCCCAGTCCCTGCCGATGAAAAACATCCCCACAGCATGATGCTGCCACCACCATGCTTCACTGTGGGGATGGTGTTCTCGGGGTGATGAGAGGTGTTGGGTTTGTGCCAGACATTTTCCTTGATGGCCAAAAAGCTCAATTTTAGTCTCATCTGACCAGAGTACCTTCTTCCATATGTTTGGGGAGTCTCCCACATGCCTTTTGGCGAACACCAAACATGTTTGCTTATTTTGTTCTTTAAGCAATGGCTTTTTTTCTGGCCACTCTTCTGTAAAGCCCAGCTCTGTGGAGTGTACGGCTTAAAGTGGTCCTATGGACAGATACTCCAATCTCCGCTGTGGAGTTTTGCAGCTCCTTCAGGGTTATCTTTGGTCTCTTTGTTGCCTCTCTGATTAATGCCCTCCTTGCCTGGTCCGTGAGTTTTGGTGGGCGGCCCTCTCTTGGCAGGTTTGTTGTGGTGCCATATTCTTTCCATTTTTTAATAATGGATTTAATGGTGCTCCGTGGGATGTTCAAAGTTTCTGATCTTTTTTTATAACCCAACCCTGATCTGTACTTCTCCACAACTTTGTCCCTTACCTGTTTGGAGAGCTCCTTGGTCTTCATGGTGCCGCTTGCTTGGTGGTGCCCCTTGCTTAGTGGTGTTGCAGACTCTGGGGCCTTTAAGAACAGGTGTATATATACTGAGATCATGTGACATTTAGATTGCACACAGGTGGACTTCATTTAACTAATTATGTGACTTCTGAAGGTAATTGGTTGCACCAGATCTTATTTAGGGGCTTCATAGCAAAGGGGGTGAATACATATGCACGCACCACTTTTCCATTATACATTTTTTTCATTTCACTTCACCAATTTGGACTATTTTGTGTATGTCCATTACATGAAATCCAAATAAAAATTAATTTAAATTACAGGTTGTAATGCAACAAAATAGGAAAAACGCCAAGGGGGATGAATACTTTTGCAAGGCACTGTATTTGAGAGACAACAAGTGCTGCAAGTGGTCATTATCCAAATGTATTTAGGTTTCCAACAAACATTGGAGACGAAATATAGTTTACATGTTGTCAACAATCTAATCCAACCCTTTTGTTGCTAAACAATCAACCCGTCTACAAAGTATATCTTATCTTAAATGTAGGCCTACAACGTTTTATATGCAGCATTTTTTTCGTCAAATAAAAACCTTGCACTGAGGAGGATTCAAACTTGGGTCTGTCTACATCTCTGGGCTTACCACCACCTATTAGTGATTGCAGTAAGGGGTAAATAGTTGATCACAAACAAACATCTTTAACTTTTTTGTACGCTGTATGAATATAAACCTACAGTGCATTCGAAAAGTATTAGGACCCCTTCCTATTTTCCACATTTTGTTACGTGACAGCCTTATTCTAAAATTGATTAAATAAAACATGTTCCTCAATCTACACACAATACCCCATAATGAAAAAACAGAAATACCTTATTTACATAAGTATTCAGACCCTTTGCTATGAGACAAAAAATTGAGCTCAGGTGCATCCTGTTTACATTTGTCATCCTTGAGATGTTTCTACAACTTGATTGGAGTCCACCTGTGGTCAATTTAACTGATTGGACATGATTTGTAAAGGCACACACCTGTCTATATAAGGTCCCACAGTTGACAGTGCATGTCAGAGCAAAAACCAAGTCATGAGGTCGAAGGAATTGTCCGTAGAGCTCCAAGACAGGATTGTGTCGAGGCAAAGATCTGGGGAAGGGTATCAAAACATTTCTGCAGCATTGAAGGTCCCCAAGAACACAGTGGTCTCCATCATTCTTAAATGAAATAAGTTTGGAACCACCATGACTCTTCCTAGAGCTGTCCTTCCCCCAAACTGAACAATCGGGGGAGAAGGCATTTGTCAGGGAGGTGACCGAGAACTAGATGGTCACTCCGACAGAGCTCCAGAGTTCCTCTATGGAGATGGGAGAAACTTCCAGTAGGACAACCATCTCTGCAGCTCTCCACCAATCAGGCCTTTATGGTAGAGTGGCAAGACGGAAGATACTCCTCAGTAAAAGGCACATGACAGCCCATTTGGAGTTTGCCAAAAGGCACCTAAAGGACTCTGACAATGAGAAACAAGATTCTCTGGTCTGATGAAACCAAGATTGAACTCTTTGGCCTGAATGCCAAGCATCACGTCTGGAGGAAACCTGGCACCATCCCTACGGTGAAGCATGGTGGTGGCAGCATTATGCTGTGGGGATGTTTTTCAGCGGCAGGGACTGGGAGACTAGTCATTATTGAGAGAAAGATGAACAGAGTAAGGTACAGAGAGATCCTTGATTAAAATCTGCTCTTGAGCACTCAGGACCTCAGACTGGGGCGAAGGTTCACCTTCCAACAGGACAACGACCCTAAGCACACAGCCAAAACAATGCAGGAGTGGCTTTGGGACAAGTCCCTGAATGTCCTTGAGTGGCCCAGCCAGAGCCCGGACTTGAACCAGATTTAACTTTTCTGGAGAGACCTGAAAATTGCTGTGCAGCGACGCTCCCCATCCAACCTGACAGAGCTTGAGAGGATCTGCAGAGAAGAATGGGAGAAACTTCCCAAATACAGGTGTGCCAAGCTTGTAGCGTCATACCAGTATCTGAAATGATGGATTTCATTTTATTAGCACAAGATATAAAACAGTATAATTTATTTCTATTTTGCCTTTATTTTACAGGACAATTAAAGACCCAATGCAGATGCTTTCATCTCAGTATCAAATAATTATAGTGTAACAATTAAGTCCCTTACTGTGTTATAAAAACAGTCAAAAATAGCTTCTTAGCAAGAGCAATTTCACAAGCAAGAATTTTGCTAGGACTGTCTGGGAGGGGTGTGGAGGGGGAAAACTGAAAACTAGCTGTTATTGGCAGAGAGGTTTGGAACTTATTAGTCTATTAACTACTTTACCTCCTGGTGATGTCACCAGGCAGGCCAAAACTGCATCACTCCAAAACAGGCAGAAATTTTAGGCAGTCCTTTTAAACAGATCTTACGCTAAAAGGGCATTATCATCATTGTCACAGTATTATTCCAACCTCATAGTGTGAAAAAATATATATTAAACACAGGAAAATCACGTTTTTGACTGCATTGGGCCTTTAAGATAGGTCAATATAACATAAGGTAGGTCAGGATGCTACTTATTTGCAGGTAAAGAAAATAAACAAATCGATAATTTAAAATAAAAGACAACAAAGCATGTCTTACAGTTTCAACCAAATTTTCACAATTGTATGAATCAAGTGTCAACGTCTGTACAGTCCTTGGTCAGCTGATGACCTTACTGTTCAGGATGTGTTGGAAGGGAGAGAGCAGGTTTGATACAGAGAGTGACGTGATCCTTTTGAATGAGCGTGTGTGTATGTGCTATGCATGCACATGCATAGATTATGAGTTGTTAAACATATGCATATTTCGCACAGATCCAGGGTAGCCCTGCAGCACACATTTTCATTCCAGGTCTCGTACTGTGTCCAAAGCATGCCACAGTTCTCCCTTCTGCCACCATCAGGCTCACCAGGACCAGTAGCTACAAATACAAGACAGGAAATCAGTTTGCTCACGCTTCAGAAGTGTTTAAAAATCCATTGTCTGATAACTGCCCCTTTCCTCCCCCCAGATTCACATTCTGCAAAAACAATGTGAGTAACTGCTGCTTACCCTCCCCTCCCTTCACGTTTCTCTCTTTACTCACCCTCTTCTGAACTCTCAACCAATGTGAACGACGTGATGATGTAGGCTAGGTCTCTGCTTCATATTTCTGATTAGCTGAAATAAAAACCCTGCAGCAATTTGAATGAACATTCCAGAAACATTTATCTACTGTAGGCTAATTTAGGATGTAAGCTACAACCTTCTCTGTCTGTTGTAACTAAGGAGAGTGCAGAAGCACAAGCACGATGCTGTGACGAGTACACGAAGAGGCGGGACGCAGACATTAACAAGGTCAACTTAACAATGAGAAAGAGAAATAACAAAGACAGCGCAACCGACACGAAGCTAAACAATCACACACAACATCATCCAGAACAGTCCAGGGCTAAATAGGGGTGGTGATGAAATGATGAGGTGCAGGTGCGCTGGAGGTGATTAGGGTGCGTTGGGTTTCCATTCTGGTGTTGCCGAGGTGGTGCACTCAGACCGGTGGCTCAGTAGACCGGCGAATCAGAGTGCCGGAGGGGAGCAACAGGAGGAGATGTGACAGATGCTTTGGGGCCAAACTAGAGGTGGGCACCAATATCGATAATTTAACATGATATCACTTGATCTCGTTATGAGTGAGATAACATTAAAAATATATATTCAGCTTTCAGTGCAGTGAAATTGTTGTTGATGGTTAAAATGGTGGCCTCCATTGCAGTGCCACACGGTCCATAACAAGTAACAGGTATCAATAAACATTAATCTGATTCTGAATCTACATTCTTTGTAAGACGTCAATCCAGTCAATTAAGCAGTCTTTGTCATGGGACAGATCCCTCTCTGAACAGGTAAACTTTTCTGTCTAGAGCCAACACACACACACACAATCACACACACACACACACATACACACACACAATCGCACACTGACACACACAGACACTCGTGCATGCAATTTTCAGTTTCCGGTTGAGGTTTGGGGTTGGGCAAGGGACAAGGGACAAGGGTGGAGGGGCATTATAGTTCACATTTTCTTGTTGTCCTTGACTTGACTTTTATTAAAAACAATCCTTTATTGGGTAAAAAAAAATCACAAGAAAAATTAAGAAGAGGGGGTTGGGTATAGGTTACAAACCCGGTTTAGGGTAAGGATTTAGGTTTACGGTATAGAGTTGGGAATAGAATTTAGGCCCGGTTTAGGGTAAGGGGTTTGGATTGGGGGAGGGGATAAATCACTTTATTAAAATAGAAAGACAGGGTTGGGGGAGGGGTGATACAGGGGTGTTTCGTGGCTGTGAGTTGTTGGATGATTGTTTGTGGTTGTTGTTTTGTGTATATAATGTGTGAGCTGTGCTAAGGTTTTTCTCTTGTAGGACAGTAAACTTGAATCTGATTCTGAATCTACGTTCTTTGGAAGGTGTACATCTAGTCAAGGAAGCAGTCTTTGTCATGGGCCAGATCTGTCTCTGAACAGGTAAATTTTTCAGTCTAGTGCCAACACACACACACACACACAAACACACACAGTCTTGCACAGCTGACCTTCTGGGGATATACAATTCAGTCCCATTCAAAATCCTATTTTCCTGAACCTAACCCTAACCCTAGCCATAACCCATACCCTTACCCTAACCCTAACCTTAACCCGAACCTTAACCCAAAAACCTAACCTTAACCCTTATCCTAAACCTAACCCTAGCTCCTTACCCTAACCCTAAAACTAACCCTATCTCCTAACCCTAACCCTAAACCTAATACTAACCCTAACACTAATTCTAACCTTAACCCTAAACCCCCTATAAATAGCATTTGACCTTGTGGGGTACAACAAAATGTCCCCAGTTGGTCAAATTTTTCTTGGTTTACTATTCTTGTGGGGACTTCTGGTCCCCACAAGTATAGTTAAACACACACACACACACACATACACAGAGACACAGACACATACAGACACACACAATAACACACACAGACACACACGCATGGATAAGTAATTGTGGTTGTTGTTGTTTTTGTTTTTGTAATGAGCTTTGTTTTCCTTTGTCCAACAGGAGCGGGCAGAGAAGGTTAAGCACAGGTCAGGTCCTCTCCAGAGCAGCGATACTCCGTGCACATCAGGTAAGTATTGATGTTTTAAAAGGCCACACGTCAAATTTACAGTTTCATATGTGAAATAGCTGTTTTCACATGTTGAGCTTTAATTTCACACGTGAAACCATATTTTCACAAGTTATTACTTCACATGTACATACCTGAAGTGCCCGTACAAAAAAATAATTTAAAAAAATCACGTGATATAAGTGTCCAAAAACCAGGTGTTTTTTCACGTGTTCTTTTCACGTTAAGGCCATTCCAGGTAAGTATACATGTTGTAGAAGGCATGCATTATCAATGTTGTTTTTTATTAGGGGTTAAAAGGGTTATGTCCATTTCCATTGAAAATGTACTAAAAGCAGTCTCGGGCATAGTGCTCCTCCTCAGGTGGGTTAAAATGATTTTAAACAGATACGAATAGTTAAAATGTCAACCTAGAATCTAAATCAACATTCTTTGGAAGGTGTCCATCCAGTCAAGGAAGCAGTCTTTCTAATGGGACAAATACCTCTCTGAACAGGTAACCTTTTTCAGTCAAACACCATCACTCACACACACACACACACACACACACACATGCACACATCAGCCCTAGTACCAGACCTGTTTGTGCTAACAAAAATGATTGGCATAACAAGTTATAGCACGGAGTGGAATGTTAGCACAAACAGATATGGTACAGAAGAACGGGAGGACGACAGACACACATATGCACACACAGGTAACATCATATTAATGGGGTATACATAACACTTTTATGGAACCAGTCATAACACCTTCATGAGTGTTTCTGTATAATTCATTACAACAGTCATAACACCTTCATGAGTGTTGCTGTATAATTCATTTCAACAGTCATAACACCTTCATGAGTGCTGCAGTATAATTCATTACAACAGTCATAACACCTTCATGAGTGTTGCTGTATAATTCATTACAACAGTCATAACACCTTCATGAGTGTTGCTGTATAATTCATTTCAACAGTCATAACACCTTCATGAGTGTTGCTGTATAATTAATTACAACAGTCATAACACCTTCATGAGTGTTGCAGTATAATTCATAACAACAGTCATAACACATTTATTCAACATCATTTGTAAGCAATTTTCAAAATAAAAGTCCCTTCGTATAGCTCTTTATTTATCAGTATAATGGAAGTGCGTATTTTTACTGTCATAATACCAGCCCCCTGACACACTATTTACACAGTGAGTCTGGGAGCACCGGGGTAAGCCTCAGAGCATTACCCAGGTAGCATTAGCAATTCAGGGGTTTATGCACATACCATTCTGATTCTGATTCTGATATGCCTTGCTTAACACCGCAGTAGGGATTGACAGTTTGCTGGCATTATCAACTGAGTTACAACCTGGGTCTCTTGTTGACTTACTGAGCTATGCTGCTTTGAATCGTAGGTCTGATGGGAAAAATCTGGTGGATGAGAAGCGGCAACTGGAGGGTTGCTGGTATCTAATCCCAGGGGATATCTCCTGCCCTTAAGCAAGGCACAACCAGAAAACGGTTCCAAGGTGTGATCTTCTTTATCTCTGGGGGAGCTAACACAAGTCTTCAGGTCTCACACAAAGTTACTCAACACACAAGTGTAGGGTTCATCAAACTACCAAACCACCTCTGTTACACTTCACCCCCCTTTGACCTCCCCCTCCTAGCAGAGACCCGTCCGGACACAGACTGGATTCCAACCCGGGTCTCCTGTGCACCACAATGTCTCAAACAAGGTTACTCATCTTGATGTCAGGGGTAGGGTACTGTGACATCAAAAAGACAAGTTCCAGTTGTACAATGGCTAAGTAAAATGTGTTCTATTGGGAATTTTATTTTGAAAATCTCTCTCCGCTGATGACATGAGTGGTTTCATATATGTGTTATGAATGCCTATCTATAATCAAGTAAAGTGTTACCTGAGTGTGTGTGAGCGTGTTTTCGTGTGTGTGTGTTTATGTGTGTGTGGGGGCATCACAGGGGCCAACAGGCGGAAGGCCATCAAAACCATAGTGCTACTTGAACGCAAGTCTGGGCTTGATCAACCATGACTGGGTCACCTGGGCGAGGGTGTCTGATGTTGAAAGACTCGAAATACTCCATGACCCCAGGTTACATCACTGATGATGTGTCCAAGTGCATCATAAAATGTATTTTTCAAATCCCTTCAGTATAATGTATCATGCACAACAAGTATAAAATCAGTGTCACACTTTAGTGTTTGTGTACACGTCTGTGTGTGTACTCGTTGTGTGTGTGTGTGTGTGTGTCGCGTGCGTTCGTGATACAGCACGAGAGAATGAGATATCCGCCCTCGCAGGATTGGACCTCTAAGAAGTGGACAACACATTTGTCTCACCTATGATATGTTTATGAATATTCATATGTGGCAGTATAAAAGTCTCAGAGTGAGTTAGAGCAGAGAAACTGCAGACACTGAACACTGAGACACTTATTAGTCAGCTGGGTCATACAGAGACTTTGTGTAAAGCTTCTGTTAAAAATTATCAATGTGGCTTTATATCATTGATCTTGGCTTCATAATACAGTTAATTTTTTTATTTTTGTTGAGTTTAGTCACATAATTTCTAATTTTGCAGTAAGTCAGCAAGTCAGATGTGCAGCCAGACTCATTAGCCACTCCCTTTGCCCCATCTCGTCTGGATGTTCCTTATTAATCACATCAGACAAACAAATATTATTTACATCATCTGCAAACTATTTTGTACACTATTTTAGGCTAATCATATACGCGGAGTGTACAAAACATTAGGAACACCTTTCTAATATTGAGTTGTAACCCCTTTTGCCCTCAGAACAGCCTTAATTCGTCGGGCATTGACTCTATAAGGTGTCGAAAGCGTTCCACAGGGATGCTGGCCCATGTTGACTCCACAGGGAAAGCTTCCCACAGTTGTGTGAAGTTGGCTGAATGGCAGACATACACAATCCATGTCTCAATTTTTTCTCAAGGCTTAAAAATCCTCCTTTAACCTGTCTCATACCCTTCATTTACACTTATTGAAGTGGATTTAACAAGTGACATCAATAAGGGATCATAGCTTTCACCTGGATTCACCTGGTCAGTCTACGGTCTATCATGGAAAGAACAGGTGTTAGTAATGTTTTGTACACTCAGTGTATATACATTAACATATCTGGTGAGTTAGACCACATATTTCATCACAAATAGCTAAACTCAAACTACTACACTTTTACTCATAAGGAATTAGAAAAAATGTAGGCTATTATTTGGGGAGAGAAATATGATGTGCATCCATTGGAAGAAGTTTAGAAGTTTGACGTTTAAAGAGCAGGGATGGGCAACTTTGATGGGGCTGTGGGCCACAAAAAATCTGAACTCATCATTAGGTGCCATAGTTGCTCACGGGTCTGCATACCCATACATTCATACCCACACATGCAGTCAGAGCCGACCCTAGCCTTTCGGGGGCCCTAAGTGAAAATTGATCCGCGGGCCTACAAAAGGGGCTGCCAGTTCCCTATCCCTGTTTTAGAGTTAAGGTCTAATTTGTAAGCATTACCAACATAGTGAATGTGAATGGATTCAAAATGGTCGCCCTCTGCTGGTTATTTGCAGGATGTTCAATGATACAAGTAAAAGGAGAGCTTTCAAATACTCGTTTCGGTATCTCACGATGGGACAGGCCCGTTCGGGGAGGGACCACAGGAAGCTCCAATCACACAACGTCTGTCGGAGATTGTCAAGGTCGAGGTAAGGAGTAGACCAAGGCGCAGCGTGATGAACAAACATGACTTTAATTAGTTAAAGCGTCAAAATACAAAACAAAACACGACTCGTGACGTCCACGGTATCAATGACCGAACACGGAACAAAAACCCACAAACCCAAAGGGAAAACAGACAGTTTAAATATGGCTCCCAATCAGAGACAACCAGCCAACACCTGACACTCGTTGCCTCTGATTGGGAGTCACTCAGGCAAACATAGAATACAACAAACTAGAATGAACACCAACATAGAAATACACACATAGAAATGAACACACCCAGGCTCAACATAATGAGTCCCAGAGCCAGGGTGTGACAGAGATAGACTGGAAGCGTGGCGACTTGTGGGGAACTCCCACTCCTTTTAACCCCCACTCCCTGTATATTGCCTCATTATTGTTATTTTATTGTTGCTCTTTTATTGTTCACTTTAGTTTATTTAGTAAATATTTTTCTTAACTCTTATTTTTCTTAAAACTCCATTGTTGGTTAAGGGCTTGTAAGTAAGCATTTCACGGTAAAGTCTACACCTGTTGTATTCGGCGCATGTGACAAATAACATTTTCTTTTATTTTATTTATAAGGTGCCACGGTCCCGCCCTCTGACATTCTTGTTTTCTTCCTTACGGAGATCACAAGCTCTCTAAGCACTCCTCAGCATGACTTGAATCCCTGTTTTCCTGTTTAACTGTTCGCAGGTCACCCGCTAGGACGTCCAAGGAGCGTAGGATTACAGCCTCTCGGACGTCCACGGAGTGTAGGATTACAGCCGCTCGTCCAGAGTGTTGAGTGCTTTTACCGAAATGAAAAGTTTACTTCTTCTCAGTCTCCGGTCCAAGCTAGTGCTACACGGCTAGATTCTGTACCCACTAGCCCACCTAGCACTACCTGCTTCGTGCTGCAATTTCCCCACCACGGTGGAAGAGAACATGGAGACTTTTAAGACTCCGTTAGCCCACACTACAAGGCGAAAGCTAACCAGCTACCAAAGTTATTATGGCTACCGCCACCCCTCCACAGGGAGTTCCATATGAGGCACTGCTATAAAACCGCTATAATTATTTTTATAGATTTGTATTTTCAAAATACCAAACACATTGGAGTATAGTTCAGCCCAGTGTAATTTAAATGACTAAATACGTATTTTAAATACAGAAATACTGCCCATCTCTGCTTGACGTCACCCTACAAGATAGTTTGTCACACTAACGATGTACAGTTGCAGCACAGGCATTTAGAAAAGTAACTGTTGAATGCATGCATCTGTAGTGTAGGATTGTTACAATTTCTTCTCAGGGAAATACAGTTTCTTTTGAAATATAATGGTTTGAACAATTACATTTCTGAAACCCTGGTCAGTCAAATTCAATGTCAATTTCACAAATGATGAACTACTGTCTCTGCCCTAGACAATGTTATTGCCACTAGGTGTCAGGGTAACACTGTATTTCATTCTTACGTTCACGCTCCTTTGGCCTCAACCAGCTGTCAGCATTCATCAAGATGTATCAACTATCATCTGGGTCATTCAGACAGACTGTGTACAGTAAGCAGTAAGCCTGTTCACAGTTCTATTTGAAATGTTCTATTCAGAAATGAAGATAAGGGCCAGAAGTTATGGCACGGCATATTTTTTATAGTGAGAGACATTTTTGGTTATAGGCCTTATTATTGGACCTATGTTCTAAATATAGATCATCCCTGTTTTATTCTTAACCAGACTTCACTAGGTCTCATCTGTAGTGTGTCCTATAGTAGGTTATTACAGGGGTTAAACGGATATACCACGGCTGTCAGCCAATCAGCATTCAGGGCTCGAACCACCCAGTTTATGAATACACTTAGGTTATTACAGTGGTATTCATAGTTAATCAACCAGTAGAAGCAGACCATTTCTTCTCTTGAACTGCTCCTAATTGTGTAATCTCTGCAGCAATACTGTGAATGTCTGTGACTCCACATTTGAGTAAGATTGCGATTTATTAATTTATGTATTTTATACATCTCTAAACTTCCAAAGGCTACCATCTGAGCTTTTGGTTACACTTCCTATAAAAACCTTGTTCATAATACATCATATAAATGTGCTTATAATGCATTATGAAGAGGGTATTCATAGGAAGTGTTATCTTTTTTATTGTCCTCTATCCCAGAGGAGACTGCGGTGACCGTTCTGTCTGAGTGACCGCTGTGTCTGAGCTGAGTGACCACATCTTTTGTCTTCCTGATGGCCCATAAAAGGGCGGTTCTATCCGCATGTCCCTGCCCCTCCTTACTGTACGAGCCTCCTCTGAATCAGTCTGGTCCCAGATCTCTTTGTGCTGTCTTGCCAACTCCTAGCCTGGTCCCAGATCTGTTTGTGCTCTCTTGCCAACTCCTAGCCTGGTCCCAGATCTGTTTGTGCTCTCTTGCCAACTCCTGTGGTCATTGTCTTTGCCTGACATTGTCAAGACAACACAAACAGATCAGGGACCAGGCTACCATTGAATGTGTCAAGGAAGGGAAACCAGAGGGCACAGCTGGCTTGGTGCTTCCAGTAAAGCCTGGCAGCAGGGTGTGCCCACATTATCTCCCCCTGCCCCTGTCTCTGACCCCTCTCCTGGCTAGCTTCCCCCTCCGTTGTTGCAGTCAGGCCAGGCACTACTGCTGCTGCTAGCCTGCCACTCTTTGGTGTGGGCACGTCTCCAGGAACATTTTTGAAACATTCAATTCCAACCGCTGCTGCTATCTTTGACTAAGAATGCGTTAATTGTCATGTCACCCCCATGTAGCAGATGCCACACGGTCGGGCATGTCCTTCAGAACCTACTATGTGATTACACTTGAGTGTAATGCGCTGATGTCCTGACGCCAAGTTAGGATCATCACACAGGGTGTTGTGGTAGTGTGATGTGTCCTCTGTTCTCATCTTAAGTTCAGGGCCTGTATTAATAAAGCGTCTCAAAGTAGCTGGGCTGATCTAGTGTCAGGTCCCCCCCTGTCCATATCATCTTATTCATTATTATCTAAAAGGCAAAACTGATCACACTCTGAGATGCTTTATGAATGCCCAGATCCCAGAAGTCCTTACAGTTAACCTCAAAAGTGGTATTATATTTCCCAGTATTTACCGTCACTTGACTTTGTAGTCTCAATGACCCTGCTGAACTTTCCCTGCACTCTGGAGTCGCTCTGAAATGGCTTTTTGTTTTGCTCCGTCTGTTGTTTTGTCCACAGAGAGGTTGGAAGAGACAGGGGGAAGTCAGCTGGCTACATGTCTCTTTCCATGTCTCTCTCTTCTCTCTCTATCTAAGGGCAGAGGGGAGGGAGCATCTCTGTCACTCTTTGGTCCTGTTGGAATACTCTTCAAATGTTTCTTTCTTTCCTCTCTTCCTTGAAGTTATCGCTGATCTGACATGATGAACCTGGTGTCAGCTAGATTTCCATTGCATTGCATTCATCAACTATGTCATGTCAGACCAGTGATTACTTCAAGGAAGATAAAATGTTTTGAATGAGGAGCTTGAAATGAAATGAATCCTGGGAGGGATGTCACTACTCCACCATTCCATCCTTCCTTCAGCCCAGCTATGAGGTCATTGTTGCTGTTCCTGCCAGCGCTGAGCTCTCCCCTGTCCGGTAAAGGCAGAAAGGGGCTGAAGTGGTGGGGTGGGGCAGACTTTACACTGAGGCTCCATACCCGGAGCCAGGCCAAGTGTTACAGTAAACAGAGGCTCTGCACTCTAATGTTATTAAACACAGAGTTGGTCCAACCGCTTAGGATTTTCACACCCTTGGCCTGTTGCTCTCTTTCTGTTTCTCTATTTTCACTTTCTCTCTCTCTCTTCTCTCTCTCTCTCTCTCTCTCTCTCTCTCTCTCTCTCTCTCTCTCTCTCTCTCTCTCTCTCTCTCTCTCTCTCTCTCTCTCTCTCTCTCTCTCTCTCTCTCTCTCTCTCTCTCTCTCTCTCTGCAGGACCATTCAATGGTGTAACGGTGTGAACTGAAGGGAGTTCCTGGGTTGGAGTAGAGGGTAGTTTCCACAGACTTGGTAGCTGATGGATAGAGGAGAGAGAGAGGGGTGAGACAGCTGACAGTTTGGTCTGCACCGGGCTGGGAAGACTGAATCTGCAATAGGTAAGCAGCTTGGTTTGAAGAAATCAACTGTGGGAGCAATTATTAGGAAATGGAAGACATACAAGACCACTGATAATCTCCCTCGATCTGGGGCTCCACGCAAGATCTCACCCCGTGGGGTCAAAATGATCACAAGAACGGTGAGCAAAAATCCCAGAACCACACGGGGGGACCTAGTGAATGACCTGCAGAGAGCTGGGACCAAAGTAACAAAGCCTACCATCAGTAACACACTATGCCGCCAGGGACTCAAATCCTGCAGTGCCAGACGTGTCCCCCTGCTTAAGCCAGTACATGTCCAGGCCCGTCTGAAGTTTGCTAGAGTGCATTTGGATGATCCAGAAGAGGATTGGGAGAATGTCATATGGTCAGATGAAACCAAAATAAAACTTTTTGGTAAAAACTCAACTCGTCGTGTTTTGGAGGACAAATAATGCTGAGTTGCATCCAAAGAACACCATACCTACTGTGAAGCATGGGGTTGGAAACATCATGCTTTGGGGCTGTTTTTCTGCAAAGGGACCAGGACGACTGATCCGTGTAAAGGAAAGAATGAATGGGGCCATGTATCGTGAGATTTTGAGTGAAAACCTCCTTCCATCAGCAAGGGCATTGAAGATGAAACGTGGCTGGGTCCTTCAGCATGACAATGATCCCAAACACACCGCCCGGGCAACGAAGGAGTGGCTTCATAAGAAGCATTTCAAGATCCTGGAGTGGCCTAGCCAGTCTCCAGATCTCAACCCCATAGAAAATCTTTGGAGGGAGTTGAAAGTCTGTGTTGCCCAGCAACAGCACCAAAACATCACTGCTCTAGAGGAGATCTGCATGGAGGAATGGGCCAAAATACCAGCAACAGTGTGTGAAAACCTTGTGAAGACTTACAGAAAACGTTTGACCTGTGTCATTGCCAACAAAGGGTATATAACAAAGTATTAAAACTTTTGTTATTGACCAAATACTTATTTTCCACCATAATTTGCAAATAAATTCATTAAAAATCCTACAATGTGATTTTCTGGATTTTTCTTTCTCATTTTGTCTGTCATAGATGACGTGTACCTATGATGAAAATTACAGGAATCTCTCATCTTTTTAAGTGGGAGAACTTGCACAATTGGTGGCTGACTAAATACTTTGTTTCCCCACTGTATCTCTGGTGCTGATCACACAGTGAGTCACCACGTCTCATTCAAGCTCCTGCTCCATTCACAAACATACTGTACGGTGTCCACATTAGGACAGCCTCAATCTCAGCTATTTCATCTTGAAAAAAAGTCTACTGAAATTGAGTCTTTCCTAATATGGACAACGTAATGCTATGTTGTCACAGTACAACAAGGCTGTCATTCTATACGCTCTGTTGAAGGTTGATGATTGACTATGGTCCTTTCTTATCTGTTATGTTATACAGTGACACCATAGCAGTCATTGGAAAACATGAACATGACCTCTGTTTCTGGCAGAAGTGTGACAGGTGGGTTTACACGGAAAAGGTCATTATAGTCACTGTTC
Source organism: Coregonus lavaretus (assembly GCF_964263955.1). Classification (NCBI taxonomy): domain Eukaryota; kingdom Metazoa; phylum Chordata; class Actinopteri; order Salmoniformes; family Salmonidae; genus Coregonus; species Coregonus lavaretus. Next base: position 35,767,576 of record NC_140015.1, on the reverse strand, counting down.
AAACTACTTGTTTAACTGTTACAACAATCTGAATTTCCTGGTTGCCTTTCCTGATCAACTAGGTGATTCCAGGCAGTCCAGTCATGTTCTTCTCTACACAAAGAGAAGTCTGGTGTGAGATTAAAGTAGCACCATGTGTGTGTGTGTGTGTGTGTGTGTGTGTGTGTGTGTGTGTGTGTGTGTGTGTGTGTGTGTGTGTGTGTGTGTGTGCGAAGTCCCCACAAGAATAGTAAACAAACAAAGATTTGACCAACTGGGGACATTTTGTTGGTCCCCACAAGGTCAAATGCTATTTCTAGGGGTCATCAAAAAGAAAGGAGGACCAAGGCACGCTTCATATAATTAATTAAAATGCCTTTATTAGTATGGCATGTTCAATAGAAACAAGGTTTTTAAAAAATCTGACGCGTTTCGGCTGCATGGCCTTCGTCAGGGAGTACAAAGAAATAATACAATTTCTAGGGGGTTTAGAGTTAAGATTAGAATGAGTGTTAGGGTTAGAATTAGGTTTAGGGTTAGGGTTAGGAGCTAGGGTTAGGTTTAGGGTTGGGCTTAAGGTTAGGTTTTTGGGTTAAGGTTAGAATTAAGGTTAGGGTTAAGGTTAGGTTTAGGGTAAGGGTACAGGTTAAGGTTAGGGTTAGGGTTAGGGTTAGGGTTAGGTTTAGGTGTTAGGGAAAAATATAATTTTGAATGGGACTTAAGTGTGTGTCCACACAAGGTTAGACTGTGTTTGTGTGTGTGTGTGTGTGTGTGTGTGTGTTTGTGTGTGTACGTGTGTGAGTTCCGTTCTAACAACTTAATAATATAATTTATCTCTATGCTCAAGTTCGGTCTTCTCTTTTGGGAGCTATCTACACAGTCTCGTAGGGAAACACCACATTAGATATGAATGAATGACTAACAAAGAGCTGTGTATAACAGTAAGACATGACAGGCAGGTCTGGTACATTTAATATAGGTGTGTGTGTGTGTGTGTGTGTGTGTGTGTGTGTGCGTACAGTACTCTACTCTGTGTATACTAAATATATTCCTACTTGTTTGATTCTTTTGAGTCACTTTCTTTTCATCCTCGTTTACAGAAAGCGTCAGGGAATTACGTACACTCCCTGTGACTGCTAAACACCTTTAGACTTTCTATCGGACGCCACTGTGTCCACACGTGTCTTTCCTCCACGTTCAAATACTTTGTCTGGCCTTGAATTGCCTGGAGCAATGGAACCAATAGAAGAGTTGCAAAAGTAAAATTTCTGCCCATATCGAATTCTTTGTTGTTTTATGTTTTTATTTCGCGATATCTATGTTTCAGTTGTTATTTACGCTTTCCATAATACAATTAGGTTAATATGTATTTCCTGATTGGTTATTTTCCTCTCATGTGAATATGTATTTCCTCATTAGTTATTTTTTATCTGGGCTTGTGGACTACAGGTAAAAACAGAGGACTTTGCACGCCCGCATTCTCATCGACGGGGCTGTAGTGGAACAGGTTGAGAGCTTCAAGTTCCTTGGTGTCCACATCACCAACAAACTGTCATGGTCCAAACACACCAAGACAGCCGTGAAGAGGGCACGACAAAGCCTATTCCCCCTCAGGAGACTGAAAAGATTTGGCATGGGTCCTCAGATCCTCAAAAAGTTATACAGCTGCACCATCGAGAGCATCCTGACTGGTTGCATCACCGCCTGGTATGGCAACTGCTCGGCCTCCGACCGCAAGACACTACAGAGGGTAGTGCGTACGGCCCAGTACATCACTGGGGCCAAGCTTCCTGCCATCCAGGACCTCTATACCAGGCAGTGTCAGAGGAAGGCCCTAAAAAGACTCCTGAACAGCTAATCATGGCTACCCGGACTATTTGCACTGCCCCCCCCCCCCCATAGTCCCTTTAACTCTACCCACATGTACATATTACCTCAATTACCTCGACTAGCCGGTGCCCCCGCACATTGACTCTGCACCGGTACCCCCCTGTATATAGCCTCCCTACTGCTACTCTAATTATTTGCTTAAATTTTTTTACTTAACACTTTTTTTATTTTACTTTTTCTTTAAAAAACTGCATTGTTGGTTAAGGGCTTGTAAGTAAGCATTTCATTGTAATGTCTACACCTGTTGTATTCGACGCATGTGGCAAATAAGATTTGATTTAATTTGATTTGATTTATATTTCCTGACCTGCCTTATTATATACTTTAATGTTGTATGCTGTTTTTTAGTCTTCTGCTAATAAAATAAAAAATACAATTTGTCATTTCAGATACTGTCTCTGTTCCACTATATCCAAACTGTATTAGAGAAACATGGCAGTGCCAGAGTCTGGAGTAGCGGTCCAAGCTCCTGTCTCTAGACCACACATGCCCCCAGTGTCTGTTTAAATCCTTTCTGACTCTCTCTATGGCTATCTCCAAAACGTATACTTAATCTGTTCTGTTATAAAAAATAATAAAAATACATTTCCCACTTACTGTGAGAAACTCTAGCTCCTCCAGTCTGAGGTAATGGAAGCAGCTCTCCAGACCTATGTGTAGTTTAGATCAGATAACAGTTATCTCTCCAGGTCTCTGTGTAGAGTAGACCAGATAACAGTTATCTCTCCAGACCTCTGTGTAGAGTAGATCAGATAACTGTTATCTCTCCAGACCTCTGTGTAGAGTAGACCAGATAACTGTTATCTCTCCAGACCTCTGTGTAGAGTAGACCAGATAACTGTTATCTCTCCAGACCTCTGTGTAGAGTAGACCAGATAACTGTTATCTCTCCAGACCTCTGTGTAGAGTAGACCAGATAACAGTTATCTCTCCAGACCTCTGTGTAGAGTAGACCAGATAACAGTTATCTCTCCAGACCTCTGTGTAGAGTAGACCAGATAACAGTTATCTCTCCAGACCTCTGTGTAGAGTAGACCAGATAACTGTTATCTCTCCAGACCTCTGTGTAGAGTAGACCAGATAACTGTTATCTCTCCAGACCTCTGTGTAGAGTAGACCAGATAACTGTTATCTCTCCAGACCTCTGTGTAGAGTAGACCAGATAACTGTTATCTCTCCAGACCTCTGTGTAGAGTAGACCAGATAACTGTTATCTCTCCAGACCTCTGTGTAGAGTAGATCAGATAACAGTTATCAATCAGGAAATACATATTAACCTAATTATATTATGGAAAGCATAAACAGCAACTAAAACAGAAACTGATATTGTGAAATAAAAACATAAAACAACAAAGTACTGTATGTCTAACAATGTCCACAAACGTTTCACAATTGCAGTGTATAAATACAGTTTTTGCCAATTGCTTACACACTTTTTGCAGAATTTGGCTCATTATGTCAAAACTCAACACACAAGCCAATCAGACATAGCACTTGGAGATAACAACTCACATATATGCCAAAATGAAACACTGCAATCAAAACTTAACACTCCTTTCTAAAAATGAAATTCTTGCAACAAAACCATACACACAAGCAACATTTGAATGACTCTTTCATATCACCAGCAACACACTGATGGGCTTTATATAAAACACTGCAGTCTTTGTGTTTCTATTTTTATTGTCATTTTATTGTCATTGTCTTCTGTAAAACTCAAAAGTAGAATTTCTGCAGTAATCAAACAGTATTTACAAAAAAGTTTTTACAAAAAAATAAACATTCTTACAGAAATTCTTAACCTCAAATTTAGCAACAAAACAATAGTAAAAAAACAAAACAATTACTGGATAAATTGCTATTGGGGGAAAAAACATATGCTTGTTTTGTGTGTGTGTGCGTGTGTGTGTGCGTGTGTGTGTGTGTGTGGTGGGGGGCGGGGGGGCTTATGGATCACGCCTTCTGTTCGGATCTGGCCACAAGACCTCGTCAACATCACAGGCGATGTCCTCGCGGGCTAGGCATCGGGGAAAATATCGCCTTGTGTACCGAATCCACCCTTGGATTGATCCCACCTCAATGTCTCCACATGCCTCTTCCATTGCTTGCAGAAGAGTCATGCGGGCATGTGGTTGCCAATCATATACTTTCCACCGCCACGCTGAAAATAATTCCTCGATTGCATTTAGAAAGGGGCTGTAAGGGGGCAGGTATAAAACTGTGAAATGATTATGGTTGTTGAACCAATCTCGGACCAGAGCAGCCCGGTGGAAACTAACATTATCCCAGATGACAACAAACCTGGGCTGCTGTGGTCTGTCCTGCACAACTGCATGTAGTGCATCTAGAAATGCAATGATCTGTCCTGTATTGTAGGGACCTAGAGTGGCATGATGATGCAGGACTCCTTGGACATTACAGTTTTTTCCAACTGCTTACACACAAAATCTTTTCATGTCAAACGATTTTTGAAACCTCTCACTCAAAGTGCAAAACTACACACCAAATCTCCAAAACCATAAGCTATTTCTCAGCCTTTGACTCAGTTGTCAATTGCATAAAACACTTTTTTCAAAACACTACACACAATTCTCTACCTAAAACACAAAAATCTAACAGGAAGTGACTTGCTTTCCTTTTCCAAACACAACCAATCAAAATGCTACACTTATTCACCAGGACACACACACACTCCTCACATGTGCAAACACTAATTGCTTAACTGATCACCAGGGACGGCTTGTTCAATAGGGCGATATGGGCGACGCACTGCCAAACGGGAAAAGGAAGGGATTTTTTTTCTAATCAATTATATCACGGCAACAGCAGTTATCAGTGTTCACGTCTGATCTGCCAGCCACTAAATGTCAAATCAGGCTAAAGTCGTGCTTCAAATGGCCCCGCCCGTTTTTTGGGCGATTTCAGTCAGGTTGAAAATCGCCCAGAAGTCTCTCATAGCCTGTCATGTAAAATCAATTTTTTTCACATTTCAAAGCTTTCAATACATTCTCTATGGGTGTCTGTGGGCATGCACTTACGCGCTTTCGTCATACGTGACGTGACGTTGAACGTAACTAAGACAATGGCGGCTAGCAGCGTCTATGTTTCGACCTGCAGTGTGGCGTTATTTTATGTTTTTAATTTGTAGACTTAGTTTACAAACATTCTGCAAACATTCTGCTTTGGACTGATCTTCGGTTTTGGACTGATCTTGTTGATCGTGTACATACCCGCTACGAACGGACTAAATAATGAAAACGCTGCTGGCAGCGGAATCCCAATACAGCTGGGAGACTTGGCTGGATGACAGAGTCCCGAACAGAGAGGTGGAGCCGGCTGGCTTCACCCTGGTCAGAGCGGACCGCGATCCTGGTAAGAGAGCGACTCTGTACCCCGACATTGAACTGCTTTCTGTGTCATTGAACCTTACTATTGTTGATAAAACAAGTTTACTGGAGAACGGAGACCAAGTAGAGACTTTTGGACAAGGTGGATAATTGTATAATATAAGGCAGTTTATTCAGAGGTAAAGATATCTGGAATCGCGTGCACGGACCCGTTCGTCAAACTCGTAGGGAGTTTATCAGAAGAGCCCCTAAACATTGTGTGCTGACATTTTATACAATAAAATGAAGTAGGTTGAATCTAGTAGTTCTGATCTTCTGATTGGTCCTGATGAGTTGGGCGAGGTCACCTCCAGGCTAGTGTCAATGTTGCATTGGCTCTGAGTCGGGTTCTCTGTCTTCAGATGTTCAGCCTAAGAGAAGAGGATTTGTGTGTGTGTGTGTGTGTTTGTTATCAGTGTGTGTGTGTGTGTGTGTGTGTGTGTGTGTGTGTGTGTGTGTTTGTTATCAGTGATGATGTGTGTGTGTGTGTGTGTGTGTGTGTGTGTGTTTATCAGTGATGATGTGTGTGTGTGTGTGTGTGTGTGTGTGTGTGTGGGTGTGTGTGTGTCCTCAGGGCAAGAACTCGTGAGTTGGAAGAACTGAGAGACCTATGGCGTGGGTGTTATCCTTAGCCACCTGCTGACAAGGCTGACAAGATAGGACTCTTGTTCATTGTATTGAATACAAAGGCCCAACACAAAATGGGTCATGCACAAGATTTTAGTCAGACCAAGCTATAACATTATATATTTACTACGACAGTACATTCAACCAAAAGCTAATATAACAAAGGCATCAGAGATTATTTATAATCTGTCACAGAAACTGGAATCCATCTCCCCAGATCAGTCAATAAATGCTTCTGGTATTGACTTATATGCTGCCCCTGTCTTCATGTTGTTGCTGGACATATCTTTTTTAATGTGTGTAGGTCACCTAAATCATCAGAAAAATTGCCCCTCCTGAGAATTTTTTCAGGAGCCGCCACTGCTGATCACTAACCAATCACTGCTTTACTGTAGTATAGGACTGTTTTGAACAATGGATGCCAACAATGGACAGAGAGCAAGAGGAGTAGGAGGGAGAGGCAGGGGACAACAACGAGGACAAATTCAAAGACGAATAGTTGGAAGAGGAGGAGGAGGAGTAGGAGGAAGAGGAAGAGGAAGAAGAGGACGAGGGCAAAGAAGAGAAGGAAGGAGAGCCATCTCTGATGAGATTAGGGCAACACTTGTTGATCATATGATCAACCACGGTTTGACCGTGAGAGTGGCTGGACTGAGAGTCCAGCCCAACTTGAGTCGATTTACAGTGGCGTCCATAATTCGAACCTTCAGAAATGAGAACAGGCATGCAACTATCTAATGACTATTTTAGCATTACAGTAATGTACTGTAAAATACGTATGACTGCATAGTATTGCATAAACATTTGTAACTCTAAGCCATCCATTTACTGCACTGCATTGAATGAATGAGGTTGGTTATCATGCTGTACTACATTTTTGTGTACATTGTTTACAGTTCCTATGCTGAACACATACTGTGTTTGAATTCTGTACAGAGTGGAAAGGCAAAGACATCATGGAGGACGAGGACGCTTGTTTACATATGTACAAGAGACTGCAATTATAAATATGGTATTGGCCAACAATGCAATTAGGATTTGAGAGATAAGAGAACATATCTTGAATAATGACACCATATTTAACAACATCAATGCTGTGAGCCTGTCGACCATACAATGCATCCTCCAATGGCACCAAGTGACGATGAAACAACTTTACAAGGTGCCATTTGAGAGAAACTCTGACAGAGTCAAGGATCTGCGACATGACTTTGTAGAGGTATGTATGCAACACTACTTCCAGTACTTCAGACATACCATATTTACTCATCTGTATATCCTTTTGTCTGTTACAGAGAGTATTGGAGATGGATGCCCATGTAAATGTATTTATGTGGATGAGGTTGGCTTCAACCTCATCAAAACCAGGCACCGCGGAATAAATGTAATAGGACAGAGGGCAATTACCAATGTCCCTGGACAGCGTGGGGGTAATATAACTATGTGTGCTGCCATCACTCAAAACGGGGTCCTCCATCACAATGCCACACTGGGTCCGTACAACACCGGCCATATGCTCACTTTTCTGGATGCAATTTACACAATGCTTGTCCCTGATCCAGATCAGGAGCCTGCTAGATTTGTGGTTATATGGGACAATGTTAGTTTTCACCGGGCTGTTCTGGTCCAAAACTGGTTTGCCACCCATCCACAATTTGTAGTTTTGTACCTACCCCCATATTCACCTTTTCTAAATCCCATAGAGGAATTCTTCTCAGCCTGGCGCTGGAAAGTGTATGATCGCCAACCCTATGCCCGCATGCCGCTTCTCCAGGCAATGGAGGACGCATGTGGGGACATAGAGGAAAGCCTCTGTCCAAGGTTGGATACGCCATGCTAGGAGATACAGTACTTCCCTCGATGTTTGGGAAGAGAAAACGTATCTTGTGATGTGGACGAAGTATTGTGGCAAGACCCAGCCCGGAGAAGAGATGAAGCATAGCTTAGCACTGGTGACTGCCCCCACCCCCCCCCCCCCTACCATTTCCTGGACTGCCCCCCCGGGACCCCCCACACACAATTGTGTTCCTAACTGTATTCTAAAGAATATACTTTTGGTTTACATATGTTTATGGTTTTGTTGTATGCTGCTGTATACAACAGTAATGTTTGGCCTAATAAATATTTTCTGTTTCTACATTGCATTGGTGTTTACAGTGTACTTGTTACCCCTCTCAGCAGATTACTTTCACTGTAGAACATTGTATTGAAATGTTGATATAAGCCTATGAAAGACCAAAGAGATTTAGATTTAGAACAACAGTGTTTACATGGTATATCCAAAAATGTACTATTATGAAAGTAGTGTTTGCCATTTTATGCAAATGCTTCATTCTGACATGTGTTTATGGCATTTTGAATGCAGTGTTACATTTGAAGGAGATGTGAGGCATTTTGCATTTTGTGTGTGTAGTTTTGGGAATTGTGTGTAGAGTTTTGAAAAAAGGCGACATAGTTTTGAAAACGTGTGTAAGCAGTTGGAAAAAACTATAATTGCAGCACACAAGGTGATATTTCCCCCACGCTGCCCAGGGACATTTACAACAGCCCTTTGTCCAAATACGTTACGGCCCCGACGCCTGGTTTTGGCCAGATTGAAGCCTGCCTCATCCACGTAGATGAACTCATGCGGCAGCTCGGCGGCATCAAACTCCAGAACTGTCTGTAACAGAAAATATTGAATAGTGTTACTGAAAACACATACAGTAACTACAATGTCTATATTTTCACACAAGTAGGGGCTGGGTTGGGTGAGTATAGACAAAAACTACAAGCTACAGGCAGGGCAGGTGGCAGCATAAACCCTCATTCCCACATCACAACATATAGTATGTAAAGTAAAGTGACACATACCTGCACATAATCATGGCGCAGATCCTTGACCCTGACACTGTTCCTCTCAAATGGCACCCTGTACAGCTGCTTCATTCTGAAGTTATGTTTCTGTAGGATGCGACTTAGTGTAGAAATGCTGACCCTGTTGACATTGTTGAATTCATTTCCATTTGCAATTATGCGTTGTTGCAACTCACGAAGTCGGATTGCATTATTTTCTCGCACCATTTCAATGATGGCAAGCTCTTGTTGTTGAGTGAAGAGCCGTTCCCTTCCACCTTGAGGAGGTCGTCCACCCATTCTGTAGAAAATGCCACCACAAGATGTCATTGGTTAGGTTATTTTTCACATACTGTACTTTCAAACTGTACACAGTACTGCAACATCACAATGGTATTCCTTTACATATACAGTACTTCACAGCACTACCCATTTTTGTATAGTATAGTTAGTACAGTAATACTGTAATATGATACAGAATCATGTGACACATACAGTAGGTACAGTCTGGAGTAGAAACTTAAAGATATACCTGTTCTCCAGTCGGAATGTCCTTATTATCGATGCTACTGTGTAGCGACTGAGGTTAGGGTGGACTCTTTGCCCAGCCTCCCTCATGGACAGGCCATGATTTATCACATGGTCCACCAGAGTAGCCCTGATGTCATCTGATATACGTCTCCGCACTGGTCCTCGTCCTCTTCCACGTCCTCTTCCACATCCGACTCCTCTCTCTCTTTGTCCTCCTCTTACTCTGACTTTCATTGCCTCCATGCTTGCAAAGTTCTAAAAATGGCTTACCTGAGGCCTATTTGTAGTGCTAAGGCTCAGACTGATTGGTGTTCTGTTTTCTGTGCAAGTGTTTTCAGGTGTGTATGTAAGTGCATACAATTGCCAGATGAGTTTTGCATTTTGAACAGTGTTTTCCCAATGATAACAGGTGATTTTGTTTTTGAACAAAGTGTCTAATGTAAGAAAACGTGTGTAGTGTTTCGCAATAAGTGTGTTACAGAATTGCAAACAAACAGTGTGTTACAGAAGTGCAAAGTTGACATTGTGTTTAAGCTATGGTTACACTGTGTTTAAGGTATGCTACAAGAAGTTTAGGTATTGAGGCTTTGGTCTAAGCATTCGGTTTTAGTGTGTAAGCAATGGGCAAAAACTGTAGAGTCACAGTGTGTACAGTACCTTGATCAGCTCAGACTAAGTAATGATGACTTCACTGTTCAGGATGTAGTGGAAGGGAGAGAGCAGGTTTGATACAGAGTGACATGTGATCCCTGTGAATGAGCTCATAGAGTCATTCACATACTGGCCTGAAACATGGTGAGGTTGCTGAGTAGTGTTCACTTAGTATAATATGCGTTTTAGCAGACGCTTTTATCCAAAGCGACTTACAGTCATGTGTGCATACATATTTACGTATGGGTGGTCCCGGGGTTTGAACCCACTACCCTGGCGTTACAAGCGCCATGCTCTAACAATTGAGCTACAGAGGACCACAGGTAGGCTGTGTGTGTGTGTGTGTGTGTGTGTGTGTGAGTGTGTGTGTGTGTGTGTGTGTGTGTGTGTGTGTGTGTGTGTGTGTGTGTGTGTGTGTGTGTGTGTGTGTGTGTGTGTGTGTGTGTGTGTGTGTGTGTGTGTGTGGTGTGTGTGTGTGTGTGTGTGTGTGTGTGTGTGTGTGTGTGTGTGTGTGTGTGTGTGTGTGTGTGTGCCGTGTATGCATGCATAGATTATATGAGATGCGTCTCTTAACCACATACATATTTCCCACATATCCAGGGTAGCCCTGCATCATTCCAGGCATCATTCTACATCCAAAAGTTCACCCGCATACCAGCACCTACAAAGGAAAGACATAAAATAAGTTTGCACACTCTACAGAAGTGTTTAAAAATCAGAAAATCCATTGTCTGCCATGATTGAATTCAGGACCATATGGACACATCTCTCACCCTGCTGTAGTCGGCTGTGTGCAGTCCACCCATGTCCAGAGACCCTCACTATCTTTGTCATTCAGACCAAATCCAGGAAAACACCTTAAACGTTTTTAAGTAGTCCTGTTTTAATGGCAAAATAGCATTTTCTAAATGAATGGTTCAGATTCTGGTTTTAACATTGTACATATATGAAAACCCATTCATAAAATGTGATGCCATACAGCACTTTTAAAAGGGCTAAAGTACAGTGGGGAAAAAAGTATTTAGTCAGCCACCAATTGTGCAAGTTCTCCCACTTAAAAAGATGAGAGAGGCCTGTAATTTTCATCATAGGTACACGTCAACTATGACAGACAAAATTAGAGAGAAAAAATCAGAAAATCACATTGTAGGATTTTTTATGAATTTATTTGCAAATTATGGTGGAAAATAAGTATTTGGTCAATAACAAAAGTTTCTCAATACTTTGTTATATACCCTTTGTTGGCAATGACACAGGTCAAACGTTTTCTGTAAGTCTTCACAAGGTTTTCACACACTGTTGCTGGTATTTTGGCCCATTCCTCCATGCAGATCTCCTCTAGAGCAGTGATGTTTTGGGGCTGTCGCTGGGCAACACGGACTTTCAACTCCCTCCAAAGATTTTCTATGAGGTTGAGATCTGGAGACTGGCTAGGCCACTTCAGGACCTTGAAATGCTTCTTACGAAGCCACTCCTTCGTTGCCCGGGCGGTGTGTTTGGGATCATTGTCATGCTGAAAGACCCAGCCACGTTTCATCTTCAATGCCCTTGCTGATGGAAGGAGGTTTTCACTCAAAATCTCACGATACATGGCCCCATTCATTCTTTCCTTTACACGGATCAGTCGTCCTGGTCCCTTTGCAGAAAAACAGCCCCAAAGCATGATGTTTCCACCCCCATGCTTCACAGTAGGTATGGTGTTCTTTGGATGCAACTCAGCATTCTTTGTCCTCCAAACACGACGAGTTGAGTTTTTACCAAAAAGTTATATTTTGGTTTCATCTGACCATATGACATTCTCCCAATCCTCTTCTGGATCATCCAAATGCACTCTAGCAAACTTCAGACGGGCCTGGACATGTACTGGCTTAAGCAGGGGGACACGTCTAGCACTGCAGGATTTGAGTCCCTGGCGGCGTAGTGTGTTACTGATGGTAGGCTTTGTTACTTTGGTCACAGCTCTCTGCAGGTCATTCACTAGGTCCCCCTGTGTGGTTCTGGGATTTTTGCTCACCGTTCTTGTGATCATTTTGACCCCACGGGGTGAGATCTTGCGTGGAGCCCCAGATCGAGGGAGATTATCAGTGGTCTTGTATGTCTTCCATTTCCTAATAATTGCTCCCACAGTTGATTTCTTCAAACCAAGCTGCTTACCTATTGCAGATTCAGTCTTCCCAGCCCGGTGCAGGTCTACAATTTTGTTTCTGGTGTCCTTTGACAGCTCTTTGGTCTTGGCCATAGTGGAGTTTGGAGTGTGACTGTTTGAGGTTGTGGACAGGTGTCTTTTATACTGATAACAATTTCAAACAGGTGCCATTAATACAGGTAACGAGTGGAGGACAGAGGAGCCTCTTAAAGAAGAAGTTACAGGTCTGTGAGAGCCAGAAATCTTGCTTGTTTGTAGGTTTTTTTTTTGTGTTATGACTGAGTGTTTTGAGGTATAGCCTAATGATGCAGCCATTATACCAACAACCATATATCAACAACAGGTGCAATGAATCCAACCATTAAAAGACTGAATTAGATTAGGAAAGTGATTATTATTTATCTTTCTGGAATATAGTCAATGTACTAACAATATTCAGACACTGAAACAAACAACATTCTAAAAATGGACCCGCAACAGAGCATCTCACCTGTTCCTCTCTGCTTTTGATGATCACCAGGTCTGCTCCTCTACTCAGATAGTCCTGTCTGCTCTCCTCCCAGGTTTTAGTCTCACTGGAGAGGAAGTAACAGCTGCAGTCAAACTTATTCCATCCATCAGGACAACCTCTTCTCTCTGTTTCACAACACAACAAAACACAATAATAATAATAATAATAATAATAATAATAATAATAATAATAACATCAGTAATAATAATTATAATAATTATAATAATACTAATAATACTACTACTACTACCACTAACAATAATAATAATAACAATAATCATAATAACACATGTTATAAACCACGATTCACTGGACTAGATCTTAATGAGCAATTCAATATAGTGCAGAAAGAAAATAAATAGCAGTTCACTGACCACACGTCACATTCCAAAACATGTTTGTCTCCCTCTGTAACTGGTCTCTCTCTGCAGTCAGATTGTTGTAACTGGTCTGTAACTGGTCTCTCTCTGCAGTCAGGTTGTTATATGCTCTGTCATCTGTAAAGGATCAAAACATCTAAATGTTACTGAGTAAAACACCAGGTCATTAATAGCCAAAACGTATAACAAGATGATAAGCAATTAACATATGAACTCACAGTAGAGGTACAGTCCTATGATCCCAGCCAGTAACATATGAACTCACAGTAGAGTTACAGTCCTATGATCCCAGCCTGTAACATATGAACTCACAGTAGAGTTACAGTCCTATGATCCCAGCCTGTAACATATTAACTCACAGTAGAGTTACAGTCCTATGATCCCAGCCATTAATATATGAACTCACAGTAGAGTTACAGTCCTATGATCCCAGCCTGTAACATATGAACTCACAGTAGAGTTACAGTCCTATGATCCCAGCCATTAACATATGAACTCACAGTAGAGGTACAGTCCTATGATCCCAGCCTGTAACATATGAACTCACAGTAGAGGTACAGTCCTATGATCCCAGCCTGTAACATATGAACTCACAGTAGAGGTACAGTCCTATGATCCCAGCCTGTAACATGTGAACTCACAGTAGAGTTACAGTCCTATGATCAGGTGTAGACCTTACCATGAAGTGCTTACTTAAAGGAGGTGTGTGTGGGTGTGTGTGTGTGTGTGTGTGTGTGTGTGTGTGTGTGTGTGTGTGTGTGTGTGTGTGTGTGTGTGTGTGTGTGTGTGTGTGTGTGTGTGTGTGTGTGTGTGTGTGTGTGTGTGTGTGTGTGTGTGTGTGTGTGCTTGTATTTGGACGTTACCTGAGTGTTCAGCTCCTGGTCTGCTCCTTGGGGTAACATCCTCAGTCATGTTTCTCAAGTCAGGAAACTCAATGGTGTCTGGAGTTTCATTGGTGGGCTCTTCATAGATGTGGTCTCCTCCATTATAAAACTGGTCCCCTGAAACACTTTGTTTTCCCCTAACATCTTCATTGGCATAAACAATGTCCCCAGACATCTCCATGGTCTACCATCGTCTCAATTTGAGAGCCGTCCAGTGAGTCTAGTGGTTACTATATGTGACAGTAACCAGGATGCACAGGGAACATTCACAAGGCCGCAGGGCCAGACGGATTACCAGGACGTGTACTCTGAGCATATGCTGACCAACTGGCAAGTGTTTTCACTGACATTTTCAACATGTCCCTGACTGAGTCTGTAATACCAACATGTTTCAAGCAGACCACCATAGTCCCTGTGCCCAAGGACACTAAGATAACCTGCCTAAATGACTACTGACCCGTAGCACTCACGTCTGTAGCCATGAAGTGCTTTGAAAGGCTGGTGATGGCTCACATCAACACCATTATCTCAGAAACCCTAGACCCACTCCAATTTGCATACCGCCCCAACAGATCCACAGATGATGCAATCTCTATTGCACTCCACACTGCCCTTTCCCACCTGGACAAGAGGAACACCTACGTGAGAATGATATTCATTGACTACAGCTCAGCGTTCAACACCATAGTGCCCTCAAAGCTCATCACTAAGCTAAGGACCCTGGGACTAAACACCTCCCTCTGCAACTGGATCCTGACGGGCCGCGCCCAGGTGGTAAGGGTACAGTTGAAGTCGGAAGTTTACATACACTTAGGTTGGAGTCATTAAACTAGTTTTTCAACCACTCCACAAATTTCTTTTTAACAAACTATAGTTTTGGCAAGTCGGTTAGGACATCTACTTTGTGCATGACACAATACATTTTTCCAACAATTGTTTACAGACAGATTATTTCACTTATAATTCACTGTATTACAATTCCAGTGGGTCAGAGGTTTACATACACTAAGCTGACTGTGCCTTTAAACAGCTTGGAAAATTCCAGAAAATGATGTCATGGCTTTAGAAGCTTATGATAGGCTAATTGGAGGGGTACCTGTGGATGTATTTCAAGGCCTACCTTCAAACTCAGTGCCTCTTTGCTTGACATCATGGGAAAATCAAAAGAATTCAGGCAAGACCGCCAAAAAATAATTGTAGACCTCCACAAGTCTGGTTCATCCTTGGGAGTAATTTCCAAATGCCTGAAGGTACCACGTTCATCTGTTCAAACAATAGTACGCAAGTATAAACACCATGGGACCACGTAGCCGTCATACCGCTCAGGAAGGAGACGCGTTCTGTCTCCTAGAGATTAACGTACTTTGGTGCAAAAAGTGCAAATCAATCCCAGAACAACAGCAAAGGACCTTGTGAAGATGCTGGAGGAAACAGGTACAAAAGTATCTATATCCACAGTAAAACAAGTCCTATATCGACATAACCTGAAAGGCCGCTCAGCAAGGAAGAAGGCACTGCTCCAAACCCGCCATAAAAAAGCCAGACTATGGTTTGCAACTGCACATGGGGACAAAGATCGTACTTTTTGGAGAAATGTCCTCTGGTCTGATGAAACAAAAATAGAACAATTTGGCCATAATGAACATCGTTATGTTTGGAGGAAAAAGGGGGTTGCTTGCAAGCCGAAGAACACCATCCCAACCATGAATCACGGGGGTGGCAGCATCATGCTGTGGGGGTGCTTTGCTGCAAGAGGGACTGGTGCACTTCACCAAATAGATGGCATCATGAGGAAGGAAAATGATGTGTATATAATGAAGTAACATCTCAAGACATCAGTCAGGAAGTTAAAGCTTGGTCGCAAATGGGTCTTCCAAATGGACAATGACCCCAAGCATACTTCCAAATTTGTGGCAAAATGGCTTAAGGACAACAAAGTCAAGGTATTGGAGTGGCCATCTTTAGTTATTTGCTTTTATTTTTTTACTTAACACTTTTTCTATTTTATTTTTATTTTTAATGCATTGTTGGTTAAGGGCTTGTAAGTAAGCATTTCACTGTAATGTCTACACCTGTTGTATTCGGCGCATGTGGCAAATAAAAATTGATTTGATTTGATTTGAACTGTCATACCAGGAAGATATATATAGGGATGACAGTTTTTTAACAACATGATATGATACAGCCACAAGCTAATTCAGGATGTTTCCCTAAATCCCCACCCCTTCCTTTTCACATGTTGTTTATGTAGCCGATGTGAAATGGCTAGGTAGTTAGAGGTGACCACTAGCACCATTCAATAGGTCACTTTGATACCTAGTGGTTGTGGAGCGACTGGTAACGATGCTGCATCTGTGATGTGTTGACGTGTCCAACCTAGTTAGAGCCCAGGTTAGGGTGAGGAGAAGGACACAATCAACACTGTTACGTTAACTCCCAAACATACAAGTGGTATGTATCAGAGGAGGCTGGTGGGACAAGCTATAGGAGGACTGGCTCATTGTAATGGCTGGAATGGAATTAATGGAACAGAGTCAAAAACTAGCCGTCCTCCTACAGCTCCTCCCACCAGCCTCCTTTGGTATGTATGTAAGTATTACACATCAAAATGTTCAGGAGGTCCACATCTACCAATATGGGTTGGTTGACTCTTTGAGTGACAGCCACTGAAAAATGAATCGATGATCTTTTGCAGCACATTTAGGAGAACAACAAACAAATGACAATTCAACATGATTTTAATGTAACTCAACAATTCAGTGGAAGACTACTATCAAGGATCATTAACTGACATATTGTGATATCTCTACTGAACCCACACAGACAGTACAGTATATGTAATGGTAATGGAACTATCGTGAATTGACACAAATATCTGTTGCAGAATATATTTGAATTGGAAATAGTAGAACACTGCATGCTGTGTGTGATCTTATCAGAAGAAAGTATTGACTTCATGGTGTATCTGATGTCTGATGTGAAAGTATTGACTTCATGGTGTATCTGATGTCTGATGTGAAAGTATTGACTTCATGGTGTATCTGATGTCTGATGTGAAAGTATTGACTTCATGGTGTATCTGATGTCTGATGTGGAAGTATTGACTTCATGGTGTATCTGATGTCTGATGTGAAAGTATGGACTTCATGGTGTATCTGATGTCTGATGTGAAAGTATTGACTTCATGGTGTATCTGATGTCTGATGTGAAAGTGTTGACTTCATGGTGTATCTGATGTCTGATGTGAAAGTATTGACTTCATGGTGTATCTGATGTCTGATGTGAAAGTGTTGACTTCATGGTGTATCTGATGTCTGATGTGGAAGTGTTGACTTCATGGTGTATCTGATGTCTGATGTGGAAGTGTTGACTTCATGGTGTATCTGATGTCTGATGTGAAAGTATTGACTTCATGGTGTATCTGATGTCTGATGTGGAAGTGTTGACTTCATGGTGTATCTGTTGTGTTAAAATATAACTACTAGTACACATAAAGCTACAAGCTAAAAAAAAGTTGTGTTTGTGTCTAGGGCAGGCTCGGTGTGTGTGTCTGTGTGTGTGTGTGTGTGTGTGTGTGTGTGTGTGTGTGTGTGTGTGTGTGCATTTGGCAATGCTGGTCAAGCAGTGAGGGAGTGATGGCTGGCGGGCCTCATTGACGGTCTTGTCAGGTGGGGTCAGCCCGTTGTAGTCGTTCCCCTTGTCAGCACTCCTGACCATGAGAGGGCTGCCCGGCTGCTGCAGCCCATGTTTGCTGTGCAAATAATAACAGTTTCCCTGGCGCCACATGACATGTCACCTGGTTGTCATAGTCCCCGTTTGGTCAGCCTTTCCTGTAAAGATTGAAATAACAGATCCATATCCCGGTACACAGAGAGCCTCTCAGGGACCTGAAGGGAACTGTTAGGCCTATGCTCTCTCTCTCTCTCTCTCTCTCTCTCTCTCTCTCTCTCTCTCTCTCTCTCTCTCTCTCTCTCTCTCTCTCTCTCTCTCTCTCTCTCTCTCTCTCTCTCTCTCTCTCTCTCTCTCTCTCTCTCTCTCTCTCTCTCTCTCTCTCTCTCTCTCTCTCTCTCTCTCTCTCTCTCTCTCTCTCTCTCTCTCTCTTTCTTCTCTCTCTCATTCTCTCTTTCCTCTCATTCTTTTATACCTATCTCTCCTCTTTCATCACTCTCCCTCTCTCTTCCAGGAATTTCATGAATGTCTTTCTACATACAGTCATGACATGTTATGGGTTTAGCAAGTGCAAAGTGGAGCATAAACAAAGTGCGTAAATGACCTTGATCAACCAGTATGACGCGCGTTTCCCAGCCTGACATTGAGCCCCTAGACTAATTTGCATTCTTTGCAGACTGAGGGTTGCTCTCCTGTTTCAGTGTTACAGTATTAGAGTGTTTCTGTGTTCTTGTGTTACAGTGTTATAGTGTCCCAATGTTGCAGTGTTACATTGTTACAGTGTTAGTGTTGCACTGTTAACATATTACAGTGTTACATTGTTACAGTATTACAGTGTTACACACCTAAAATATCACATTAATCCTCACTTACAGTGCATTCGGAATGTATTCAGACCCATTCCCCTTTTCCACATTTTGTTACATTACAGCATTATTCTAAAATGGATTAAATAAATAAAAATCCTCATCAATCTACACACAATACCCCATAATGACAAAGTGAAAACAGGTTTTTAGAATTTTCTTCAAATGTATTAAAAATAAAAAACATAAATACCTTATTTACATAACTATTCAGGCCCTTTGCTATGAGACAAAACATTTAGTTCAGGTGCATCCTGTTTCCATTGATCATCCTTGAGCTATTTCTACAACTTGATTAGAGTTCACCTGTGGTAAATTCAATTGATTGGACATGATTTGGAAAGGCACAAACCTGTCTATATAAGGTCCCAAAGTTGACAGTGGATGTCAGAGCAAAAACCAAGCCATGAGGCCGAAGGAATAGTCGGTAGAGCTCCGAGACAGGATTGTGTCGAGGCACAGATCTGGTGAAGGGTACCAAAACATTTCTGCAGCATTGAAGGTCCCAAAGAACATAGTGGCCTCCATCATTCTTAAATGGAAGACGTTCGGAACCACCAAGCTGGCCGCCCGGCCAAACTGAGCAATCGGGGGAGAAGGGCCTTGGTCAGAGAGGTGACCAAGAACCCGATGGTCACTCTGACAGAGCTCCAGTGTTCCTCTGTGGAGATGGTAGAACCTTCCAGAAGGACATATGTCAATGCAGCACTCCACCAATCAGGCCTTTATGGTAGAGTGGCCAGATGGAAACCACTCCTCAGTAAAAGGCACATGACAGCCCCGCTTGGAGTGCCAAAAGGCACCTAAAGGACTCTCAGACCATGAGAAACAAGATTCTCTGATCTGACGAATCCAATAATTAAGTATTTGGCCTGAATGCCAAGAGTCACATCTGGAGGAAACCTGGCAACATCCCTACGGTGATTAAGTTGTGGCAGCATCATGCTGTGGGGATATTTTTCAGCGGCAGAGACTGGGAGACTAGTCAGGATCGAGGGAAAGATGAATGGCGCAAAGTACAAAGAGATCCTTGATGAAAACCTGCTCCAGAGCGCTCAGGACCTCAGACTGGGGTGAAGGTTCACCTTCCAACAGGATAACGATCCTAAGCACACAGCCAAGTCAACGCAGGAGGGGCTTCGGGGCAAGTCACTGAATGTCCTTGAGTGGCCCAGCCAGAGCCCGGACTTGAACCTGATCGAACATCTCTGGAGATACCTGAAAATAGCTGTGCAGCGACGCTCCCCATCCAACCTGACAGTGCTTGAGAGGATCTGCAGAGAAGAATGGAAGAAACTCCCCAAATACAGGTGTGCCAAGCTTGTAGCGTCATACCCAAGAAGACCTGAGGCTGTAATCGCTGCCAAAGATGCTTCAACAAAGTACTGAGTAAAGGATCTGAATACTTATGTAAATGTGATATTTGCAAACATTCTAAAAACCTGTTTTTACTTTGTCATTATGGGGTATTGTGTGTAGATTGATAATATATATATATTTTAATCATTTTTAGAATAAAGCTATAACGTAACAAAATGTGGAAAAAGTCAAGGCTTTAAATACTTTTCGAATGCACTGTGTGTATACAGTTGAAGTTTACATACACTTAGGTTGGAGTCATTAAAACTCGTTTTTCAACCACTCCACAAATTTCTTGTTAACAAACTATAGTTATGGCAAGTCGGTTAGGATATCTACTTTGTGCATGACACAAGTAATTTTCCAACAATTGTTTACAGACAGATTATTTCACTTATATTTCACTGTATCACAATTCCAGTGGGTCAGAAGTTTACATACACTAAGTTGACTGTGCCTTTAAACAGCTTGGAAAATTCCAGAAAATGATGTCATGGCTTTAGAAGATTCTGATAGACTAATTGACAACATTTGAGTCAATTGGAGGTGTACCTGTAGATGTATTTCAAGGCCTACCTTCAAACTCAGTGCCTCTTTGCTTGACATCATGGGAAAATCAAAAGAAATCAGCCAAGATCTCAGAAAAAAAATTGTAGACCTCCACAAGTCTGGTTCATCCTTGGGAGCAATTTCCAAATGCCTGAAGGTACCACGTTCATCTGTACAAACAATAGTATGCAAGTATAAACACCATGGAACCACGCAGCCGTCATACCGCTCAGGAAGGAGACGTGTTCTGTCTCCTAGAGATGAGCGTACTTTGGTGTGAAAAGTGCAAATCAATCCCAGAACAACAGCAAAGGACCTTGTGAAGATGCTGGAGGAAACAGGTACAAAAGCATCTATATCCACAGTAAAACAAGTCCTATATCGACATAACCTGAAAGGCCGCTCAGCAAGGAAGAAGCCACTGCTCCAAAACCTCCATAAAAAAGCCAGACTACGGTTTGCAACTCCACATGGGGACAAAGATCGTACTTTTTGGAGAAATGTCCTCTGGTCTGATGAAACAAAAATAGAACTGTTTGGCCATAATGACCATTGTTATGTTTGGAGGAAAAAGGGGGTTGCTTGCAAGCCGAAGAACACCATCCCAACCGTGAAGCACTGGGGTGGCAGCATCATGCTGTGGGGGTGCTTTGCTGCAAGAGGGACTAGTGCACTTCACAAAATAGATGGCATCATGAGGAAGGAAAATTATGTGGATATATTGAAGCAACATCTCAAGACATCAGTCAGGAAGTTAAAGCTTGGCTCCCGAGTGGCGCAGCGGTCTAATGCACTGCATCTCAGTGCTTGAGGCGTCACTACAAACCCCCTGGTTCGATTCCAGGCTGTATCACAACCGGCCGTGATTGGGAGTCCCATAGGGCGGCGCACAATTGGCCCAGCATCGTCCGGGATTGGCCGGTGTAGGCCGTCATTGTAAATAAGAATTTGTTCTTAACTAACTTGCCTAGTTAAATAAAGGTTAAAATAAAATACATAAAAATTGGGTCTTCCAAATGGACAATGACCCCAAGCATACTTCCAAAGTTGTGGCAAAATGGCTTAAGGACAACAAAGTCAAGGTATGGGAGTGGCCATCACAAAGCCCTAACCTCAATCCTATAGAACATTTGTGGGTAGAACTGAAAAAGTGTGTGCGAGCAAGGAGGCTTACAAACCTGACTCAGTTACACCAGCTCTGTCAGGAGGAATGGGCCAAAATTCACCCAACCTATTGTGGAAGGCTACCCAAAACGTTTGACCAAAGTTAAACAATTTAAAGGCAATGCTACCAAATAGTAATTTAGTGTATGTACACTTCTGACCCACTGGTGATGAAAGAAATAAAAGCTGAAATAAATAATTATCTCTACTATTATTCTGACATTTCACATTCTTGTGGTGTGGTGATCCTAACTGACCTAAGACAGGGAATTTTTACTAGGATTAAATGTCAGGAATTGTAAAAACTGAGTTTAAATGTATTTGGCTAAGGTGTACGTAAACTTCCGTCTTCAACTATATATACAGTGGCTTGCGAAAGTATTCACCCCCTTGGCATTTTTCCTATTTTGTTGCCTTACACTCTGGAATTAAAATTGATTTTTGGGGGGTTTGTATCATTTGATTTACACAACATGCCTACCACTTTGAAGATGCAAAATATTTTTTGGGGTGAAACAAACAAGAAATAAGACAAGAAAATTGAAAACTTGAGTGTGCATAACTATTCACCCCCCAAAGTCAATACTTTGTAGAGCCACCTTTTGCAGCAATTACAGCTGCAAGTCTCTTGTGGTATGTCTCTATAAGCTTGGCACATCTAGCCACTCTGATTTTTGCCCATTCTTCAAGGCAAAACTGCTCCAGCTCCTTCAAGTTGGATGGGTTCCGCTGGTGTACAGCAATCTTTAAGTCATACCACAGATTCTCAATTGGATTGAGGTCTGCGCTTTGACTAGGCCATTCCAAGACATTTCAATGTTTCCCCTTATACCACTCGAGTGTTGCTTTAGTAGTATGCTTAGGGTTATTGTCCTGCTGGAAGGTGAACCTCCGTCCCAGTCTCAAATCTCTGGAAGACTGAAACAGGTTTCCCTCAAGAATTTCCCTGTATTTAGCGCCATCCATCATTCCTTCAATTCTGACCAGTTTCCCAGTCCTGCCAATGAAAAACATCCCCACAGCATGATGCTTCCACCACCATGCTTCACTGTGGGGATGGTGTTCTCTGGGTGATGAGAGGTGTTGTGTTTGCGCCAGACAAAGTGTTTTCGTTGATAGCCAAAAAGCTCCATTTTATTCTCATCTGACCAGAGTACCTTCTTCCATGTGTTTGGGGAGTCTCCCACATGCCTTTTGGCAAACAACAAACGTGTTTGCTTATTTATTTCTTTAAGCAATGGCTTTTTTCTGGCCACTCTTCCGTAAAGCCCAGCTCTGTGGAGTGTATGGCTTAAAGTGGTCCTATGGGCAGATACTCCAATCTCCACTGTGGAGCTTTGCAGCTCCTTCAGGGTTATCTTTGGTCTCTTTGTTGCCTCTCTGATTAATGCCCCCCTTGCCTGGTCCATGAGTTTTAGTGGGCGGCCCTCTCTTGGCAGGTTTGTTGTGGTGCCATTCGTTCCATTTTTTATAATGGATTTAATGGTGCTCCGTGGGATGTTCAAAGTGTCGTATATTTCTTTATAACCCAACCCTGATCTGTACTTGTCCACAGCTTTGTCCCTGACCTGTTTGGAGAGCTCCTTGGTCTTCATGGTGCTGCTTGCTTGGTGGTGCCCCTTGCTTAGTGGTGTTGCAGACTCTGGGGCCTTTCCAAACAGGTGTATATATACTGAGATCATGTGACAGATCATATGACACTTAGATTGCACACAGGTGGACTTTATTTAACTAATTATGTGACTTCTGAAGGTAATTGGTTGCACCAGATCTTATTTAGGGGCTTCATAGCAAAGGGGGTGAATACATATGCACGCACCACTTTTCCGTTATTAATATTTTAGAATTTTTTGAAACAAGTTATTTTTTTCATTTCACTTCACCAATTTGGGCCATTTTGTGTATGTCCATTACATGAAATCCAAATAAAAATCCATTTAAATTACAGGTTGTAATGCAACAAAATAGGAAAAACGCCATGGGGGATGAATACTTTTGCAAGGCACTGTATACATTATACTGCTTTACATTTGGTGCTAATAAAATGAAATCCATCATTTCAGATATTGGCTCTGTTCCACTATATCCACACTATATTAGAGATACATGGCAGTAACAGAGTCTGGTGTAGCAGTCCAAGCTCCCGAATAGACAACACATGGCCCCTTGGTGATCGGGTTTTAGTCCTGGCTCGGCCGTCTGTCTTTGCCCCTAAATACTTTCTGTCCCTTTCTATGTCTATGTGATGGAGACTTTGGAACTGCATTCAAGAGATTCCAGAAAAGGAGTTCTTAAATGAAATAGCCTGCAACGGACTGACCCCGACCAGACCATCAATAATTCCCGCCAGCCACTGCTCCCTCCCTGCTTTGCCAACATTGATTCACTGCTGCATACACATCCTGCGTAAGCACAAACACATAATGATCATTGGGGGTCAGTCATCCACTGATTGGTGAGTTACATTAAAATCATATTGAATCTAATTTGTTTGTTGCTCTCCTATATGTGCCTCCCTGACCAAGGCCCTTCTCTCCCGATCGCTCAGTTTGGCCATGCTGCCAGCTCCAGGGAGAGTCTTGGTGGTTCCAAACTTCTTCCATTTAAGAATGGTGGAGGCCACTGTGTTCTTGGGGACCTTCAATACTGCAGAAATGTTTTGGTACCCTTCCGCAGATCTGTGCCTCAACACAATCCTGTCTCTGAGATCTACGGACAATTCCTTCGACCTCATGGCTTGGTTTTTGCTCTGACATGCGCTGTCAACTGTGTGACCTTATATAGACAGGTGTGTGCCTTTCCAAATCATGTCCAATCAGTTGAATTTACCACAGGTGGACTCCAATCAAGTTGTAGAAAGAGCTCAAGGATGATCAATGGAAACAGGATGCACCCGAGCTCAATTTCGTGTCTCATAGCAAAGGGTCTGAATACTTATGTAAATAAGGTATTTCTGTTTTTTATATCTAATACATTTGGCAAAATGTCTAAAGACCTGTTTTCGCTTAGTCATTATGGGGTGTTGTGTGTAGATTGCTGAGGATTTTTATTTATTTAATCCATTTTAGAATAAGGCTGCAACGTAACAAAATGTGGAAAAAGTCAAGGGGTCTGAATACTTTCTGAAGGCACTGTACATATGAAATGGGTAAAACAGTATGTAAACATTATTAAAGTGACCAGTGTTCCATTATTAAAGTGACCGGTGTTCCATTATTAAAGTGACCGGTGTTCCATTATTAAAGTGACCAGTGTTCCATTATTAAAGTGACCAGTGTTCCATGTCTAGTGACTAAAGTTATAGAGCTATTTGAGGTCCAAGGTGTGTTCCTGTCACACTCGTTGATAGACGGATCAGACCAAGGTGCAGCGTGGTATGCGTACATATTCCTTTATTAACTGAATACTGAATCAAAACAACAAAATACAAACGAACGTGACGTTCAACAGGCTACACAACCACAAGCCAAAACAGAAACAAGATCCCACAACTAAGGTAGGCAAAATGGCTGCCTAAGTATGATCCACAATCAGAGACAACGATCGACAGCTGCCTCTGATTGGGAACCACACCCGGCCAACATAGAAGTAGAAAATCTAGAATTCACACCCTGACCAAACCAACTAGAGAAAACAGGGCTCTCAAGGTCAGGGCGTGACAGTTCCTAATGTTTGGTACACAGTGTATGTCTGTATTATTATTTGTATTATTGTTGAGTAAATACATACTTTTTAATGCGTTATTATTATTGAGTAAATACATACGTTTTACTGTATTTGTGCTCTATTATTGTTGAGTGAATATGTAATTTTTACTGTATTAGTGCTTTATTCTTATTGAGTAAATACATACTTTTTACTTCGTTGCCCTTTTTTGTTTGAGAGAACAGTCTTTGTGCTTGCTCAGCCCAACTCTCCAAGACAGACGCACACGCACACGCACACGCACACACACACACACACACACACACACACACACACACACACACACACACACACACAAACACACACACACACACACACACACACACACACACACACACACACACACACACACACACACACACACACACACAAACACACACACACACACACACACACACACAAACACACACACACACACACACACACACACACACACACACACAAACACACACACACAAACACCCACCACAGGGTTTGGAAGCATCAGTTACTTGGTATTACAGTTTTTTCTGAATGCTTAAGCGCTAATCGTGATTCTTGTAGCACAATTTCTAAAACTATTAATACGTATAGCAAAACCACTCACTGAGTTTGCAAAACTAAAAGCACAAACACTGCTTTGCACTCAGTTTACAATTTTGTAACACACACTTTGCAAAACTGTAGGCACAATTCACTGCACAACACTCTTTTTGCAGAACTTTAAACACAACTCACTGCTTACACTCAATTACCAAATTTCCAACACACTCCTAGCAAAATGATACACATGTATGGCTATCATTAACACTATTTTGCCAACTGTCTGGCACACTTGCACATGTGAAAACTGTTGTAGATAATTAGTTCACTTTGCAATCAGCCTAAGCACTATAAATAAGCCACAGGTAAGCTGTCTGTGTGGAGTACAATGGAAGGAGCAGTAAGAGGGAGAAGAGTGAGAATCAGAGGAGGCCGAGGAGGCCGAGGAAGAGGACGTGGAGTTGAAGAAGCGAGAGGGTTAGAGGAAGTTAGAGGAAGAGGACAAGGAGGAGCAAGAAGAGGACGAGGAGGGGAAAGAGGAAGGGTAAGAAGAGTAAGAAGTAGAATAGCTGATGACATCAGAGCTACAATAGTGGACCATGTCATCAACCATGGGATGACCCTGAGGGAAGCTGGCCAACGGGTTCAGCCTAATTTGAGCCGCTACACTGTGGCAAGCATCATTAGGACATTTCGAAATGAGAATCGGTACCTACTTTGTAGCACTGCCATACTCTAATGAGAAACACAACAGTACCATACATGCAAAAATACTGAAATTGTTACTTTACAGAATTGCTAGACGTCCAGATGTTGGGGGCAGAGGAAGAATGTTCACTCCAGAGCAAGAGACCCATATAGTGAACATGGTGATTGCCAATAATGCAATAAGACTGCGCGAAATACAGCAGCGCATAATTGATAATGACACCATCTTTCAAAATATACACAGTGTAAGTATTTCTGCACTAAGTCGTGTACTTGCGCGCCACAGAATAAGAATGAAGCAAATTTACAGAGTTCCTTTCGAGAGAAACACAGAACGTGTAAAGCAACTGCGATATGACTATGTGCAGGTAAGCTATAGTGTCATTGGTTCTGTATTTGGAAGTGCATACTGTAGTGCTGTGCATGGGCCTGATGTGTTGCATTTGTTTTGTCTTGTCCAGAGAGTGATGGAAGCAGATGCCATGGGACATGAGCTACTTTTTGTAGATGAGGCCGGTTTTAACCTCAGTAAAACCAGGAGACGTGGCAGGAACATTATTGGACACCGTGCCATCATCAATGTCCCAGGACAACGTGGTGGTAACATAACCATGTGTGCAGCTATAAGCCAAAATGGTGTTGTTCACCATCATGCAACCTTAGGCCCATACAACACTGCACACATTATTGCATTCCTGGACACCTTACATGACATGCTCACTGTTCAGAGACCAGAGCATACCCGATATGTCATCATATGGGACAATGTTAGTTTCCATAGGGCTGCTTTGGTCCGCAACTGGTTTACAGACCACCCATTCTTCATGGCACTCAACCTCCCTCCATACTCTCCATTCTTAAATCCCATCGAGGAGTTCTTCTCTGCCCGGCGCTGGAAAGTGTACGACCGTCATCCTCATCAACAGGTAGCCCTTTTACAGGCAATGGAGGAGGCATGTGGAGATATTGACCAGGCATCATGTCAGGCCTGGATACGGCATTCAAGGAGATATTTTCCCCGGTGCCTTGGACTGGAGGATATCGCATGCGATGTGGACGAAATTTTGTGGCCGGACCCAGAAAGACGACATGATGTAGGCTGATTGTTTTTCTTTTTTTTGTGAAATTACTATTTTGTGTTCTGACTTTGTCTTGGTTTTGATGAGTGTGAATAAACACCAATACTTGAAGTTTGGATCCTTGTATGTTTACATGACACTATGACAAAAGTATGACCTCAAATTGACATCTGTACACAGAGAAAGCAAAAGCCAGATGTGTTTTGTATTCATACCATCAGTGTGTAGTTGGCACATTGTGTGCTTAGTAGATGATGGCTTGTGTTTACTGTTTGATACGAAAACACCATTTTTAAGAAGGTGTGAAGAGTTAATCTAGCTGTGTTCGCTTTTGCAAGAGAACTACAATGTTTTGATAATTGGGTGAAAGGTTTTCTTATTTGTGTGTAGAGTTTTGCAAAAATAGCCAATAGTTACAAAAAATTTGCTTAACCAATCAGAAAAAACTGTAAGTAAGAAGTGGTAACAGTGTGAGAGCTTGGCCTATGTGGCCAATGTGTTGCTGACAAGGCCTTACACATGTAGGATCTTAATTTGAGCCAGTTTGCTACCGCATGAGAATAATCCTTCAGCAACAGGAAATTGTAATTATTATGTGGATTATAATTAATGGACATTTTTGTAAGGGTTGATACATTTTTCGTAAGGGAAAGTCAATTCTGAAAACTTCTAATTGGAAATTACAAACGTCAGAAGGCTTTTTAAACCTTAAAACCTACACTACAAGTTTAAAATGTCCTGCATTTCAGGAAAGTTCTCCTGCAACAGGGTGATCACATTAATAACCTACATCTGTAGCACCACTCCTCTTATCACAGGAAGATTCACACTTGACTATCTCTCCTCTGTGTCCGTGTCTCTTCTCAGTAAGACAATCAGCTGTAACCACTGCGAGTGGCGCAGTGGTCTAAGGCACTGCATCGCAGTGCAAGCTGTGCCACAAGAGATCCTGGTTCGAATCCAGGCTCTGTCGTAGCCGGCCGCGAACGGGAGACCCATGGGGCGGCGCACAATTGGCCCAGCGTCGTCCAGGGTAGGGGAGGGAATGGCCGGCAGGGATGTAGCTCAATTGGTAGAGCATGGTGTTTGCAACGCCAGGGTTCTGGGTTCGATTCCCACGGGGGGCCAGTATGAAAAAATAATAATGTATGCACTCACTAACTGTAAGTCGCTCTGGATAAGAGCGTCTGCTAAATGACTAAAAATGTTTTTAAAAAATAATCCTAAACCCAATGTTTGCACAGCTCAAGCAAATTAACTTCACTGGAATTAATAGGCCTAGCACTTCTTGGTAATGCTGTAGCGCGGGCAATGGCTACCGTTAAAATATACAGATGGAAATCGTGGTGAATAGAATGATGACAGGCTCTATTCTCAGAAGTCAGACAAAAGAATGGAGAATGCCAACTGCCTGACTTGAACACTACCTCCATCACAGGAGGTTGGTGGCACCTTAAATGGGGAGGACGGGCTCGTGGTAATGGCTGGAGCAGAATCAGTAGAATGGTATCAAACACATGGTTTCCATGTGCTTGATGCCATTCCATTCCAGCCATTATTATGAGCCATCCTCCCCTCAGCAGCCTCCACTGATCTCCATTGTATACACTAACATAGACCATTAATAGAGTTAGACTATAAACAGAGGCTACAAGCTGGCTGCTGCAGTCCTGCAGCATTAGGAGTTGTATAACAACATGCTAGAGCTAAATCTGTTACAGTCTAACTCTGTTTATAGTCTAACTCTGTTTACAGTCTAACTCTGTTTATAGTCTAACTCTGTTTACAGTCTAACTCTGTTTACAGTCTAACTCTCTTTATAGTCTAACTCTGTTTACAGTCTAACTCTGTTTACAGTCTAACTCTGTTTACAGTCTAACTCTGTTTACAGTCTAACTCTCTTTATAGTCTAACTCTGTTTATACTCTAACTCTGTCGTTTCCACAGACGTGGTGTTAATGGATGTGTTACTTCCTGTGTTTATACAGACTTCTAGTGATGGTCTCTTCTGTCCCCTGTGGTGTTTGACGTTACTACTTAGTTGTTTGACGCTCCTCCTCCCAGACAGAGATATAATGGAACCGAACACTGCCATTCTATTGCTTCGTTTCAATGTCCACACCAGCATACTAATTCAGCTTTTAGCTATGAACGTATACAACATCAAATTAACCATACTATACTGAGCAATAATATAAACGCAACATGCAACAATTTCAAAGAGCAGTCTATTGAAATAAATTCAGTAGGTCCTAATCTATGGATTTCACATGACTGGGAATACAGATACAGTATGTATCTGTTGGTCACAGATACCTTTAAAAAAAAAAGTAGATGTGTGGATCAGAAAACCAGTCAGTATCTGGTGTGACCACCATTTGCCTCATGCAGCACGACACATCGTCTTCACATAGAGTGGATCATTCTCTTGATTGTGGCCTGTGGAATGTTGTCCCACTCCTCTTCAATGGCTTTGTTAAGTTGCTGGATATTGCCGGAAACTGGAACACGCTGTCGTACACGTCGATTCAGAGCATCCCAAACATGTTCAATGGGTGACATGTCTGGTGAGTATGCAGGCCATGGAAGAACTGGGACATTTTCAGCTTCCAGGAACTGTGTACAGATCCTTGCAACATGGGGCCGTGCATTATCATGCTGAAACATGAGGGGATGGCGACGGATGAATGGCACGACAATGGGCCTCAGGATCTCGTCATGGTATCTTGTGCATTCAAATTTACATTTACATTTTAGTCATTTAGCAGACGCTCTTATCCAGAGGGACTTACAGTTAGTGATTTTTTTTATTTTTTTTATTTAAACTGGCCCCCCGTGGGAATCGAACCCACAACCCTGGCGTTGCAAACGCCATGCTCAACCAACTGAGCTACATCCCTGCTTACCATCGATAAAATACAATTATGTCCATTGTCCGTAGCTTATGCCTGCCCATACCATAACCCCACCGCCACCATGGGGCACTCTGTTCAACCGCTCTCCCACACAACGCCATACACGTGGTCTGCGGTTGTGAGGCCGGTTGGACGTACTGTCAAATTCTCTAAAATGAAGTTGGAGACGGCTTATGGTAGAGAAATGAACATTACATTCTCTGGCAACAGCTGTTGTGGACATTTCTGCAGCCAGCATGCCAATTGTATGCTCCATCAAAACTTGAGACATCTGTGGCATTGTGTTGTGTGACAAAACTGCACATTTCAGAGTGGCCTTTTATTGTCCCCAGCACAAGGTGCACCTGTGTAATGATCATGCTGTTTAATCAGCTTCTTGATATGCCACACCTGTCAGGTGGATAGATAATCTTGGCAAAGGAGAAATGCTCACTAACAGGGATGTAAACAAATGTGTGCACAACATTTGAGAGAAATAAGCTTTTTGTGCGTATCAACACTTTACATCAGGATTCTTCAATTCCGGTCCTGGAGGGCCGAAACACTTCTGTTTTTTATTTCTACCTGGTAGTTATTTTATATTTGAGATTCTTCAAATAGCCACCCTTTGCCTTGATGACAGCTTTGCACACTCTTGGCATTCTCTCAACCAGCTTCACCTGGAATGCTTTTCCAACAGTCTTGAAGGAGTTCCCACATATGCTGAGCACTTGTTGGCTGCTTTTCCTTCACTCTGCCATCCAACTCATCCCAAACCATCTCAATTGGTTTGAGGTCGGGGGATTGTGGAGGCCAGGTCATCTTATGCAACACTCCATCACTCTCCTTCTTGGTAAAATATCCCTTACACAGCCTGGAGGTGTGTTGGGTCATTGTCCTGTTGAAAAACAAATGATAGTCCCACTAAGCCCAAACCAGATGGCATGGCGTATCGCTGCAGAATGCCATGGTTGCCAGGCTGGTTAAGTGTGACTTGAATTCTAAACAAATCACAGAGAGTATCACCAGCAAAGCACCCCCACACCATAACACCTCCTCCATGCTTTACGGTGGGAACTACGCATGCGGAGATCATCCGTTCACCCACAGTGCGTCTCACAAAGACACGGCGGTTGGAACCAAAAATGTCACATTTGGACTCCAGACCAAAGGACAAATTTCCACCGGTCTAATGTCCATTGCTCGTGGACACAAGCAGGTCTCTTCTTCTTATTGGTGTCCTTTAGTAGTGGTTTCTTTGTAGCAATTCGACCATGAAGGCCTGATTCACACAGTCTCCTCTGAACAGTTGATGTTGAGATGTGTCTGTGACTTAAACTCTGTGAAGCATTTATTTGGGATGCAATTTCTGAGGCTGGTAACTCTAATGATGTTATCCTCTGCAGCAGAGGTAACTTTGGGTCTTCCTTTCCTGTGGCGGTCCTCATGAGAGCCAGTTTCATCATAGCGCTTGATGGTTTTTGCGACTGCACTTGAAGAAACTTTCAAAGTTCTTGAATTGTCCATGTTGACTGACCTTCATGTCTTGAAGTAAAGATGGACTGTCGTTTCTCTTTGCTTATTTGAGCTGTTCTTGCCATAATATGGACTTGGTCTTTTATCAAATAAGGCAATCTTCTGTATGCCCACCTACCTTGTCACAACACAACTGATTGGCTCAAACGCATTAAGAAGGAAAGAATATAAAATATAAAATATATTTTGATTTGTTTAACACTTTTTTGGTTACTACATGATTCCATATGTGTTATTTCGTAGTTTTGATGTCTTCACTATTATTCTACAATGTAAAAAATAGCAAAAATAAATAAAAACCCTTGAATGAGTAGGTGTGTCTAAACTTAAGACTGGTAGTGTAAATACTTATCAGATTGCGCACCCAGTACATTGCTTTTTATATGATGGTCATTGGAGCACATGAGCTACGTCCCGAATGGCACCATATTCCCTTTATAGTGCACCACTTTTAACCAGGGTCCATAGGTTAGGGCCCATAGGTTAGGGCCCATAGGTTAGGGCCCATAGGTTAGGGTCCATAGGTTAGGGCCCATAGGTTAGGGCCCATAGGTTAGGGCCCATAGGTTAGGGCCCATAGGTTAAGGCCCATAGGTTAGGGTCCATAGGTTAGGGCCCATAGGTTAGGGCCCATAGGTTAGGGCCCATAGGTTAGGGCCCATAGGTTAAGGCCCATAGGTTAGGGTCCTGGTTAAAAGTAGTGCACTAGATAGGTGGCATTTGGGACTCAGACATGGTATGGGGAAACCGAGGTTATAAACTTGACCTATAAACAGCAGGAACTGCTAGCTGAAACAGTGTGAATGAGTGTCTGAGTAAGAGCATTGTTCAGTTCCGGCACAATGTGAAGGTGTCATATTAGTAAGGGTTTCTCTCAACAATGAGCATGAAGGACTGTACCTGTGCCAGATTTGATGTGTGTGTGTGTGTGTGTGTGTGTGTGTGTGTGTGTGTGTGTGTGTGTGTGTGTGTGTGTGTGTGTGTGTGTGTGTGTGTGTATTCATGTGCCTTAGCCTTCTTTAAATGTCATGCTTAAATTAAAATTATCCTTTCAAGTCATGTTGTGTTTTGTACTTAACCAAGGTAAGCTCCCTGGACCTACAAGGACAGTTAAATCATTGTATCTGATCATTGTATCTGGACAATGTCTACTCAAAACTATTGTCAGAGGAGGAATGTGTAACACCTGTATAATGACGCTTATAAGAAATCCCGCTATGACCTCCGACGAACCATCAAACAGGCAAAGAGTCAATACAGGTCTAAGATTGAATCGTACTACACTGGCTCTGACGCTCGTCGGATGTGGCAGGGCTTGAAAACTATTACAGACTACAAAGGGAAGCACAGCCGCGAGCTGCCCAGTGACACAAGCCTACCAGACGAGCTAAACCACTTCTATGCTCGCTTCGAGGCAAGCAACACTGAAGCATGCATGAGAGCACCAGCTGTTCCGGATGACTATGTGATCACGCTCTCCGTAGCCGATGTGAGTAAGACTTTTAAGCAGGTCAACATTCACAAGGCCGCAGGGCCAGACGGATTACCAGGACGTGTACTCCGAGCATGTGCTGACCAACTGGCAAGTGTCTTCACTGACATTTTCAACATGTCCCTGACTGAGTCTGTAATACCAACATGTTTCAAGCAGACCACCATAGTCCCCGTGCCCAAGGACTCTAAGATAACCTGCCTAAATGACTACCGACCCGTAGCACTGACGTCTGTAGCCATGAAGTGCTTTGAAAGGCTGGTGATGGCTCACATCAACAGCATTATCCCAGAAACCCTAGACCCACTCCAATTTGCATACCGCCCCAACAGATCCACAGATGATGCAATCTCTATTGCACTCCACACTGCCCTTTCCCACCTGGACAAGAGGAACACCTACGTGAGAATGCTATTCATTGACTACAGCTCAGCATTCAACACCATAGTGCCCTCTAAGCTCATCACTAAGCTAAGGATCCTGGGACTAAACACCTCCCTCTGCAACTGGATCCTGGACTTCCTGACGGGCCACCCCCAGGTGGTAAGGGTAGGTAACAACACATCTGCCACACTGATCCTCAACACGGGGGCCCCTCAGGGGTGCGTGCTCAGTCCCCTCCTGTACTCTCTGTTCACCCATGACTGCATGGCCAGGCACGACTCCAACACCATCATTAAGTTTGCAGACGACACAACAGTGGTAGGCCTGATCACCGACAACGATGAGACAGCCTATAGGGAGGAGGTCAGAGATCTGGCCGTGTGGTGCCAGGACAACAACCTCTCCCTCAACGTGACCAAGACAAAGGAGATGATTGTGGACTACAGGAAAAAAAAGAGGACTGAGCACGCCCCCATTCTCATCGACGGGGCTGTAGTGGAACAGGTTGAGAGCTTCAAGTTCCTTGGTGTCCACATCACCAACAAACTATCATGGTCCAAACACACCAAGACAGTCGTGAAGAGGGCACGACAAAGCCTATTCCCCCTCAGGAGACTAAAAAGATTTGGCATGGGTCCTCAGATCCTCAAAAAATTCTACAGCTGCACCATCGAGAGCATCCTGACTGGTTGCATCACCGCCTGGTATGGCAACTGCTTGGCCTCCGACCGCAAGGCACTACAGAGGGTAGTGCGTACGGCCCAGTACATCACTGGGGCAAAGCTTCCTGCCATCCAGGACCTCTATACCAGGCGGTGTCAGAGGAAGGCCCTCAAAATTGTCAAAGACTCCAGCCACCCTAGTCATAGACTGTTCTCTCTGCTACCGCACGGCAAGCGGTACCGGAGTGCCAAGTCTAGGTCCAAAAGACTTCTCAACAGCTTCTACCCCCAAGCCATAAGACTCCTGAACAGCTAATCATGGCTACCCGGACTATTTGCACTGCCCCCCCACCCCATCCTTTTTACGCTGCTGCTACTCTGTTAAGTATTTATGCATAGTCACTTTAACTCTACCCACATGTACATATTACCTCAACTACCTCAACTAGCCGGTGCCCCCGCACATTGACTCTGCAACGGTACCCCCCTGTATATATAGCCTCCCTACTGTCACTTTATTTTACTTCTGCTCTTTTTTTTTCTCAACACTTTTTTTTGTTGTTGTTTTATTTTTACTTTTTTGTTTAAAATAAATGCACTGTTGGTTAAGGGCTGTAAGTAAGCATTTCACTGTAATGTCTGCACCTGTTGTATTCGGCGCATGTACACCAATAACATTTGATTTGATTTGATTTGATGAATGTGTTTTCCTGGGAGGGTCATTCCCTGAATTCTGACTTGCTGGAATTGAGATACTGTAGGTTTGACTAGCCTGTACACAGTGGCAGTAGTTCCAAACATGTTCCACCCCCTTTTCACTTCCAGAGAAAGAACTGATGTGAACGTACACTTGAAACCCCACCTCTTCAAGGAATACCTGGAATAGTATAACAGTAATCCTTCTACCCCCCCCCCCCCCCCCCCCCCCCTCCCCCACCCCCCCATAAAAAAAAGTTGAATGCACCAATTTGTAAGTCGCTCTGGATAAGAGCGTCTGCTAAATGACTTAAATGTAAATGTAAAATGAATTCATTTTTCACTCCTCATATGAGAATGGCCTTGTTGAATCACCATTATTCAATAGAAATCAGGAAACAATGAATTTGTGTTCATGAGCAAAAAAAGAGAGAGGTTGTTACTTCAGTCAAACTGTCCCTTTGTCCTCGTATGTAATGTAACAGAAAGTTAACATATAGTGAAAAGGCCAATCAGCACTGATGAAATTAAAACGGTATTTTCCAGAATTAGGAGATTTTTCCCATCATCGTGTAAAAAAGTATATTGGTTTCATCCCCCTCTGATTTCAGTGAAGACCTTTCTTGAGTGTTGTAAGCTGCCGATTTAGGGGAAAAGACTTAGGGTTCTCTGAACACTTCAAAGAATGTATTCTAGGCAGTCGTCTTGCAACAGCCCTTTTCCTGGAAGCTGGCTGGAGTTGTTTGACAAACAGTTTACCTGAGTCAGTTTTGCACATTGATAAGAGATGTATAGAGCTTCGAGGACCAAGGCTTTTGAAGTAAGGTTTCATTCTCATAGAGCCCACAATGTGGAGGTTTGGTTGTTTCACTTATGTTTGCCTGTGTGTGTGTGTGTGTGTGTGTGGTGTGTGTGTGTGTGTGTGCGTCTCTCTCTCTCTCTTTCTCTTTCTTTTTCTTGACATATTATAAGGAGTTTCACAGGTCTGCACTCTTTTTGCCCTCAGAGTCAGTGTTCTGGACGTTGTTTTTGTTTTTTACTCTGAGCCTAGTAAGTCTTAGCGGCTGAGCCAGAGGTACAGTAGATAGAATGTCCCCCAAATGACCCTGTCCACCATACAGACAGTACACTACACACACCACACACACACACACACACCACACACACACACACACACACACACACACACACACTGTACACACAGAGTGTCCTATTTGTCATTACAATGTACACACAGTGTCCTATTTGTCATTACAATGTACACACAGTGTCCTATTTGTCATTACAATGTACATCAAGTGTTCTGTGTCTTGATGTACAGTATGTCATGTTGTGTCTCTGCATGGGAAGGGATGTGGGAGACTATACAGTCTGGCTCAGTAGGATGCGTTCCTGTGTGTTTTCCCCAAGAAGAAGAAGAAATACAGTAGAATGGAATACAGTAGACTAGAATACAGTAGGATAGAGTACAGTAGAATGGAATACAGTAGAATAGAATGTATTAGAATAGTGGGCATACTGGGCGTCAGGTAGCCTAGCGGTTAAGAGCATTGGGCCACTAAACGGAAGGTCAGTGGTTCGAATCCCCAAGCCGACTAGGTGAAATTGTATTGTCGATGTGCCCTTGAGCAAGGCACTTAACCATAATTGCTCCTGTAAGTCGCTCTGTATAAGAGTGTCTGTTAAATTATTAATACAATAAAATGTAATAGAATACAGTAGAATAGATTATACAACGGGTGGGTCTAATTCTCAATGCTGCTTAGTTAAAACCACATTCCAGCCGGTGTCTATTCCACAAGTTAGCACCGGCTAAATCTATGACGTTAAAATGCCTATTTACTCTGTTCCATCTGACTGTGCAATCCAATGAACAACTGGGTCGCGTCTCTGGCAGCCGAACCGATAGAACAAACGACCAGCCGGCTTGGGTAGCAACCCTAGATTTGTGTCGGGACTATATCTTGTGGAAGGATGAAATAGTATGAATAAATTAATCAAAATAAAGTTTTTAAGGAAAATATGTCAATGATTATTTGGAATATGTTGCCTGAGAAGCCGGTGTTTGGAGGATATATTGGCACGGCATGGTCCTTCTTCCTGGCAGATGACTTACATGTTTATCCCTCGCTGTGTAAACCAGACACTGTGTGCTTCTCAGAATGTAGTAGCAGTCGTTTCCATTCTGTTTATTCTATTCATATACAGACACCCACCCCTCACTCTTACCCCTCTTTTCCCTCACACACACAGAGAACGAGAGAGAGAGAGAGAGAGAGAGAGAGAGAGAGGAGAGAGAGAGAGAGAGAGAGAGAGAGAGAGAGAGAGAGAGGTTATAAAGTAATCCTGCTTCAGTGCATACACAAGTGTCTTAGCCAGTCTGACTAAAGTCCAAGTCTTACTAACCCATTTGTGATGAAGTTAATAAGGATTTAAAGGAAACAGAATGACTGCTGTGGGTTTCAGTGTTGTCCATAGT
Source organism: Coregonus lavaretus (assembly GCF_964263955.1). NCBI lineage: Eukaryota > Metazoa > Chordata > Actinopteri > Salmoniformes > Salmonidae > Coregonus > Coregonus lavaretus. The sequence continues at coordinate 35,729,992 of NC_140015.1, read as the reverse complement.
CACCACCCTAACCCAGGGTCTCAACGATGTCACTTGCTGATAGTGATACGGGGGCAGCAGGGTTTCCACTCTCAGAAAGAGAGAGAAACAGACAGAGAGTGAGAAAGAGCTAAACAAATAGGAAGCGAAAGAGAGAGATAGGGGGAGAGAGAGAGAAGGAAAGATACAGCCCCCAGTTCTCAAATCACACATTGAAAAAGTTTTCAGGGTCTCTTTCAGTTTCTTTTCAAAGAAATCTATAGCTTTGCCCATTAGCCTGATTCTCTGTAAGGAAATAGAATTCATATGAAAACATTATTTCATGATGAGATAGCCCTTATGCTGGTACATCATTATTTGGGTGTGTGAGGTATGAATTATGTGGTATGAATTAACAGTTAATAATAAATATTAAAATGTTAATAATGAATAGGGCGGCAGGGCGGCAGGTAGCCTAGGGGTCAAGAATGTTGGACCAGTAACTGAAAGGTTGCTGGTTCGAATCCCTGAGCTGACTAGGGAAAAATATGTTGATGTGCCCTTGAGCAAGCCACTTAACCCTAGTCGCTCTGGATAAGAGCGTCTGCTAAATGACTAAAATGTAGAAAAATATGAGATGGCCTCCCGAGTGGCGCAGCGGTCTAAGGCACTGCATTGCAGTGCTAGAGGCGTCACTACAGATCCGGGTTCGATCCTGTGCTGCGTCGTGACCGGGAGACCCATGAGGCAGTGCCCAGCGTCGTTAGGGGAGGTTTTGGCCGCCTGGGACGTCCTTGTCCCATCGTACTCGAGCGACTCCTTGTGGCGGCTGTGTACGGTGTTTCCTCCGACACATTGGTGTGGCTGGCTTCCGGGTTAAGCGGGCAGTGTGTCAAGAAGCAGTGCAGCTTGGCGGGGTCGTGTTTCGGAGGACGCATGGCTCTCGACCTTCGCCTCTCCCGAGTCCGTACAGGAGTTGCAGCGATGGGACAAAACTGTAGCTACCAATTAGATATCATGAAATTGGGGAGGAAAAAAAGGGGTAAAAAGTACAAAATAAAAATAATGAGTGGATACTGTATCTCCTTAAAGCTTATGAGGCTGGCTATTGCTCTGCTGCGTCTAGAGAGACTCAAGCACAAATTCCAACCCTGTGATTCAATGGTTGGCAGAAAAATAGCTTTTTTTAGATCAATGTTCTCTTTCCAAATAGTCAAATAAAACATGCTGGCAATCCGCGGTGGGAGACTCATACCCTACTCGAGAACACTAAATCTTCCCCTGGTTACATTTTAAACTATAATATAATTTGGTCTACTCTCACTGTAACATTTACTGTACACTGTAGATGGACCAGATATTGTCAGTAAATCGGTATGTATGGATCAATATTGGAATGAAACTGTCTCAATGACTGTACATCCCACTTGTAGGAAATGGGATGGGATTTCTGAATAGAGAATGAATGGGCAGATCCGATTGGCTGATTGGTGTTGCCTCAATTGAGTGCTTTGCCTCTGAGTCTCTGCCTCGCTGTGTCCCGTCATGGCTTTGTCAATATCCTGCCTCGGTTGCCAGATGCTTTCAGATGTGTGAGTGAGTAACATCACTAGTGTAAGTAGATAGGGAGGTCATTTAGACAGAGAAAGAGATAGCTGTTGATGTAGATTATTTGAGAGAGAGAGAGAGAGAGAGAGAGAGAGAGAGAGAGAGAGAGAGAGAGAGAGAGAGAGAGAGAGAGAGAGAGAGAGAGGAGAGAGAGAGAGAGAGAGAGGAGAGAGAGAGAGAGAGAGAGAGAGAGAGAGAGAGAGAGAGAGAGAGAGAGAGAGAGATGAGAAGGAGAGCAGCAGCCTGTAGTAAACAGTCATTTCTATGCGCACACACACACACACGCACACACACATACACACAAACACACAGGGGCTTGCCTCTTGCTCAAGGCAGGTTGTGACCGACATCTGAAGGGTTTCCTGATATGGCGTGTGAGTCACAATTCTCAGAGACCACAATCGGTTCCTCGAATTGTTGCGAAGAGACTAACCGCCTCTGCCTCCCCCTCTCCCTCCCTCCCCCCTCTCTTTATTTTATGTAATTCACTCTCTCATTCTCTCATTCATACAGCTGTAACCTGGGATGGGCAAAAAATACAAAATACTATTACAAAATACAATTACAAAATGCCATAAATATCAATGTATCAAAAATAAACAACAAAATACTTGTATTTTGAAATGTATTTAATTAAAATATGTGTTTTTAAATATTGAAATACATTTGCAAGTAGCCAGCCCAAACAGCAAACAACATTCTCAGTAACTAACGGTTGCGGAAGTGTTTTACTTGCAATGACTGTGATATGTTGTTTATCTATTTTAGTTGAATGTACTGACTGGAAGTCACTCTGGATAAGAGTGTCTGCTACATGACCAAAATGTAAATGTACCCTGTGAAAACGAACATACCAAAATTAACTTCAAAGCATACTGGGTATTATTATCGGCCTTGTTTCGGCCGGAGCTCATTAGAATAACGCATTGCAATTGGTACATTTTTACATATACATTTACATTTAGTTAATTTAGCAGATGCTCTTATCACACCATAGTGCCATCAGACTTCTGATACCAATGCAGGTTGAAAGGGGGCAACAAAATGGGAAACCGCTATAAAAAATGGTATAGAAAAGTATTTTGTATTTTGAAAATACAAATTACAGCTCTTCAAAGTATCTTGTTACAAAATACATTGGAGTATAGTTCAGACCAGTGTAATACAAATTGCTAAACACTCAGAAGTAATTGAAATACATATTTCAAATATATGTACAGAAATACTGCCCATCTCTTGCTGTGGCTGGCCATTCTAAATTCAGTGATGTTATCAGTGACAGTACTCTACGTCTGTGAATGTTGCAATTCCAGTATTTTCAGTCTACCCACATGAAAAAATATTAAAGTTTCCTACAGAATACTAGAGTACTTACTGTAGAATTCTTTAGTAAACTGTAGTATACTGTAGAATACTATACTACACTCTGTAGTATCCCTCAATCGTGTGTAGTTCTTACTATAGAATGTTGTAGTATACTGTAAAATACTACAGTAAATTCTCCAGTATTATCCACAACAAAACACTGTAGTAAAAAAAACAGTAGTGTCCGCAAAAAGAGTACAGTCGTCAAAAACATGACACTTTTTAAAACTATAGTAAATACTACAGTATTTAATTTGCATATACCCTGCCCATTCCCCTCCCCTATATCGCAGTTTGCGCCACCCATAAGTGAGAAACCTACATGCCAAGAATATAATATATATTGATATCCTTAAAGGTTATAGAAAAGAGCACAAGTGCTGAAATGTCAGTTCAAACCTCAGTCCTACTTACTTACTTACTTACAGGTTATGGAAAATGTGCTCTTTTAGTATTTCTCCAGTAGGTTTCCTGAGGAGAAAGCCTCCACTTCTATGTCAAAGATAATACAACAAAAACCCCTTAGTAAATACTAGTAATGTCCACAAAAAAATGAAATTCTACAGTACACTACAGTTTGCAAAAACACTACAGTAAATACTACAGTATATACTACAGTTTTCTTTTACTACAGTATTTATACTATAGTTAACTGTAAATACTATAGTATATTACAGTGAGTACTACAGTATTTATACCATAGTATACTATAGTATTTCTTCATGTGGCTATATCTCACTCATCTTCTTATCCAGAAAGAGCAGATTTGATATGTGTGGGTGCGTCCCAAATGGCACCCTATTCCCTATGTAGTGCACTACATTTGACCGAGACCTATAGGGCTCTGGGCAAAAGCAATGCACTATATAGGGAATAGGGTGCTACTTGGGACACAACCTATGTCTATGTATGCTATCTATTCCTGTAATTACCACACCACTCTAATCATGACATTATTTAAGATGCAACCTCTGGTGAAATAGCCAAACAGATGTCTCAGTCTTCTGGTGAAATGGCCAAACAGATGTCTCAGTCTTCGACCAGAAACCTAAATAGTACTACTGTAGTGCATGGAGGTACACTCCTGCACTAGAAGATATTAAGTATTGGAGGTACACTCCTGCACTACAAGATGTTAAGTATTGGAGGTACACTCCTGCGTTAGAAGATATGAAGTTGTGGCTATGTGTGAGAGCATCACTTCTGCTCGGTTGGTGATCAGTTACTGAGCAGAATCTTTAGGTTTGCGAAATTCCAGTAACTTTCCCAAAAGGTTTTGAAAAGTGACCCGAATTTTGCAACCCTAGATGCTCTCAAACACAACCAATATCTCACAACCAACGTCAGAGGTCATGAGTCACAGTCACTTTTTCACTATGGAGGCAAAGGTATTACATCACACCATCTCCTTTTTCCTGGATTTAACTAGAAAGATAAGCATTGAGATTGGATCACTATTATACAATGCCATGATGAAGTTCCAGTTAGTGAGAACAACCACACGAAACTTGCCATCACTACTATGGTGTCTATATTAGGATAGAAGTCCTGCTGAGATGATGAGGCTTTCCTAATATGGACACCGTACACCAATCATGTTTAATGGTTACTAATGGTAAGGAAAATGATCAATTTCCCCTCACTGTGTGGGATACATACCAGTAAAGAAGCTTCAGTTTCATCAACGACACAGCATCCCCCATACACCTTACCAAGACACACACACACACACACACACACACACACACACACACACACACACACACACACACACACACACACACACACACACACACACACACACACACACACACACACACACACACACACACACACTTCCACCCTACATACATACACATACACACACACACACACACACACACACACACACACACACACACACACACACACACACACACCTTACCAACACACACACACACACACACACACACACTTCCACCCTACACACACACATATCCAGACGTACAGTATACACCACACCTGCAGAACACTTCTCAGTAGGGTGCACACAACTGTCCTATTGCAGCGGAGTACAGTTCTCAGGAGTAAAATGTGTCAGACCACAGGATGCAGCAGTAGAGGGGGGTTGTACTGTAATGTATCAGAAATACTCAATGTTTCCCACCCAGATTAGTCATTGAAGCAACAGCCAGAGTAGTCATTGAACCATTTCAGCATGTTTTCAGAACTGCAGCACTGTAAACTTCCCATGACAATTAAATAATGCAATAATGGGGTGTCACATTTTGGTCTGTTGTAATGGTGTTGGATGAAACATAAATGATCAGGGGTTTTACGACGCATTACAATGTACAGTAAGGGAGTTCACGTTTACTTATTGATGTTCCCAGTAACTCAGATAAGACTCTGTACTGTTGACTTTGACCAATGTATGAGAATAAAACGGAGGAGTCAGTTTTATATACCGCTGTGTGGATGGAGGGAATAAGGGAAATGAAGACATGATGATCCATTCCACTGGCCTTACTGTCAGCCTGTGGTGATGCATATCTTTTTGAAAAAGCAGCACAAAGTGACACATCTAAAGTGACGCCAGGCTGGCCTGTGTGCTCTCTGTCTGTGAGTCAATAAGGGCCTGGAACAGAGGAGAGGATCAGAGAGACAACCTTTGTTCATTAAAAAATGTCCATTCTTCATACTGTACATTGATGAGACCCTGATGAAGACAGCTTGCTGTTGAAATGTTGGTTAATAAAGTATTGCATCTGAGCTTCTAGAGTGTGCATAAGGTACAATAACGTGATACGTTATCTTTTGTGACGAAATGTGCTGTCACACTTTTTGTTTATTAAATATTTTCCTTATTGATACATTACCTTGTATGACTAAACATACTGTTACAACTTTTGTTATTGAAAATGTTTCCATAACAAACATTTCTGAGATACATTATCTAGTGTGATCAATCTTTACAGTCTTTACGGTCAAATGCTGTCCAGTGTTACAGCGTGATTGAAATTTAAAGGCAATGTTCACGCTTTAGCAGAGACTGCATTCACGGTTTGTTCCAGAACCAGAGGTGAGGAGTCATCACAGATAGACTATAGTTACAGTAAACACTCCAGGTTAGCTGATTATAGGGTGCTATGTAAAGTTCACACTCTTTTGACTATCGTTATTCTTGGTTTCACACGCAACACAAGGCTTGTGCCGTACAGGCAAAAAGGGGTCTACTGGCAGGCGGTGTGGTGAAACGTCCAGGAACTGTTACAAGTGGTGGTGTCTGTTCTGAGAAACAGGAAGTGTCTGTTCTGTTGACCTACCAGTAAACCTACTGGAACAAGTGACCAGAAATAGGAGGTCCACCTGCATGTGTATAATCACCACTTCCCGCTGAAAAATGCATTTCCCCAAAGGGTTTGGTGACAAACTTGAAACTCAATTGTCCCAATGTTCTCACTAGAACAGAATTGAATGGTTTTTAATGGTTTTCTGGGGGCAGCATGTATCAAACATTTGAAATCATACATAAATTAAATATGAGATGAAACCATTATTGACAGTACTTTGTGTCATTAATGGCATTGATGGAGAGAGGGGGCAGAGAGAGAAGGACAGAGAGAGGAGGGGTAGAGAGAGGAGGACAGAGAGAGACACAGAGAGGGGAGGGGTAGAGAGAGGAGGGGTAGAGAGAGAAGGGGTAGAGAGAGAAGGACAGAGAGAGGAGGGACAGAGAGAGGAAGGTCAGAGAGAGAGGGACAGAGAGAGGAGGGGCAGAGAGAGAGGGACAGAGAGAGAGGTACAGAGAGAGGAGGGGCAGAGAGAGAGAGGGACAGAGAGACAGAGGAACAGAGAGAAGAGGGACAGAGAAAGAGAGGGACAGAGAAAGAGAGGGACAGAGAGAGGAGGGGCAGAGAGAGAGGGACAGAGAGAGGAGGGGCAGAGAGAGGAGGGACAGAGAGAGATAGGACCAGAGAGAGCGAGACAGAGAGATAGAGGGGCAGAGAGAGAAGGACAGAGAAAGGAGGGATAGAGAGAGGAGGACAGAGAGACACAGAGAGGGGAGGGGTAGAGAGAGGAGGGGCAGAGAGAGAAGGACAGAGAGAGAGAGGGACAGAGAGAGGAAGGTCAGAGAGAGAGGGACAGAGAGAGAGAGGGACAGAGAGAGGAGGGGCAGAGAAAAAGAGGGACAGAGAGAGGAGGGGCAGAGAAAGAGAGGGACAGAGAGAGGAGGGGCAGAGAGAGAGGGACAGAGAGAGAGGTACAGAGAGAGGAGGGGCAGAGAGAGAGAGGGACAGAGAGACAGAGGAACAGAGAGAAGAGGGACAGAGAAAGAGAGGGACAGAGAAAGAGAGGGACAGAGAGAGGAGGGGCAGAGAGAGAGGGACAGAGAGAGGAGGGGCAGAGAGAGGAGGGACAGAGAGAGATAGGACCAGAGAGAGAGAGACAGAGAGAGAGAGAGACAGAGAGAGGGACAGTGAGAGAGAGAGAGGGACAGAGGGAGGAGGGGCAGGGAGAGAGAGACAGAGAGAGGAGGGGCAGAGAGAGAGGGACACAGAGAGAGGGACAGAGAGAGGAGGGGCAGAGAGAGAGAGGGACAGAGAGACAGAGGAACAGAGAGAAGAGGGACAGAGAAAGAGAGGGACAGAGAAAGAGAGGGACAGAGAGAGGAGGGGCAGAGAGAGAGGGACAGAGAGAGGAGGGGCAGAGAGAGGAGGGACAGAGAGAGATAGGACCAGAGAGAGAGAGACAGAGAGAGAGAGAGACAGAGAGAGGGACAGTGAGAGAGAGAGAGGGACAGAGGGAGGAGGGGCAGGGAGAGAGAGACAGAGAGAGAGAGACAAAGAGAGAGGGAATGAGAGAGAGACAGAAAGAGGAGGGCAGAGAGAGAGGGACAGAGAGAGATGGGGCAGAGAATGAGGGGCATAGAGAGAGAGGGACAGAGCGAGGATGGGCAGAGAAAGAGAAGGACAGAGATATGAGGGGCAGAGAGAGAGAGGGACAGAGAGAGGAGGGGCAGAGAGAGAGGGGGACAGAGAGAGGAAGGGAAGAGAGAGAGGGACAGAGAGAGGAGGGGCAGATAGAGAGGGACAGAGAGAGGGGGACAGAGAGAGAGAGGGACAGAGAGAGCGAGACAGAGAGAGAGAGGGACAGAGAGAGGAGGGACAGAGAGAGAGACAGAGAGAGAGGGACAGAGAGACAGAGAGAGAGAGACAGAGAGATGAGGGGCAGAGAGAGAGAGGGACAGAGAGAGAGGGACAGAGAGAGGAAGGTCAGAGAGAGAGGGACAGAGAGAGGAGGGGCAGAGAGAGAGGGACAGAGAGAGAGAGGGGCAGAGAGAGGAGGGGCAGAGAAAAAGAGGGACAGAGAGAGGAGGGGCAGAGAGAGAGGGACAGAGAGAGGAGGGGCAGAGAGAGAGGGACAGAGAGAGAGGCACAGAGAGAGGAGGGGCAGAGAGAGAGGGGGACAGAGAGACAGAGGAACAGAGAGAAGAGGGACAGAGAAAGAGAGGGACAGAGAAAGAGAGGGACAGAGAGAGGAGGGGCAGAGCGAGAGGGACAGAGAGAGGAGGGGCAGAGAGAGGAGGGACAGAGAGAGATAGGACCAGAGAGAGAGAGAGACAGAGAGATAGAGGGACAGCGAGAGGAGGGACAGAGAGAGAGAGGGACAGAGAGAGGGACAGTGAGAGAGAGAGGGACAGAGGGAGGAGGGGCAGGGAGAGAGAGACAGAGAGAGAGAGACAAAGAGAGAGGGAATGAGAGAGAGACAGAAAGAGGAGGGCAGAGAGAGAGGGACAGAGAGAGAAGGGGCAGAGAATGAGGGGCATAGAGAGAGAGGGACAGAGAGAGGATGGGCAGAGAAAGAGAAGGACAGAGATATGAGGGGCAGAGAGAGAGAGGGACAGAGAGAGGAGGGGCAGAGAGAGAGGGGGACAGAGAGAGGAAGGGAAGAAAGAGAAAGACAGAGAGAGAAGGGGCAGATAGAGAGGGACAGAGAGAGGGGGACAGAGAGAGACAGGGACAGAGAGAGCGAGACAGAGAGAGAGAGGGACAGAGAGAGGAGGGACAGAGAGAGAGACAGAGAGAGAGAGGGACAGAGAGACAGAGAGAGAGAGAGGGACAGAGAGATGAGGGGCAGAGAGAGAGAGGGACAGAGAGAGAGGGACAGAGAGAGAGGGGGACAGAGAGAGGAGGGGGCAGAGAAAGACAGAGACAGAGAGAGAGATGGACAGAGAGAGAGGGACAGAGAGAGGAGGGGCAGAGAGAGAGGGACAGAGAGAGGAGGGGCAGAGAGAGAGAGGGACAGAGAGAGGAGGGGCAGAGAGAGAGGAGGGACAGAGGGACAGAGAGAGGAGGGGCAGAAAGAGAGGGACAGAGAAAGGAAGGGCAGAGAGAGAGGGACAGAGAGAGGAGGGGCAGAGAGAGAGGCACAGAGAGAGGAGGGGCAGAAAGAGAGGGACAGAGAGAGAGGGACAGAGAGAGAGAGAGGGACAGAGAGAGAGAGACAGAGAGAGAGAGAGGGACAGAGAGAGGAGGGGCAGAGAGAGAGGGACATAGAGAGAGAGGGACAGAGAGAGAGGGACAGAGAGAGAGGGACAGAGAGAGAGAGGGACAGAGAGATGTGAAGAACAAACACCATTGTAAATACAACCCATATTTCTGTTTATTTATTTTCCCTATATTCACTTCGTTACAACACTGTATATAGACATAATATGACATTTGAAATGTCTCTATTCCTTTGGAACGTTTGTGAGTGTAATGTTTACTGTTCATTTTGTAATGTTTATTCCACTTTTGTTTATTATCTATTTCACTTGCTTTGGCAATGTAAAAATATGCTTCCCATGCCAATAAAGCCCCTTAAATTGAAATTGGATTGAGAGAGAGACAGAGAGAGAGACAGAGAGAGAGACAGAGAGAGAGACAGAGAGAGAGAGAGAGAGAGAGAGAGGGGTAATAGCAGAGCCATACATTTTACATTTTAGTTATTTAGCAGACGCTCTTATCCAGAGCGACTTACAGTTAGTGAGTGCATACATTTTTTTTTTTCATACTGGCCCCCCGTGGGAATCAAACCCACAACCCTAGCATTGCAAGCGCCATGCTCTACCATAGGTAGAGGCAGAGGAGCGAGACACACAGAGAGAGAAAGAGAAAGGGTGTGGGGGGCAGCCAGTCTGTATTTAATCCAAGTTTCCCTCCTCAGAATCTTCATATACTAAAGACGCTGTATGAGTCAGCCCAGTAAAACTGTGTCTGTGTGCGTGTGTCCTGTCCTCCAGTGACCTGTGAGCTCATTCCTGGCAACTGTGGCCACTCTGCTCCACTGAGTTAGAATCCATATTCAACAAGTTAAGTATTCAACACATATTCATCAGGTCCTGTCTGTCGTCCCTTTTGCATTCTCTGTTGATTTGTTACCAAGTAGCATTCTGGGTCGTCTTTTTCTTCCACACAGAACTATCACTTTGTTCCATTTGCTATGATTCAGTTTAGTGCGTGTGAATGCCGTCCTTTTCCAGTGGAGAGTCGTGTTCAAATGTGTATTTTTTACACCCTTAGTTTGTCAGTGTATTATAGTACTAATGATTGAGAATTCAGAGAGACCGGGCTCTGTGGGATATGTGGGGGTCGTTTTACTAAACTGCCATATTTAGTTTATTTTTAAGGCTAAGAAAGACTGCAGCGTTTTTTGTTTTTATCTGTAAATGTTGGCAAATCATACATAATCTATCTCTGCTAAGAGGCATTGTCATTTTTTCCATCAACATTCCTGGAACTGGGAAGCCTTGCCTCTTTTGGAACTCTCCTCCGTTTACAGGATTTTGGCCCACAGTCACAGTGTTCCCATAGCAACAAGTGTGAACACTGGGAAGCCTTACCTTTCCATTTCATTTATCTTCTGTAATTTCTGAAATGGTATGCAAGGGTTCTAGTGTCACATGTGAAATGGTTACTCCTCCATTCATATCATGTGGAGTCTATCATTAAACTGTATGTAAGCTTAAATAAATAAGTAAAAATAATATGAACTAGAATATGGACTAAGCAGCTCAAATGCATTCTAAAAGTGCACTGTCAAAATGAGTCCATAATGTGTATGATAGTAGACTTGTGAATTGCTGTTGCCAAAAATAACAGGACAAAACCTTTGACTCATAGTCAAAGCAAAGGAACACATCAGATCTAATCTCATGTATATTTGACTTCATTTATTAAAGCCAGAGAAGAAAGAGAACATTCTGTTTTCCTCCTCAGGCACCCTTACTGCATATGTCAGGAACAACAACATTTTGCTGTTATTAGGTGTCATTTCAGTCTGTGTTTATGGCATTACGTGAGTGTTTGAGCATGTGCTGAGACATGCCTTTGAGGCAGTGTGTGAGCTCTTTGTCAGAACATGCTAGGGTACAGTATGTACAGTATCAGATTGTTCCCTGCTGGCCAACCCCCCGTTTCCATGGACGCAGCAGCTGGGCTGAATTTGGAGTACATTCAGTCCGCGCCGTGTGGTTTCCTGGTTTTCTCTGACGCGGGAGCTCTGGGGTTGTCGTCTAGGGAGGTCTCCATGGCAGCAGTGACTTGTTTTCTCGTGGAATGGTTCCAACTTCCGGAAGACATCTTTCGGCTCTAGGAAATAAGCCAGCCTACTTTTCCCTGTCGTCTACCCCATTGGTTTTTCATTTTCCAGACAGGCTAAGGGAGAGGGCGCCTATATCCCCGGTGAATACCGTGTCTCCTTCTTTAATAGCAAATTAAAATCAGTGATTTGTCTCATATTCATTCTTTCTGCAGATGTCCTGAACAGAAGTTACTGTCCAAGTGCTCCCTTTTGCGGTGCAAATACATAATGTCATATTGTTTCTGAGTGGTAACTTGAACATCTAGTGGAAAATATTGATGTTTGGTCGACGGAGAGTAAGAAAACTACAACAGAGAATTATTGCACATTAATCTAAGTGTTTGTGTAGCCTGATATACTCCTTACCAGGTGGAGTTCAGTAGTCTTTCCACTGTCAGGCCTATCCTAACCTGTCCTAGGATAGCAAGCCAAGGAGAACACTGAGCACAATTAAAATCCCTACCCACTGAAAACATTATAGACTCTGCCAATATTGTGTGAAATGTATTACTCTGGAAACAATCCACAAACCTAGTGTTGACAAGCTGCAGGCAAACTTTAACCACTATTTCTAATTCAACAACAACATTTGATGAATACCTAATTTGACATAACACCATAGATACCATTGGTTGATGACTCAAATATTGTTAGTGTGTTTTGTCACTGTTTTATTGTATGTTCACAGATATATGCCAGGACATTAGAAGATGTGATATGTTCGTTATTTACGTGAGACCTGTTGTGTCCCCTCTCTGGGTTAACAAGGCCAGGGTAGTGTTCAGTAGGGCACACCGTAGAAAAACGTTTCTCAATGGAACATGAAAACGTGTGTTCAAATTGAACAAGGAACCTTCCTCCCTGTTTCATTCTATTTGAAAACCTTTTCTTCCCACTGAACATGACCCAGGCCAGCTCAGCTCTGCAGTCTGGTGTTCTGGTAATGGGGTGTCAGTTTTTGTCCTCACTTCCTGAAAGACCAAGCCTGTTATCCACACTGAATGTAGTGAAACAGTAGTGAAACGGAGCAACATTCAGATTGGATTCCAGGCAATCCACAACATATATAGTTAAACTGAGCAATATTTAGATTGGATTCCAGGCTATCCACAATATATATATATAGTTAACAGAGCAATATTCAGATTGGATTCCAGGCTATCTACAATATATATAGTTAAACTGAGCAATATTCAGATTGGATTCCAGGCTATCCACAATATATATAGTTAAGCTGAGCAATATTCAGATTGGACTCCAGGCTATCCACAATATATATAGTTAAACTGAAACTGAACAATGTTTAGGTTGGACTCCAGGCTATCCACAATATATATAGTTAAACTATAACTGAACAATATTTAGGTTGGACTCCAGGCTATGTACACTGAATCATGAGCAAATAGTGAAACAGAGCAATGTTAAGTTTATGTTATGCACACTGAATATACAGTAGTTAAACAGGGCAATATTCAGTTTGGACTCCATGCTATGGAAAGCCAGATGGGGTCTGTGGTGTAGTGTTCTGGTAGCATGGTGTAGTCACTGCTGACACACCAGTCCAGCATTCCTCATTCAGAAATAGCGGGCAGCAAACCTAGCCTGCATGCCATGGTTTACAGCAAACCTAGCCTGCATGCCATGGTTTACAGCAAACCTAGCCTGCATGCCATGGTTTACAGCAAACCTAGCCTGCATGCCATGGTTCACAGCAAACCTAGCCTGCATGCCATGGTTTACAGCAAACCTAGCCTGCATGCCATGGTTCACAGCAAACCTAGCCTGCATGCCATGGTTTACAGCAAACCTAGCCTGCACGCCATGGTTCACAGCAAACCTAGCCTGCATGCCATGGTTTACAGCAAACCTAGCCTGCATGCCATGGTTTACAGCAAACCTAGCCTGCACGCCATGGTTCACAGCAAACCTAGCCTGCATGCCATGGTTTACAGCAAACCTAGCCTGCATGCCATGGTTTACAGCAAACCTAGCCTGCATGCCATGGTTCACAGCAAACCTAGCCTGCACGCCATGGTTCACAGCAAACCTAGCCTGCATGCCATGGTTCACAGCAAACCTAGCCTGCATGCCAAGGCTATCTCTGTTCACCAAACAACCTCCCTTACAGGAAATGTGCTATGTCCACTGCCCGTCATAAGCTATGGTTTCAGCATTCTGTTACGTTATTGTACGTTTCCCACATACACACACACACACACACCCACATACACATACACACATACACATGCGTATACACACGCACGCACGCACACACACAGACACACAGACAGACAGACAGACAGACATACCCACACGCATTCATGCATTTGCACTCACACACACACTCTCTCTCTCTCTCTCTCACTCACACACACACTCACAGGCATGCACGCACACACACACACACACACACACACACACACACACACACACACACACACAGACATACATACAGACACACACACAGACAGACAGACAGACAGACAGACAGACAGACATACCCACACGCATTCATGCATTTGCACTCACACACACACTCTCTCTCTCTCTCACTCACACACACACTCACACACACACACACAGGCATGCACGCACACACACACACACACACACACACACACACACACACACACACACACACACACACACACAGACATACAGACACACAGACAGACAGACATACCCACACGCATTCATGCATTTGCACTCACACACACACTCTCTCTCTCTCTCTCTCTCACTCACACACACACATGCATGCACGCACACACACACACACACACACACACACACACACACACACACACACACACACACACACACACACACACACACACAGACAGACATACAGACACACAGACAAACAGACAGACAGACATACCCACACGCATTCATGCATTTGCACTCACTCACACACGCACTCTATCTCTCTCACACACACACACTCAACCACACACAAGGCATGTGTCATGGTGAATCAAGGAAGATGTTGTATTGAATAACTGCTCTGCCAAGAAGGTTAGAAAACAGAGGATTTCCAGTAAAGCTGCTAGGTTACTTGAGTGTTTAATCCTTGAGGGCTCCATGGTTAACAATGTGGGATTGAGAGTCAGTGCTTTTCAAGAGGAAATGGGAGAGGGCCAATGTTTTAGTTGCTTACAGCCTAACAATCTCCTCCCTTCATCTCTAACTAAATGTTTCACCTCCTTCTGACTGTCAGGACTTTCTGTCTAGGGACGTTATCTGAGAGGCAGCCCTGGTGATTGGAAACTGTAGAGACCAATCAAATCAAATAGAGAGGTGAGGACTGCAATGAACCCTTACTGTTGCTCTGTGTTGTACATTATTACACTGAACCCTTACTGTTGCTCTGTGTTGTACATTATTACACTGAACCCTTACTGTTGCTCTGTGTTGTACATTATTACACTGAACCCTTACTGTTGCTCTGTGTTGTACATTATTACACTGAACCCTTACTGTTGCTCTGTGTTGTACATTATTACACTGAACCCTTACTGTTGCTCTGTGTTGTACATTATTACACTGAACCCTTACTGTTGCTCTGTGTTGTACATTATTACACTGAACCCTTACTGTTGCTCTGTGTTGTACATTATTACAATTAGGTCTGCTTTACTATTTAATTTTTCGCACATGCTCCATTCATTATTCTTCCGTGCTCAATCATTCTACTCACATCATTTTGAATTGTTCGTAGTTGAGAGAATTCAAGCAGATACAACTGATTTCATAATGGAATGTTCTATAGAAAAGGTAGCATAGTGGTGTAACGCTACTCCTAGAGAATGACTCGATCAGACATTTTTCAGTAGATAAAGACAACATGGCTGTTGGGACCAGGCCTGAGAGTGAGGCATGCACTCATTGTAATACGGTTGGAATGTCAAAGGACACTGCAAATATCCCCCAAAAATGTCACAAAACCAAAAACCTGGTGCCGCCTTGACTGGAATTTATTATATTAAAATAACATATCCATGAAAATAGTAACATTCTTTACATAAATGGTGCCCCTTGTGAGGATCATTATTTATAGATGTAGGATCTTAATTTGATCACCCTGTTGCAGCAAAACATTCCTGCAATGTAGGAAATGTAAAACTTGTAATTGATTGAGGTTTAAAAAGGTTTGTAATGTCCACTTTTATTTACAAAAAATATATCAACCATACAAAAATGTCAATTAATTATAATCCACATAATAATTTCCTGTTGCTGCAGGATTATTTTTGCTGCTTTAGCAAACTGTCTTAAAATAAGATCCTACATCTGTAAATCCCTATGTGTCTGAATTGGTCAAACTTATCTCTTTCTGAACTCACAGACATTATTTTCCAATTGCTTCTTTCTTTCAAGGTATTGTTTTCTTGGTACTGTTTGTCCCTGCAGGCCTGCCTTATAATGCACTTCAGTTCCAACCTGTCCCCTGCTTACTAAGAACTGTGCTATTTCTGTTTGTATTTCAAGTGAATTCTAAGCCTCTGTCAGCTATTTGGATGTAGAGCCGTTTCCAGTTTTACCTTAAAGATAAAGATAAGAGAATTGCGGTTGGATCGTTGTTTCAAGGAAATGCCTTTCTGTCTGGGAACCATTTTATTTTAGGCTAGTGCACTGTTACATTGTTCTTACACACTTAGAAAAAAGGTCCTATCTAGAACCTAAAAGGGTTATTCGGCTGTCCCCATAGGAGAACCCTTTGAAGAACCCTTTTGAGTTCCATGTGAAACCCTTTCCACAGAGGGTTCTACATGGAACCCAAAAGAGTTCTACCTGGAACCAAAAAGGGTTCTACCTGGAACCAAAAAGGGTTCACCTATGTGGACAGCCGAAGAACCCTTTTGGAACCCTTTTTTCTAAGAGTATAGACGGGTACATGTAACTCTGCTTTCTGCTGCTTTCATCTAATGGTATGACAGCAATTTCAAGGCTTTTCAAACACAGCCTTAATGATGTGATCTTATACTGTAGTACTGTGCAAAATATAGGTTGCACCTCCAGCGTAAATAATGTCAGCTTAAAGGGATAGTTCAGTAAAATGATTGTGTCCTTACCTTGAAAGCAGTCATATGAACAAGGGGTGACTGCAAACCACACTTTGGTTTTGTTATACTAGCCACTGTCATACATAATACTAGCATTTTCCAACTAAAAACCAGTGTCAGTCAACCTCCCCTATTTAGCATGTTTAAATATCATGCCTAAATCATCTCTAAAATTGATTTAGTTGTTCAATGACTTAACATGCTAAACGGGGAGATTGATGCCTTACATTGGTTTTTGGTCCTGAAATGCCACATTAGTATTGAGTGGATTGCAGTCACTCCTTGTCCATAGAGTGCTTCCAAGTAAACAAATATTTAAATATGTAATTTCTCAGAACAATCCCTTTAATTTAGTTCATTATTATCACCTGGCACACATTCGAGATTTGGTTCTGGGCGCTAAAATTAATAATAGACAAGTACAGAAGACATGAAGGTCAGTCAATACGGAACATTTCAAGAACTTTGAACGTTTCTTCAAGTGCAGTCGCAAAAACCATCAAGTGCTATGATGAATCTGGCTCTCATGAGGAGCACCACAGGAATGGAAGACTCAGAGTTACAGTGAGGGAAAAAAGTATTTGATCCGCTGCTGATTTTGTACGTTTGCCCACTGACAAAGAAATAATCAGTCTATAATTTTAATGGTAGGTTTATTTGAATTGATTTGCATTTTAATGAGGGAAAGAAGTATTTGACCCCCTCTCAATCAGAAAGATTTCTGGCTCCCAGGTGTCTTTTATACTACGCCTTGAACGACTGAAATCCTGCAGTGCCCGCAATTCAGATTCAGAGGAGAACTGGGTGAAAGTGTTGTGGTCAGATGAGACCAAAATCGAGCTCTTTGGCATCAACTCAACTCGCCGTGTTTGGAGGAGGAGGAATGCTGCCTATGACCCCAAGAACACCATCCCCACCATCAAACATGGAGGTGGAAACATTATGCTTTGGGGGTGTTTTTCTGCTAAGGGGACAGGACAACTTCACCGCACTGAGGGACGATGGACGGGGTCATGTACCGTCAAATCTTGGGTGAGAACCTCCTTCCCTCAGCCAGGGCATTGAAATTGGGTCGTGGATTGGTATTCCAGCATGACAATGACCCAAAACACACGGCCAAGGCAACAAAGGATATAGTGTATATTTGTAAACAACAGCTCGTGCACAAAATCAAATACTAAGGAAGTCTCAAGGTTTTGCTCGCCTGAGGTAGAGTATCTTATGATAAGCTGTAGACCACACTATTTACCAAGAGAGTTTTCATCTATATTTTTCATAGCTATTTATTTACCACCACAAACCAATGCTGGCATTAAGATTGCACTGAATGAGCTGTATAAGGCCATAAGTCAACAGGAAAACGCTCATCCAGAGGCAGCGCTCCTAGTGGCCGGGGACTTTAATGCAGGGAAACTTAAATCCGTTCTACCTAATTTCTACCAGCATGTTAAATGTGCAACCAGAGGAAAAATAACTCTAGACCACCTTTACTCCACACACAGAGACGCATACAAAGCTCTCCCTCGCCCTCCATTTGGCAAATCTGACCATAACTCTATCCTCCTGATTCCTGATTATAAGCAAAAACTAAAGCAGGAAGCACCAGTGACTCGCTTAATAAAAAGTGGTCAGATGACGCAGATGCTAAGCTACAGGACTGTTTTGCTAGCACAGACTGGAACATGTTCCGGGATTCTTCAGATAGCATTGAGGAGTACACCACATCAGTCACTGGCTTCATCAATAAGTGCATCGATGATGTCATCCCCACAGTGACCATACGTACATACCCCAACCAGAAGCCATGGATTACAGGAAACATCCGCACTGAGCTAAAGGGTAGAGCTCCTGCTTTCAAGGAGCGGGACTCTAACCCGGACGCTTATAAGAAATCCCGCTATGCCCTCCGACGAACCATCAAACAGGCAAAGAGTCAATACAGGACTGAGATTGAATCGTACTACACCGGCTCTGACGCTCGTCGGATGTGGCAGGGCTTGAAAACTATTACAGACTACAAAGGGAAGCACAGCTGCGAGCTTCCCAGTGACACAAGCCTACCAGACGAGCTAAACCACTTCTATGCTCGCTCGAGGCAAGCAACACTGAAGTATGCATGAGAGCACCAGCTGTTCCGGATGACTATGTGATCACGCTCTCCGTAGCCGATGTGAGTAAGACTTTTAAGCAGGTCAACATTCACAAGGCCGCAGGGCCAGACGGATTACCAGGACGTGTACTCCGAGGATGTGCTGACCAACTGGCAAGTGTCTTCACTGACATTTTCAACATGTCCCTGACTGAATCTGTAATACCAACATGTTTCAAGCAGACCACCATAGTCCCCGTGCCCAAGGACACTAAGATAACCTGCCTAAATGACTACCGACCCGTAGCACTGACGTCGGTAGCCATGAAGTGCTTTGAAAGGCTGGTCATGGCTCACATCAACACCATTATCCCAGAAACCCTAGACCCACTCCAATTTGCATACCGCTCCAACAGATCCACAGATGATGCAATCTCTATTGCACTCCACACTGCCCTTTCCCACCTGGACAAGAGGAACACCTACGTGAGAATGCTATTCATTGACTACAGCTCAGCATTCAACACCATAGTGCCCTCTAAGCTCATCACTAAGCTAAGGATCCTGGGACTAAACACCTCCCTCTGCAACTGGATCCTGGACTTCCTGACGGGCCGCCCCCAGGTGGTAAGGGTAGGTAACAACACATCTGCCACACTGATCCTCAACACGGGGGCCCCTCAGGGGTGCGTGCTCAGTCCCCTCCTGTACTCCCTGTTCACCCATGACTGCATGGCCAGGCACGACTCCAACACCATCATTAAGTTTGCCGACGACACAACAGTGGTAGGCCTGATCACCGACAACGATGACACAGCCTATAGGGAGGAGGTCAGAGACCTGGTCGTGTGGTGCCAGGATAACAACCTCTCCCTCAACGTGACCAAGACAAAGGAGATGATTGTGGAATACAGGAAAAAAAAGGGGACTGAGCATACCCCCTTTCTCATCGACGGGGCTGTAGTGGAAAAGGTTGAGAGCTTCAAGTTCCTTGGTGTCCACATCACCACCGAACTATCATGGTCCAAACACACCAAGACAGTCGTGAAGAGGGCACGACAAAGCCTATTCCCCCTCAGGAGACTGAAAAGATTCGGCATGGGTCCTCAGATCCTCAAAAAATTATACAGCTGCACCATCGAGGGCATCCTGACTGGTTGCATCACCGCCTGGTATGGCAACTGCTTGGCCTCCGACCGCAAGGCACTACAGAGGGTAATGCGTACGGCCCAGTACATCACTGGGGCCAAGCTTCCTGCCATCCAGGACCTCTATACCAGGCAGTGTCAGAGGAAGGCCCTCAAAATTGTCAAAGACTCCAGCCACCCTAGTCATAGACTGTTCTCTCTGCTACCGCACGGCAAGCGGTACCGGAGTGCCAAGTCTAGGTCCAAAATACTTCTCAACAGCTTCTACCCCCAAGCCATAAGACTCCTGAACAGCTAATCATGGCTACCCAGACTATTTGCACTGCCCCCCCATCCCATCTTTTTATGCTGCTGCTACTCTGTTAATTATTTATGCATAGTCACTTTAACTCTACCCACATGTACATATTACTTCAACTAACTCAACTAGCCGGTGCCCCCGCACATTGACTCTGCACCGGTACCCCCCTGTATATATAGCCTCCCTACTGTTATTTTATTTTACTTCTGCTCTTTTTTCTCAACACTTTTTTGTTGTTGTTTTATTTTACTTTTTTATTAAAATAAATGCACTGTTGGTAAAGGGCTGTAAGTAAGCATTTCACTGTAATGTCTGCACCTGTTGTATTCGGCGCATGTGGCCAATACAATTTGATTTGATTTGATTTGAAAGGAGTGGCTCAAGAGGAAGCACATTAAGGTCCTGGAGTGGCCTTGCCAGTCTCCAGACCTTAATCCCATAGAAAATCTGTGGAGGGAGCTGAAGGTTCAAGTTGCCAAACGTCAGCCTCGAAACCTTAATGACTTGGAGAAGATCTGCAAAGAGGAGTGGAACAAAATCCCTCCTGAGATGTGTGCAAACCTGGTGGCCAACTACAAGAAACGTCTGACCTCTGTGATTGCCAACAAGGGTTTTGCCACCAAGTACTAAATCATGTTTTGCAGAGGGGTCAAATACTTATTTCCCTCATTAAAATGCAAATCAATTTATAACATTTTTGACATGTGTTTTTCTGGATTTTTCTGTTGTTATTCTGTCACTAACTGTTCAAATAAACCTACCATTAAAATTCTAGACTGATCATGTCTTTGTCAGTGGGCAAACGTACAAAATCAGCAGGGGATCAAATACTTTTTTCCCTCACTTTACATCTAATCATCTTTTGAAGTCTCTGTTAACAGTATAGTCAACTTAACCATTCATTAATCTAACAAAACAATCTCACACTATTGACCTAATGTATCCACTATCTAGGCAAATTACTTCAGAGGAAATTTCGGAGGAACTATTGATTACAGTCCAGTAAATTACTCTCTGATCGTAACCCGGCACCACGGCCAGGGAGGTTGGCAAACAAACAGCTGGTTAATGTGGGAGATGGTGTGGGAGATGACAGTTCCTCTTTTTCAAAGGAAAGGATTGGTTCATGCACCAGAAGGGCATTCAGCCACAACCCTTTTCTCTCCAATCCAAATAGCGTTCAGGGAATCCTTGACATTCTGGATATACAGCAATTGTTTTGGTGAAATTGGGAAAACATTGTTCCAGATATACTCCTCGCATAGTGTACGTCAGATGGAAGATAATATTTAATCTGGGGGGGTTGTAGTTTCTCTTCTCCTTTTCGTTGCAGACAACAAGTCTGGGCTTAGCTTCAGCCCCTCTGTGCTGTACTAATGTATGGGTCTGTTTCATGAGCATGTTACTACCTGTTTCCCTGTTGGATGTCCTACACCTATTGACCTATGCACCCAGATAGAAGATATGTGTTCTCTTTATTCCAATCTTGTTGGTTTCCATGGTGAAAAAAAACTCACAGCGTCATGAATTATAGGAGTGTAAGTGGGGTTGTGACGTCAGGGTGACATCAACTGGGTCGCCTGATCGAATCACAGGCGGCGCTCTGCCACACCTTGTTCCAGGAATGACCCCTGTTACAGACAGACACACTGGACTCCTGTTACAATGGGAACATTGCTGGGGAGTGCTGCTGTTAGGCTATACATTGTCTGTCATAGTACGGTGCATAGGAAACAGAGCGGTGCGTGTGTGTCTGTCATCTTGGCAGTGTTACACCACTGATTACTGTAAACCCCTTGGAGAAGGGTGTTATGTGTGTGCATGTCTGCATGAATGCCCACGTGTGCGTGCGCCTGTGTTTCTTGACAATGGGACACGTGGCAAGTGGCCCTTAAGTCTTTGAACGTCAGTACCATTGAAACAGTCGTACACCACTCTGACTGTAAACACCTTGAAGGAGGGTGTGTGAGTGTTACGAACCCCGTGGCGCTAAACGTCTAGGGTGGATGGACATGAGACCCGTAACATAATTCATGCAAATTAGGAGTGTGACATGGAACAGTGAGAACAAAAACTACACGACAACCATAAACTACCGTCAAACATAAATGGTTTATTGCTGAACACACGGTAAAGGTTTGGGAAAAAGGGCTCAGCAGGACCCAAGAAATGAAACAATAGTGTAAAAAAAACCTAAACTGATCTTGCCTGCCTCAAGAACCGCTAAACTACTGCTAATCATACAAAAGTACAGGGGGTGGTCCGCTCAAGTCTAACTAGTGTTTTTAGACAGATTTCTTCCTACGGGTAATGTACGCCCAAGGGCAACTTGCTTCAACTCCCCTTTTCCCAGAAACACACAAAGTTACCAAACAAAGTAATCAGCAATTTAGTGAGTACACAGGACACCACCGTATCCATACTCACATACAAAAAGTAGTCGAACAAAGTTACTAAACAGCGGAACCAGCAACTTAGTGAGTAAACAATACACAGGACAACACAGTATCCATACTCACATACAAAAAGTAGTCTCTCTCTCACAACAAACATAACTGACTGGTTTTTATACAATGGGATGTGTGATTGAAAAACCAGCAACAGGTGGTGCAATGCAGAGGAATGTTCACTGATTGGTCCACCTTAGCAATCAGCAGACATCTCAACGACCACCAATCAGGAACATACAGGACACCTGTGATTAGGGCAGAAGGAGAGGAAAACACAGGACACAGGATACCTGTATCCGTAACACTCCCACCCTTAAAAGAGCAAACCACAATGGTTTGCGACACACGTACCATCACAACACCCAAAATTCAAAAATCATCCTGCCGGGATAACCAAAATAAACTAGATCTTTAAACACGAGACAAAGCATCTGCCAACACATTATCCAACCCCTTTTTGTGGCGGATCTCCAAATTATAATTTTGCACGACAAGTGCCCAACGCATAAGGCGTTGGTTCTGGTTGTACATCCGGTGGAGAAAAACTAAGGGGTTATGGTCAGTATACACTATCACTGGTAATGCACTGGAACCAACATAAACTTCAAAGTACTGCAGAGCTAACAACAAAGCTAGAGCTTCTTGTTCAATGGTGGAATAGTTTGTCTGACATTTGTTAAATTTCCGTGAAAAATAACAGACAGGATGGTCCACTCCACTCTGGTCTTGCTGCAGTAGAACAGCACCAGCACCTCTGGCACTTGCATCTACCTCCAGTTTAAACGGTCGTTCAAAATCTGGCGCAGCAAGAACAGGAGTACTACATAAGAGTGCTTTAGCAGTGTTGAAAGCAGTACGACAATCTTCAGACCATACACATTTTCTCGCCGGACTGAGCAAATCCGTTAATGGAGCAACTACCGCAGAGAAATTTTTACAGAAACTACGGTAGTAGCCAACCATCCCTAAAAAACGGCGTAGCTCTCTTCTGGTGGTAGGTGCGGGAAATGCATTTATAGCTGAGACCTTGGCATCTAGAGGGCGCACCTGACCATGGCCGACCTGTTTACCGAGATAAGTAACAGTGGCCTTCCCAAACTCGCACTTTGCTAAGTTCAGGGTTAGAGAAGCGGTTGCTAGACGTTCACACACTACCCTTAGAGTGTTAACATGATCAGACCACTCAGTTGAATAAATTACCAGATCATCAAGGTAAGCACTACAATTAGGAACTCCAGCCAATACTGTGTTAACCAGGCGTTGGAAAGTGGCTGGTGCGTTCCGCATCCCAAATGCCATGACAGCATATTGTAGGAAGTGATCTGGGGTCACAAAGGCAGAGATGTCGGAGGCACGTGGGGTTAACGGCACCTGCCAGTAACCTTTTAGATGATCTAGTTTGGTTACATAAGTAGCAGCACCAACATTATCAATACAGTCATCCAGTCTGGGTAACGGGAACGAGTCGGGCACTGTTACAGCATTGACCTTCCGATAGTCCGTACATAATCTGGATGTCCCATCAGGTTTAGGAACCAGAATGCACGGAGAACTCCAAGGACTTGAACTTGGCATAGCCAGGTTATTCTCCAGCAAATAACCGACCTCATCCCTCATTATCTTTCTTTTAGAGACGTTGACACGATAAGCATGTTGCTTGATAGGTGCAGCGTTTCCAACATTAATGTCATGTTCTAACACATTTGTACATGTAGGAACATCATTAAAAAGACATGGAAAGCTGTGTAATAGTCTCACAATATCATCTGACTGTCTGTCCGTTAAATGAATCAGGCTTGACGGGAGAGACAGCAGCATCTCTGAATTGGGCAATCTAGCACACTGCTGCTGAGTATTGCGCAACTCCAAACCATCTCCGTCCACATCATTAACATGACCTCCCACTACAGCCGTAGCAGCAATAGAGACAGCCGACTCGGCCAGTTTCTCTGGACTGTCTACCTGAGTGACGGGTCTGGTGTGGTATGTCTTCAACATGTTAACGTGGCACACACGAGATTGGCGTTTTCTATCAGGAGTCTGTATCACGTAGTCAGTTTCACTTAGTTTCTTTTCAATGACATAAGGACCAGAGAAACGTGCTGACAATGACGCTCCTGGCACAGGCAACAATACAAGAACTTGGTCACCTGGCTGCAGTGAACGAGAAACAGCCTGTGTGTCATAGTGTCGTTTCATCCGTTTCTGTGAGGAAGACAGCGCTTCCTTTGCTAGAGCACAGGCACCATGTAGGCGCTCACGAAAGCGACTAACGTAGTCCAACACATTTTCTTTCACACACAACTCTTGTGATAAAAACTGATCCTTAAGGACTTTCATAGGTCCTCTCATGGTGTGTCCAAACACCAGTTCAGCTGGGCTGAACCCTAGGGATTCCTGTACTGTCTCACGGACAGCAAACAAAACTAGAGGAACTCCCTCATCCCAATCTTTCTCAGATTCCAAGCAATATTTACGGAGCATAGACTTCAGTGTCTGATGCCAACGTTCAAGCGCACCCTGAGACTCTGGGTGATATGCGCTTGACACACGGTGTGTAACTGACAAGGATTTTAACACTTGTTTGAAAAGTTTAGAAAGGAAATTCGTACCCTGATCAGTTTGTATCACCTTAGGTAACCCAAAAGTTGAGAAGAATTTGATCAACGCTTTACTCACCACCGGAGCAGTAATCCTTCGCAGAGGAATGGCCTCTGGGTACCTGGTGGCCACACACATAATCGTCAACATAAACTGGTTACCAGATTTTGTCTTTGGTAATGGTCCAACACAATCAACCATCACATGTTCGAATGGTTCACCTATGGCCGGTATGGGACAAAGAGGCGCGGGGGAAATAACCTGGTTCGGTTTCCTAACTACTTGACAGGTGTGGCAAGTCCGACAGAACTGAGCCACATCTTGTTTTAAACCAGGCCAAAAGAAATGTCGCAAAACTCGATCATAAGTCTTGGTGACTCCCAGATGTCCGGACCACTGGTGATCATGAGCGAGGGATAAAACATTTTGTCGAAAGGCTGTAGGAATCACTATTTGGTAAACAGCATTCCAATCTCCGCCAGCGTCAACATGGGATGTCCATTTACGCATGAGGAGATTACCATCAATAAAGTATGCCATGTTTTTCTTCTTTAGCTCCTCCTCTGAGACAACACTAGAAAAACATTTAGCCAGGCTAATGTCAACCTTTTGGTTAGCGATCAGCTGCTCACGAGTGACTGGTAACTGTATTGCCTCAGCAACAAGTTCCACATCCTTCTTCCTTTCTCTGGACTGTTGGTCAGACTGCACCAGCTTACCAGAGGTAGCACCCGAACTATCCTCTGGGTCACCCTCTCTGAATAGAATCGTGTTCGACAAATCTATCACTTCACCCACTTGTCGTGCTTGAGCACGTGTGACAGCACAAGCGGGGAACACATCTGGATAACCCTGTGCCAGCTCCTCGGAGAGAGACTGGTCACTTTTATCCAATACCTCCAATACGGGTATCACCTTTCCTCCGGCAATATCGTTGCCCATTATAAATGTCACACCTTTTACTGGCAACACAGGACGTACTCCAACTCTGAACAATCCACTGACTAACTCAGAGTGTACGTTCACAAAGTGCAATGGCACTGGGACAAATCCCATTTCAATTCCTTGTACTAACACACTGGAACCACAATATGTATTATTGGACAAGGGCAACACATCAGATAGTATGAACGACTGCGCCGCACCAGTATCTCTGAGGATTCTAACTGGACGCTGAGACGCTTCGTCATCTGATATAGAAACAAACCCCTCAAAAATGAACGGTTCATAACTGTGATCTGGGACAGGGACTTTCAAACCACATTCACTATGAGGCCTCTGTCTTGATTCCGGCCTTACAACCGTACGAATCAGCCCAACACCCGTTGGCGGCCTGGCGTGCTGAGGCATCCCCGGTTTGCGTTTTAGCAGAAAGCAATCATTAACCATATGTCCCACCTTATGACAATAGAAACAGTGACGCACATCTTTTGGGCGTGCTGGATGTACTGCTGGTCGAATAGGACTAAAAGTTAGCAACTCCGCAGCCCTGCCCTCCGTACGAGCCGAAAACACGCTCTTATGCGTCAACACAAACTTGTCTGCCAATACAGACGCTTCCGACAGTGAGGATACTTTCTGTTCGTTCAGATAAACTACAATGCGTTCGGGTAAGCAATTTTTAAACTCTTCTAACAAGATTAACTCCCGTAGAGAGTTAAAATCAGTTACTTTACTAGCACTGTGCCATTTGTCAAACAGATTTCCTTTGTCTCTAGCAAACTCCACATAAGTCTGAGTAGGAGACTTTTTATGAGACCTAAATCTCTGTCGATATGCCTCAGGAACAAGCTCATAGGCACGAAGAACAGTAGCTTTGACCACGTCATAATTCAAACTGTCTTCAAGAGGTAGCGCTGCCAGAACCTCTTGGGCTTTACCTGTTAGTTTACACTGAAGTAATAGGCACCATACCTCTTCGGGCCATTTCAATGCTACCGCTATACGTTCAAAAACACTGAAATAGGAATCAACCTCTGACTCCCTGAACACAGGTACCAAGGTGATCTGCCTACTAATATCAAACGTAGCAGACGACACAGCTGGTGAGGATGGCTCACTAGCAGGCATAGTATGAGCAGAGACTAACCTCGCTGTTTCTGCCTCCAGTTCCATTTTACGCACCTCCAGTTCCATCTTACGCGTCTCCAGTTCTTGATCAAGCCTACGCGTCTCCAGTTCTTGATCAAGCCTACGCGTCTCCAGTTCCATCTTACGCGTCTCCAGTTCCTGATCAAGCCTACGCGTTTCCAGCTCTGCCTCTAGCTTACGCGTCTCCTGTTCCTGATCAAGCCTACGCGTTTCCAGCTTGTCTAGCCTGATTATCCGTAACAGTGAGTGTGTGTGTTTTTGTGTTTGTGTTCATGCCTGCATGCGTTCGTGTGTGTGTGCACACGTGTGTTGCTTGCCAATGAGACACGCGGCAAGTGGTCCTTGTGTCTTTGAATGTTAGTACCAGACCTGGGTTCAAATACTATTTGAAATAATTGAAAATACTTTATCTGTGCTTGAGTGAGCTGGCCTGGCCCAATGGAACCAATAGGATAGTCACAAAACTGCAAACCATCTAGCACTGTAGGTAGGCTTAAGCAAACTCTAAAAGTACTTGAAAACTTTGAACCAGGTCTGGTCAGTACCATTGAATAACCACGGCATGTTTGTCTCAAAGAGCTTAATCTCAGAAACCCAGAACTACATTTTTGTGTAATTGCTTCAGTTGGATTATGTTCTGGAGAAGATGTAGGAGAAAATATACTAACCAGACTAACAAAGTCTCAACTCCCCTAAACAGAAACTCCCCTTTTCAGAAACTTTCAGCTTCAAATCATTGCTTGAAATCCCCACCCCCACTTTAAGCACCACCTTCACCCAATCCTGATATGTCCAAATAACCAGTGACGGAAAACCAAAGCACCGGAACTACTGTTGCTCATTGGTCGACACATCCCACAGTCTTATGACAGATGTTATGACAGGGGTCTCCAACCTTTTCTAGCATGAGAGCTACTTTTAAAAACAATACGTCACGAGCTACTTAAATAGGCACATTCTTCTCTCCTCCCTCTACCCTGCAACTCCTCCCCGGGTCCTTGGTGGACAAGAGATGTCAATATACCTGGTAAAAATAATGGCTAATAAACAGTATTCAGCATGACTGTAAGGTTCTGTATTTATTTTCTTAGTTCACCTTGTGTTCTTGAACGTAGCCCTGTTTCTTTGTGTTCTTGAACGTAGCCCTGTCTTTCATTTTTGTTAATTGATTTCACCTGTGTTAGTTACACACCTGGTCTCATCAGCTCCTTATTTAGTTCAGTTCTTTCTGTTTGTGCTTTGTGAGGTATTGTTAGTTTTGACTCTACTAAGCATGTTCCTAGCTCGTTTGTGAGAACTAGTTTTAGCCTTCAGTCCTAGTTTTGATTCTCCTGCCTGTTTGCCTACCTGTGTATGACCATTGCCTGCCTGTGACCACGATTCCTGCCTTCTGCGAAGGCGTAATAAACACCTGCCATGCTCTGCACGTGAATCTACACCTTTTTCTCCCTGAGTATTCATTACAATGACAGGCCCCATAAAAGTATCTTTGGGATTTTCTCAAAATTTCCTCTGTTTTTGACTCTCAGTAGTACAATTATTCATGGAGAAACAACTAAAATGGATGTTCTGAGTCCATGTCAATGCTTAAATCACACCCATCGCTCCTTGTAGGGATGGTACAAGGAGCGATGGGGTGAGGTTGTGTTCCTCTAAGCGGGGAGGTAAGCTTGGCTTCTTCTTTATATGTGTCGAGTAAAGCTTAAACCATGTATTTAGATTGTAGGTAGGTATTGTAGTTAGGTATTGTAGGTAGTTTATCCAGGTAGTTATTGTAGGTAGTTATTGTAGGTAAGTATTGTAGTGTATTCGACTGAGCCCGGTGAAGCATGAGACTAGCTAGCTAACCCACTACCTGGATCATAAAAGCTAGCTAGCTAGCGGGTAGCAATACCGCAGCCACTGCTAGCTGGCCAACTATACCAGCTAGCAGTACTGTAGCAACTAAATACATTTCAACGGAACGATTTGATTAGTGTAAAGTTAGCTAGCTACATAGTTGTCTTGGTATCAAAGACAAAGGTGTAGTATAGAGAAACTATCGAGGTTGGCTAGCCAGCTACATTTTCAAACAGTCAACACCGCAGCCACTGCTAGCTAGCCAACATTACCAGCTAGCAGTACAGTATCATTTTAGTCAATGAGAATTTTGCAACGTAAGCTTCACTTTCTGAACATTCGAGATGTGTAGTCCACTTGTGTAGCTAGCATGACTGACTTTGTGCTAGCTAGCCAACGTTTAATTACTTCAGCGTTATGAAAGGAACTAGACACGGACATGAATGATCCATTGGTAGTTTGTTGTAACCAAGTATTGGTGCTAAACCGTGTGTTATTGGATGATAGCATGCCAGTTAGCTATGGCGTCATAGGATACGGTGCCCTGGGCGGTTTTCACAGAAGAATACTGTACCAAGTTAGCTAGCTGAATAAACTAAGTTAGTCTATTCCTGGAAACATTGAACTACTGTAGATTACAGCAATTATAATTTCTAAAGTGGAAGTTGGAAGAGTTGTATTTGAGTGTTTCAGTGAAAGGTTAGTGAGGGAGGCCTCGTTTCCCCAGATGTTTAGTTAATTTCATTCCGAACTCTTTTGCATTAGTGTAGCCTTTTCTGTAGCCTGTCAACTATGTGTCTGTCTATCCCTGTTCTCTCCTCTCCGCACAGGCCATACAAACGCCTCATACCACATGGCTGCTGCCTCTCTAACCTGGTGGTCCCTGCACGCACGACCCACGTGGAGTTCCAGGTCTCCGGCAGCCTCTGGAACTGCCGTTCTGCGGCCAACAAGGCAGAGTTCATCTCAGCCTATGCTACCCTCCAGTCCCTCGACTTCTTGGCGCTGACGGAAACATGGATTACCACAGAAAACACTGCTACTCCTACTGCTCTCTCCTCATCTGACCATGTGTTCTCGCATACCCTAGGAATCCTCATCTCTCCCAAGTGGACATTCTCTCTTTCTCCCCTGACCCATCTGTCTATCTCCTCATTTGAATTCCATGCTGTCACAGTCACTAGCCCATTCAAGCTTAACATCCTTATCATTTATCACCCTCCAGGTTCCCTTGGAGAGTTCATCAATGAGCTTGACGCCTTGATAAGTTCCTTTCCTGAGGATGGCTCACCCCTCACAGTTCTGGGTGACTTTAACCTCCCTACGTCTACCTTTGACTCATTTCTCTCTGCCTCCTTCTTTCCACTCCTCTCCTCTTTTGACCTCACCCTCTCACTGTCTCCCCCTACTCACCCTACTTACTAGATGCTGTTCTTCTACTAATCTCACTGCAACTCCCCTCCAAGTCTCCGACCACTACTTTGTATCCTTTTCTCTCTCGCTCTCCTCCAACACTACTCACTCTGCCCCTACTCAGATGGTAATGTGCCGTCGTAACCTTCGCTCTCTCTCTCTCCCGCTACTCTCTCCTCTACCATCCTATCATCTCTTCCCTCTGCTCAATCCTTCTCCCGCCAATCTCCTGATTCTGCCTCCTCAACCCTCCTCTCCTCCCTTTCTGCATCTTTTGACTCTCTATGTCCCCTATCCTCCCGGCCGGCTCGGTCCTCCACTCCTGCTCCGTGGCTTGACGACTCATTGCGAGCTCACAGAACTGGGCTCCGGGCAGCCGAGTGGAAATGGAGGAAAACTAGACTCCCTGCCGACCTGTCATCTTTTCACTCCCCTTTCACATCCCTTTCACTCCCATTTTATTCATCTGTTTCTGCTGCTAAAGCCACTTTCTACCACTCAAAATGTCAAGCCTCTGCCTCTAACCCTAGGAAGCTCTTTGCCACCTTCTCCTCCCTGCTGAATCCTCCTCCTCCTCCCCCTCCCTTCTCCCTCTCTGTTGACGACATCCAATCCTCATTTATTAAGTAAAATGACACCGCTGGTCCTGCTCACACTGCCCTACCCTATGCTTTGACTTCTTTCTCCTCTCTCTCTCCAGATGAAATCTTGCGACTTGTGACGGCCGGCCGCCCAACAACCTGCCCGCTTGACCCTATCCCCTCCTCTCTTCTCCAGACCATTTCCGGAGACCTTCTCCCTTACCTCACCTCGCTCATCAACTCATCCTTGACCACTGGCTATGTCCCTTCCGTCTTCAAGAGAGCGAGAGTTGCACCCCTTCTCAAAAAACCTACACTCGATCCCTCCGATGTCAACAACTACAGACCAGTATCCCTTCTTTCTTTTCTCTCCAAAACTCTTGAGCGTGCCGTCTTTAGCCAACTCTCTTGTTATCTCTCTCAGAATGACCTTCTTGATCCAAACCAGTCAGGTTTCAAGACTGGTCATTCAACTGAGACTGCTCTTCTCTGTGTCACGGAGGCTCTTCGCACTGCTAAAGCTAACTCTCTCTCCTCTGCTCTCATCCTTCTAGACCTATCTGCTGCCTTTGATACTGTGAACCATCAGATCCTCCTCTCCACCTTCTCCGAGTTGGGCATCTCCGGCGCGGCTAACTCTTGGATTGCGTCCTACCTCACAGGTCGCTCCTACCAGGTGGCGTGGCGAGAATCTGTCTCCGCACCACGGGTGTCCCCCAGTGCTCAGTTCTAGGCCCTCTCCTATTCTCTCTATACACCAAGTAACTTGGCTCTGTCATATCCTCACATGGTCTCTCCTATCATTGCTACGCAGACGACACACAATTAATCTTCTCCTTTCCCCCTTCTGATAACCAGGTGGCGAATCACATCTCTGCATGTCTGGCAGACATATTAGTGTGGATGACGGATCACCACCTCAAGCTGAACCTCGGCAAGACAGAGCTGCTCTTCCTCCCCGGGAAGGACTGCCCGCTCCATGATCTCGCCATCACGGTTGACAACTCCGTTGTGTCCTCCTCCCAGAGTGCAAAGAACCTTGGCGTGACCCTGGACAACACCCTGTCGTTCTCCGCTAACATCAAAGCGGTGACCCGATCCTGTAGGTTCATGCTCTACAGCATTCGCAGAGTACGACCCTACCTTACACAGGAAGCGGCACAGATCCTAATCCAGGCACTTGTCATCTTCGGTCTGGATTACTGCAACTTGCTGTTGGCTGGGCTCTCTGCCTGTGCCATTAAACCCCTACAACTCATCCAGAACGCTGCAGCCCGTCTGGTGTTCAACCTTCCCAAGTTCTCTCACGTCACCCCGCTCCTCCGCACACTCCACTGGCTTCCAGTTGAAGCCCGCATCTGCTACAAGACCATGGTGCTTTCCTACGGAGCTGTGAGGGGAACGACACCGCCATACCTTCAGGCTCTGATCAGTCCCTACACCCAAACGAGGGCATTGCGTTCATCCACCTCTGGCCTACTGGCCCCCCTACCTCTGCGGAAGCACAGTTCCCGCTCAGCCCAGTCAAAACTGTTCGCTGCTCTGGCACCCCAATGGTGGAACAAGCTCCCTCACGACGCCAGGACAGCGGAGTCACTCACCACCTTCCGGAGACACTTGAAACCCCACCTCTTCAAGGAATACCTGGGATAGGATAAAAGTAATCCTTCTACCCTCCCCCTACCCCACCCCCCAAATTTGTTTTGATATATTGTAAAGTGGTTGTCCCACTGGCTATCATAAAGTGAATGCACCAATTTGTAAGTCGCTCTGGATAAGAGCGTCTGCTAAATGACGAAAATGTAAAAAAAATGTCAAGTGTGATTCTCCTTTATTTGCACATCCAGCAAGAAAGGAATGTGTCGGTCTAGCAACGTTTCTGTTGTTAGGCCTACTGCTGCAGCACATGTCATGGCAGAGTTTGTAAAACAATGGCCACCCAATTGATACAAATAATAGTAGCCGGGAGCTTTATGTTTATGACAGTTTGAGATGGAACAAATGAAAAAGAAAAATTGCTTGGCGAACTACTCATAGGTGGGCTGCGAGCTACTGGTAGCTTGTGATCTACCTGTTGGGAGACCCTTGTGTTACGATATCATTTATGTTACATAGTTTGTCCAAGGAGAGAACAGATGTATCTCTCACAACTCCCACTTGTTGTGTGTCCCACTGTCAAGCGACACATGTGCATGCTTTCATGCAGCACACACACACATACATACACACACACACACACACACACACACACACACACACGTGCATAAACATACCCTTCTTCAAGGTGTTTACAGTGAACAGCGGTCATCTGTAATTAATTTGCTGAGACATAAAAGGTGAATATAAAGTTACAGGCTGTTCCTTTCTTTACCTCTCAACATCACCATGATACACCTGATACAGCAGGCCCATTGCTGTGTCTGTGGTGTTACCATGGGGCTACATGGAGGACTGATACAGCAGGCCCATTGCTGTGTCTGTGGTGTTACCATGGGGCTACATGGAGGACTGATACAGCAGGCCCATTGCTGTGTCTGTGGTGTTACCATGGGGCTACATGGAGGACTGATACAGCAGGCCCATTGCTGTGTCTGTGGTGTTACCATGGGGCTACATGGAGGACTGATACAGCAGGCCCATTGCTGTGTCTGTGGTGTTACCATGGGGCTACATGGAGGACTGATACAGCAGGCCCATTGCTGTGTCTGTGGTGTTACCATGGGGCTACATGGAGGACTGATACAGCAGGCCCATTGTTGTGTATGTGATGTCTTTCTCAAGTGCACATCGACCAGACATTTAGATACAGAACCTGTTGCTGGCCTGCCTCTTTACTGCTGTTTGCCTTCCTCAGGATTGTGTCTGTTCCTCAGTATTCTGTGGGTCCTCTGGTTTCATGTTGAGATGTTTTCCTGGAACAGCCCTGATGGTGAAAACCACTCAAGTTCTGAATATAAAGCCATTGCGGACATGTTGTTTTTCTCTCCCTGTGTTTCTGAAATTCTTCCCCTTTAGGAAATGTATTACAAGGATCTGCAGTGCCAGGTCCTCCTCTCTACAACTATCATCACTATTACTGGGAAAAAAAAGTCATAAATGTACTGCTAAAATGTTGTCTTTTTTAACTTACAGCCAAATGCCCTATCTAGAATCTCTGTAAAACAAATTTAATTATGATATATGTATGTCATTTTTTATTGAAGTGATAAAGAAAGTTTGTAAGTCTCCTGTGAAATTTTGTTAAATGCTAACTGAGGTGCATGAGGTTATTTTGCAAGCCTATGTATTTGCTGGCTGCCCCTGCTCTGCCCTTCTAAGAGAGTCCCAAAGTGCTAATGTGAAATCTTAGTACTTTTCTGATGTTTCTTAGTTTTCTGTGCCTGTGGTATTTTGCTAAATGTCGACTGCTAGTCATGACATTGTCTTAAACCAAACCAGTCAGTGCACTGTCTGTGTAGCTAGGTGTGCACAGACACTGTCTGGCCCCGTGATGACTCAAATCAGTAAGACTACACTACCCTCAACCTCAACCAATGACCTCTGTTACAAGGAAGTGAGGAGTAACAAGGAAATACAAATATGTCACAATGTATCACTGTTGGTGTATTTTGTTGTTGATCAAGAATACAAACACATTTGTTAATACTTGCTTGGAGATGTCATAGTTTGCATTGGAACAAGAAAATACTGTGGAATAGAAGTATATCCTCATTCTCTTCCCACACTCCAAACTACTGGGGCTGTCCTGCACTGCAGCCTCCAGGGGCGGACTGGCCATCTGGCATTTTGGGGAAATGCCTGATGGGCTGTTCCATTTTTAGCTGAGTGGGCCTGTCTAACTTTAGATTTTTTTGTAAAATGTCATTATCTGGCTAATAATGGGGGCCTCAAGGGGGAAAAATACCGGTGTGAGGGCTATGTAACTGTTTTAAAGTCACCATTAGCCTCACAGTGAAATCCCTGAGTGGTTTTCTTCCTCTACAGCAACTGAATTAGGAAGGACGCTTGTATCTTTGTAGTGACTGGGTGTATTGATACACCATCCAAAGTGTAATTAATAACTTCACCATGCTCAAAGGGATATTCAATGTCTGTTTTTTATTTTATTTTATTTTTTATTTTTTTACCCATCTACCAATAGGTGCCCTTCTTTGCGAGGCACTGGAAAACCTCCCTGTTCTGTGTGGTTGAATCTGTGATTGAAATTCACTGCTCGACTGAGGGATCTTACAGATCATTGTATGTGTGGGGTACAGAGATGAGGTAGACATTCAACAATCATGTTAAACACTATTATTGCACACAGAGTTCATGCAACTTATTATGTGACTTAAGCTGATTTTTACTCCTGACGTTATTTAGGCTTGCCATAACAAAGGGGTTGAATACGTATTGACTGAAGACATTTCAGATTTTCATTTGTAATTCATTTGTTTTAAAAAATCATCTAAAAACAAAGTTCTCCTTCGACATCATGGGGTATTGTGTGTAGACCAGTGACACAAATCCATTTTAAATTCAGGCCGTAACACAAAATGTGGCAAAAGTCAAAAGGGTGTGAATACTTTCTGAAGGCACTGTATATCAATACAACCCCTAATTAAGTTTTATGACTGTAGGTTAGCATGTGGTGCAGTGGTTTGAGCCATGAAATGCAGACTACAGTCTTTGTTGGACACATGTTGAGTGATTTGTGATGATGATGATGTACTGTATGCTGAGTGCTGTCCTGGCTCACATATCAGTCTGGTGTCTGTCTGGTGAAGATTCTGTTTCCAGGAAATGCTAGCCTGGCTTACCATATGACACATTGTATGTCATAACAACTAATGATATACTGGACATAGAAATTCCTAACAGAAGTACATTTACAGTACACACGAAGACTCAGGGATCCTCCCCTTTTTACGTTCCTCTTAGTTCTGTAACACTACGTAAAGTATCTAGGTACAAGGTTTTATAAGTTGTTATAAGCATATACAGTATATACAGTATATATATATATATATATATACAGTGGGGAGAACAAGTATTTGATACACTGCCGATTTTGCAGGTTTTCCTACTTACAAAGCATGTAGAGGTCTGTAATTTTTATCATAGGTACACTTCAACTGTGAGAGACGGAATCTAAAACAAAAATCCAGAAAATCACATTGTATGATTTTTAAGTAATTCATTTGCATTTTATTGCATGACATAAGTATTTGATACATCAGAAAAGCAGAACTTAATATTTGGTACAGAAACCTTTGTTTGCAATTACAGAGATCATACGTTTCCTGTAGGTCTTGACCAGGTTTGCACACACTGCAGCAGGGATTTTGGCCCACTCCTCCATACAGACCTTCTCCAGACCCTTCAGGTTTCGGGGCTGTCGCTGGACAATACGGACTTTCAGCTCCCTCCAAAGATTTTCTATTGGGTTCAGGTCTGGAGACTGGCTAGGCCACTCCAGGACCTTGAGATGCTTCTTACGGAGCCACTCCTTAGTTGCCCTGGCTGTGTGTTTCGGGTCGTTGTCATGCTGGAAGACCCAGCCACGACCCATCTTCAATGCTCTTACTGAGGGAAGGAGGTTGTTGGCCAAGATCTCGCGATACATGGCCCCATCCATCCTCCCCTCAATACGGTGCAGTCGTCCTGTCCCCTTTGCAGAAAAGCATCCCCAAAGAATGATGTTTCCACCTCCATGCTTCACGGTTGGGATGGTGTTCTTGGGGTTTTACTCATCCTTCTTCTTCCTCCAAACACGGCGAGTGGAGTTTAGACCAAAAAGCTCTATTTTTGTCTCATCAGACCACATGACCTTCTCCCATTCCTCCTCTGGATCATCCAGATGGTAATTGACAAACTTCAGATGGGCCTGGACATGCGCTGGCTTGAGCAGGGGGACCTTGCGTGCGCTGCAGGATTTTAATCCATGACAGCGTAGTGTGTTACTAATGGTTTTCTTTGAGACTGTGGTCCCAGCTCTCTTCAGGTCATTGACCAGGTCCTGCCGTGTAGTTCTGGGCTGATCCCTCACCTTCCTCATGATCATTGATGCCCCACGAGGTGAGATCTTGCATGGAGCCCCAGACCGAGGTTGATTGACCGTCATCTTGAACTTCTTCCATTTTCTAATAATTGCGCCAACAGTTGTTGCCTTCTCACCAAGCTGCTTGCCTATTGTCCTGTAGCCCATTCCAGGCTTGTGCAGGTCTACAATTTTATCCCTGATGTCCTTACACAGCTCTCTGGTCTTGGCCATTGTGGAGAGGTTTGAGTCTTGATTGAGTGTGTGGACAGGTGTCTTTTATACAGGTAACGAGTTCAAACAGGTGCAGTTAATACAGGTAATGAGTGGGGAACAGGAGGGCTTCTTAAAGAAAAACTAACAGGTCTGTGAGAGCCGGAATGCTTACTGGTTGGTAGGTGATCAAATACTTATGTCATGCAATAAAATGCAAATGAATTACTTAAAAATCATACAATGTGATTTTCTGGATTTTTGTTTTAGATTCCGTCTCTCACAGTTGAAGTGTACCTATGATAAAAATTACAGACCTCGACATGCTTTGTAAGTAGGAAAACCTGTAAAATCGGCAGTGTATCAAATACTTGTTCTCCCCACTGTATATACATGTCTGGTCCTCATTGAAGTCCCATAGATCACCTCACTATTCCCTTTTTGTTTACAAAGCTCTATTCCACAAGCTTCCATGAGATACCAAACCCGTTCACAGGGTTGGTTAACTCTTGAAGTTCCTTGAGTCTCCACCGAACTAGGTAAATCCGCTTTTAGTTTTAATGCACCTCGTTGCTGGGACCAACTGCAAAATACTTTACAAATTAAATGTTCTGGTGCCGCTAAGGCAATTTAAAATATTGATTGGGGAACTTCTTACTGAGGAATGTAACTGTTTTTCTTGAATATTTGTGTTGCGCTGTATTTTAGTTAGTTTTTTTATTGAATCTGATTTTGATTCGATTTTGTCTTGTGAATTGTACATGCTGGGCTCCCTTGAGAAAGAGACCCTGGTCTCAATGGCGACTCCCTGTTTAAATAAAGGTAAAATTAAAATTAAAAATAAATGTATGAGCTTTTATGTATGAATCTTTTTCTATTCTATCATTTACAAATGTAGTAGGAATAATGATTAATGAACTATTTTTAAATGCCTTATAGATGGTTTATAACTGAACGTTATTATGAAGTGTTTCCCTATTCTATTCTATGCTATATAGGGTGGCACTAAGACTGGAAAGGAAGCACAGTGGAGATGGACAGAGGGGAGTATATGTACAGTAAAGGAAGTCAGATAAGGGAGTGGAGAACAGGGAGTGGAGAGTGTACAGTAAATCACTTGATCCAGGACTAGGAGGAGCGTGCCCGCACTACCCTGCGGCTCTTGATGACTCACACTCCCTCTCCCTGGTTGGCTCAGTGACCTGGCATCTGGAGCTCATTGACGGGGCCGTGCCATGGCAACCATGCAGTTGTGGAATTGTAAACAGAGAGCGAGACGGAGAGTCGAACCAGGAATTAGGGTTTTACAGTCTGCCTCCGCCGTGTAAGTCCTCTGACTGTCTCCTGTGAGCTTATATAGATGTCCCGGGAGGGAGGTGCAAAGACTTTGGCGCTTGGCTGGAAAGAACGAGATGTCTAGATGTCTATGTGCAGAAACCTAGGGCACAAGTAGAAGCTGGTTTCTTACTCATTGAGTAGAAGCTGGTTTCTTACTCAGTTAGTAGAAGCTGGTTTCTTACTCAGTGAGTAGAAGCTGGTTTCTTACTCATTGAGTAGAAGCTGGTTTCTTACTCAGTTAGTAGAAGCTGGTTTCTTACTCAGTGAGTAGAAGCTGGTTTCTTACTCAGTGAGTAGAAGCTGGTTTCTTACTCATTGAGTAGAAGCTGGTTTCTTACTCATTGAGTAGAAGCTGGTTTCTTACTCAGTGAGTAGAAGCTGGTTTCTTACTCAGTGAGTAGAAGCTGATTTCTTACTCATTGAGTAGAAGCTGGTTTCTTACTCAGTGAGTAGAAGCTGGTTTCTTACTCAGTTAGTAGAAGCTGGTTTCTTACTCAGTGAGTAGAAGCTGGTTTCTTACTCATTGAGTAGAAGCTGGTTTCTTACTCAGTGAGTAGAAGCTGGTTTCTTACTCAGTTAGTAGAAGCTGGTTTCTTGCTCAGTTAGTAGAAACTGGTTTCCTACTCACTTTTTTGTCAAATATATTTTCAAACGAAGTGATACATAGCTCCGTGTCTATCCAGTAGACATATCACTATGAGTCCATCTAAGAGACCAAAGAAGAAAAGGTGATGACATCTCCCCGAATGTACAGGTGAAAAGAGCAAGATTTGACAAAGACCGATTGAGGTCGAAACATGTGATGGCCAGTTCGCCCCCTGAACCCATGGTAATATGTCTATTAGATTGAGAGTTTCATAGAAGCATTCCATAACATTATTAAATTTTTTGGGAATATGACTTTACCCAGATGAGCAACCCATTACACAGAAACGTGTTATGGAATGTTTCTACGAAACTCTCCATCTAATAGACACATTACCATGGGTTCAGGGGCGGACTGGCCATCTGGCATTTAGAGAAAATGCCGTGGGGCTGGTCCATTTTTTGCCTAGTGGGCATGTCGTATTAGTTTTTTTTGTGCCAAATAATAATTATCTGGCTATTAATGGGTGCCTCGAGGGAAAAAATGGGCCGGTGTGGGGGACACAAGAGAAAATGTGCTGGTTTGTCAGAAATGCCAGAGCCAATTTCTGGTCCCAGTTGGCCACTGCATGGGTTCATCAAAGGGAAATCCCTCCTCTGCTGTAAAAGAGAATTTACATCACCTGACAGCCTATAACAATGATACTGATAAGGCTCAATAAAATCATAAAGGTTAAGATAAACCTTTATGGGGAAATGAAACAGTATCATATTTAGTAAAAACCTAGTAGCAAGGACATATGAGTTATAATATTATAAGTCCATAAACACATAAACTATTGCTCAAAGTTATTTTATATGCTGTAAAACTTAAGTTGTGGATACGTTAATTTGTTTCGTATTAATGTAGGCAATTTTTTACTGGGGGACATTTTGAAGCTATGCAGATGTTATAAAACAAGTGAGGAGTTTCCCTCAAGTTTTCCTCAGATGTCAAACTGAGCTGATATGTACAGTGGGGGAAAAAAGTATTTAGTCAGCCACCAATTGTGCAAGTTCTCCCACTTAAAAAAATGAGAGAGGCCTGTAATTTTCATCATAGGTACACGTCAACTATGACAGACAAAATGAGAAAAAAAAATC
The DNA here is from genome assembly GCF_964263955.1 of Coregonus lavaretus. NCBI lineage: Eukaryota > Metazoa > Chordata > Actinopteri > Salmoniformes > Salmonidae > Coregonus > Coregonus lavaretus. The sequence goes on along the minus strand of NC_140015.1, from coordinate 35,689,577 downwards.
CAGAAAATCACCTTGTAGGATTTTTTATGAATTTATTTGCAAATGTCTCAATACTTTGTTATATACCCTTTGTTGGCAATGACACAGGTCAAACGTTTTCTGTAAGTCTTCACAAGGTTTTCACACACTGTTGCTGGTATTTTGGCCCATTCCTCCATGCAGATCTCCTCTAGAGCAGTGATGTTTTGGGGCTGTCGCTGGGCAACACGGACTTTCAACTCCCTCCAAAGATTTTCTATGGGGTTGAGATCTGAAGACTGGCTAGGCCACTCCAGGACATTGAAATGCTTCTTACGAAGCCACTCCTTCGTTGCCCGGGCGGTGTGTTTGGGATCATTGTCATGCTGAAAGACCCAGCCACGTTTCATCTTCAATGCCCTTGCTGATGGAAGGAGGTTTTCACTCAAAATCTCACGATACATGGCCCCATTCATTCTTTCCTTTACACGGATCAGTCGTCCTGGTCCCTTTGCAGAAAAACAGCCCCAAAGCATGATGATTCCACCCCCATGCTTCACAGTAGGTATGGTGTTCTTTGGATGCAACTCAGCATTCTTTGTCCTCCAAACACGACGAGTTGAGTTTTTACCAAAAAGTTCTATTTTGGTTTCATCTGACCATATGACATTCTCCCAATCCTCTTCTGGATCATCCAAATGAACTCTAGCAAACTTCAGACGGGCCTGGACATGTACTGGCTTAAGCAGGGGGAAACGTCTGGCACTGCAGGATTTGAGTCCCTGGCGGCGTAGTGTGTTACTGATGGTAGGCTTTGTTACTTTGGTCCCAGCTCTCTGCAGGTCATTCACTAGGTCCCCCCGTGTGGTTCTGGGATTTTTGCTCACCGTTCTTGTGATCATTTTGATCTTGCGTGGAGCCCCAGATCGAGGGAGATTATCAGTGGTCTTGTATGTCTTCCATTTCCTAATAATTGCTCCCACAGTTGATTTATTCAAACCAAGCTGCTTACCTATTGCAGATTCAGTCTTCCCATCCTGGTGCAGGTCTACAATTTTGTTTCTGGTGTCCTTTGACAGCTCTTTGGTCTTGGCCATAGTGGAGTTTGGAGTGTGACTGTTTGAGGTTGTGGACAGGTGTCTTTTATACTGATAACAAGTTCAAACAGGTGCCATTAATACAGGTAACGAGTGGAGGACAGAGGAGCATCTTAAAGAAGAAGTTACAGGTCTGTGAGAGCCAGAAATCTTGCTTGTTTGTAGGTGACCAAATACTTATTTTCCACCATAATTTGCAAATAAATTCATAAAAAATCCTACAATGTGATTTTCTGGAGAAAAAAAATCTCATTTTGTCTGTCATAGTTGACGTGTACCTATGATGAAAATTACAGGCCTCTCTCATACTTTTAAGTGGGAGAACTTGCACAATTGGTGGCTGACTAAATACTTTTTTTCCCCACTGTAGATTTTTCTATTGTGTGATTGACTGTACGTTTTGTTTATCCCATATGTAACTCTGTGTTGTTGTTGTTTTTATCGCACTGCTTTGCTTTATCTTGGCCAGGTCGCAGTTGTAAATGAGAACTTGTTCTCAACTGGCTTACCTGGTTAAATAAAGGTTAAATAAAATAAAATAAATGAAAACGGGCTATTGACGGAGAGTCTTTTCACTGGCAGCAGGTGCTGCAGAGGCTCATAGCCCTGAGACGCGTAATGGTCGCGTAATTGATGAAAATTACAGGCCTCTCTCATCTTTTTAAGTGGGAGAACTTGCACAATTGGTGGCTGACTAAATACTTTTTCTCCCCACTGTATGTGTTTATTTCCAATAAATTGCTGATGTCATGCTTGAATACCCTGCAATTTAAAGTAATTTAAGTTGAAGTAAAAAGAGAGAAGTTTAGGGTAAATTGAAGTGTGAATCCAGAGAAGTTTAGAGCAATAAAACATATTGTTGTCAGCCAAGTGATTGCCCTTCCATAGAATTAGAATTGTTCAACACGTATCTAATGTTCTCGGTTTCACCCTGTGTTAGTACATACCAGTAAATTATTTTCAACGTCACAGACTATTTCTCTCAGTTCAGTACAAAAAGTATGAGCTGTAGTTTGTGTCATCAATGACATGTTTAAATACACCAGTAAAGTAGTCACTTCCTTAGAAAAACCTGTTTGCAAAAGTTTCTCAGTGTCCTAGAAACAAAGACTCTGACTATGTGGGCGGGGAGATACAGAGAACATGGTGATATTATGACAGCATGAAATCTTGCGTAACTATGGTGACTCCACTGTGTAGCTCTTACTTCTCCGGAATCACATGACCAAGTACTGCAGAATGTCGGTATAGTATTGCAGTAAATAAAGGTTTTTTGTGACCTCTGTGGAGTCCTTTGGTCCATATACAGTCGTGGTCAAAAGTTTTGAGAATGACACAAGTATTGGTCTTCACAAAGTTAGCTGCTTCAGTGTTATGAGATATGTTTGTCAGATGTTACTATGGTATACTGAAGTATAATTACAAGCATTCCATAAGTGTCAAAGGCTTTTATTGACAATTACATTAAGTTTATGCAAAGAGTCAATATTTGCAGTGTTGACCCTTCTTTTTCAAGACCTCTGCAATCCGCCCTGGCATGCTGTCAATTAACTTCTGGGCCACATCCTAACTGATGGCAGCCCGTTCTTGCATAATCAATGCTTGGAGTTTGTCAGAATTTGTGGGTTTTTGTTTGTCCACCCGCCTCTTGAGGATCGACCACAAGTTCTCAATGGGATTAAGGTCTGGGGAGTTTCCTGGCCATGGACCCAAAATGTTGATGTTTTGTTCCCCGAGCCACTTAGTTATCACTTTTGCCTTATGGCAAGGTGCTCCATCATGCTGGAAAGGCATTGTTCGTCACCAAACTGTTCTTGGATGGTTGGGAGAAGTTGCTCTCGGAGGATGTGTTGGTACCATTCTTTATTCATGGCTGTGTTCTTAGGCAAAATTGTGAGTGAGCCCACTCCCTTGGCTGAGAAGCAACCCCACACATTAATGGTCTCAGGATGCTTTACTGTTGGCATGACACAGGTCTGATGGTAGCGCTCACCTTGTCTTCTCCGGACAAGGTGTTTTCCGGATGCCCCAAACAATCAGAAAGGGGATTCATCAGAGAAAATGACTTTACCCCAGTCCTCAGCAGTCCTATCCTTGTACCTTTTGCAGAATATCAGTCTGTCCCTGATGTTTTTCCTGGAGAGAAGTGGCATCTTTACTGCCCTTCTTGACACCAGGCCATCCTCCAAAGGTCTTCGCCTCACTGTGCGTGCAGATGCACTCACACCTGCCTGCTGCCATTCCTGAGCAAGCTCTGCACTGGTGGTGCCCCAATCCCGCAGCTGAATCAACTTTAGGAGACGGTCCTGGTGCTTGCTGGACTTTCTTCGGCGCCCTGACGCCTTCTTCACAACAATTTAACCTCTCTCCTTGAAGTTCTTGATGATCTGATAAATGGTTGATTTAGGTGCAATCTTACTAGCAGCAATATCCTTGCCTGTGAAGCCCTTTTTGTGCAAAGCAATGATGACGGCACGTGTTTCCTTGCAGGTAACCATGGTTAACAGATGATTTCAAGCACCACCCTCCTTTTAAAGCTTCCAGTCTGTTATTCTAACTCAATCAGCATGACAGAGTGATCTCCAGCCTTGTCCTTGTCAACACTCTCACCTGTGTTAACGAGAGAATCACTGACATGATGGCAGCTGGTCCTTTTGTGGCAGGGCTGAAATGCAGTGGAAATGTTTTGGGGGGATTAAGTTAATTTTCATGGCAAAGAGGGACTTTGCAATTAATTGCAATTCATCTGATCACTCTTCATGACATTCTGGAGTATATGCAAATTGCCATCATCAAAACTGAGGCAGCAGATTTGTGAAAATTAGTATTTGTGTCATTCTCAAAACTTTTGACTACGACTCATTAACTCATTAACTGTACCGTCCATATAATATTAGTATTACATCAAACAGTATTGTTTCTCATTGATTGTAAGGTTATTCTACCAACGGGACATTAAAAACTATAATATCTTATGTTTCACCGAGTCGTGGCTGAACGACGACAGGGATAACATACAGCTGGCGGGATATACGCTACATCGACAGGATAGAACAGCTGACTCCGGTAAGACAAGGGGTGGCGGCCTGTGTATATTTGTAAACAACAGCTGGTGCATAAAATCAAATACTAAGGAAGTCTTGAGGTTTTGTTCGCCTGAGGTAGAGTACCTCATGATAAAATGTAGACCACACTATTCAGAAAGTTTTCATCTATATTTTATGTAGCTATCTATTTACCACCACAAACCGATGCTGTCACTAAGATTGCACTCAATGAGCCGTATAAGGCCATAAGTAAACAGGGAAACGCTCATCCAGAGGCAGCGCTCCTAGTGGCCGGGGACTTTAATGCAGGGAAACTTAAATCCGTTCTACCTAATTTCTACCAGCATGTTAAATGTGCAACCAGAGGGGGAAAAAACTCTAGACCACCTTTACTCCACACACAGAGACGCGTACAAAACTATCCCTCGCCCTCCATTTGGCAAATCTGACCATAACTCTATCCTCCTGATTCCTGCATATAAGCAAAAACTAAAGCAGGAAGCACCATGGACTCGGTTAATAAAAAAGTGGTCAGATGACGCAGATGCTAAGCTACAGGACTGTTTTGCTAGCACAGACTGGAACATGTTCCGGGATTCTTCAGATAGCATTGAGGAGTACACCACATCAGTCACTGGCTTCATCAATAAGTGCATCGATGATGTCATCCCCACAGTGACCGTACGTACATACCCCAACCAGAAGCCATGGATTACAGGAAACATCCGCACTGAGCTAAAGGGTAGAGCTGCCGCTTTCAAGGAGCGGGACTCTAACCCGGACGCTTATAAGAAGTCCTGCTATGCCCTCCGACAAACCCTCAAACAGGCAAAGAGTCAATACAGCACTAAGATTGAATCATATACACCGGCTCCGATGCTCGTCGGATGTGGCAGGGCTTGAAAACTATTACAGACTACAAAGGGAAGCACAGCCGCGAGCTGCCCAGTGACACAAGTCTACCAGCCGCACTAAATCACTTCTATGCTCGCTTCGAGGCAAGCAACACTGAAGCACGCATGAGAGCATCAGCTGTTCCGGATGACTATGTGAGTAAGACTTTTAAGCAGGTCAACATTCACAAGGCCGCAGGGCCAGACAGATTACCAGGATGTGTACTCTGAGCATGCGCTGACCAACTGGCAAGTGTCTTCACTGACATTTTCAACATGTCCCTGACTGAGTCTGTAATACCAGCATGTTTCAAGCAGACCACCATAGTCCTTGTGCCCAAGAACACTAAGATAACCTGCCTAAATGACTACCGACCCGTAGCACTCACGTCTGAAGCAATGAAGTGCTTTGAAAGGCTGGTCATGGCTCACATCAACACCATTATCCCAGAAACCCTAGACCCACTCCAATTTGCATACCGCGCCAACAGATCCCCAGATGATGCAATCTCTATTGCACTCCACACTGCCCTTTCCCACCTGGACAAGAGGAACACCTACGTGAGAATGTTATTCATTGACTACAGCTCAGCGTTCAACACCATAGTGCCCTCAAAGCTCATCACTAAGATAAGGACCATGGGACTAAACACCTCCCTCTGCAATTGGATCATGGACTTCCTGATGGGCCGCCCCCAGGTGGTAAGGGTAGGTAGCAACACATTTGCCACGCTGATCCTCAACACGGGGGCCCCTCAGGGGTGCGTGCTCAGTCCCCACACACACCAAGACAAACATGAAGAGGACACGACAAAGCCTATTCCCCCTCAGGAGACTGAAAAGATTTGGCATGGGTCCTCAGATCCTCAAAAAGTTATACAGCTGCACCATCGAGAGCATCCTGACTGGTTGCATCACCGCCTGGTATGGCAACTGCTCGGCCTCCGACCGCAAGGCACTACAGAGGGTAGTGCGTACGGCCCAGTACATAACTGGGGCCAAGCTTCCTGCCATCCAGGACCTCTATACCAGGCAGTGTCAGAGGAAGGCCCTAAAAATTGTCAAAGACAGCCACCCTAGTCATAGTCTGTTCTCTCTGCTACAGCACGGCAAGCGGTACCGGAGCGCCAAGTCTAGGTCCAAAAGGCTTCTTAACAGCTTCTACCCCCCAAGGCATAAGACTCCTGAACAGGTAATCATGGCTACCCGGACTATTTGCATTGCATTTGCATGCAAATAATTATATATTTATATACAGTATATACCATATATAAATTATATAGAGCACCAGTCAAAGGTTTGGACACACTTACTAATTCCAGGGTTTTTCTTTCTTTATTCTATTTTCTACATTGTAGAATAATAGTGAAGACATCAAAACTATGAAATAACACAAAAAAAGTGTTACACTAATCAAATAAATATATATTTTTGAGATTCTTCAACGTAGCCACCCTTTGCCTTGATGACAGCTTTGCACACTCTTGGCATTCTCTCAACCAGCTTCAAGAGGAATGCTTTTCCAAAAGTCTTGAAGGAGTTCCCACATATGCTGAACACTTGTTGGCTGCTTTTCCTTCACTCTGCAGTCCAACTCATCCCAAACCATCTCAATTGGGTTGAGGTCGGGTGATTGTGGAGGCCAGGTCAACTGATGCAGCACTCCATCACTCTCCTTGCTAAAATAGCCCTTACACATTCTGGAGGTGTGTTGGGTCATTGTCCTGTTGAAAAACAAATGATAGTCCCACTAAGCCCAAACCAGATGGGATATCGAATCGCTGCAGAATGCTGTGGTAGCCATGCTGGTTAAGTGTGCCTTGAATTCTAAATAAATCACAGACAGTGTCACCAGCAAAGCACCCCCACACCATAACACCTCCTCCTCCATGCTTTACGGTAGGAAATACACATGCAGAGATCATCCGTTCACCCACACCGCGTCTCACAAAGACACGGCGGTTGGAACCAGAAATCTCCAATTTGGACTCCAGACCAAAGGACACATTTTCACCGGTCTAATGTCCATTACTCATGTTTCTTGGCCCAAGCAAGTCTCTTCTTCTTATTGGTGTCCTTTAGTAGTGGTTTCTTTGCAGCAATTCGACCATGAAGGCCTGATTCACACAGTCTCCTCTGAACAGTTGATGTTGAGATGTGTCTGTGTCACGTTCGTTTAATGACGGGACAGACCAAGGCGAAGCGTGATATACGTACATGTTTATTAAACCAATAAACACTTGACAAAACAAGAAACGAAACGTGAAGTCCAAGGTAGCACACACAACATACCTTACAAGGAACAAGATCCCACAACCCACTAGTGCCAATAGGCTGCCTAAGTATGATCCCCAATCAGAGATAACGAGCTACAGCTGCCTCTGATTGGGAACCACACCGGCCAACATAGATCTACACATAATAGATCGAAACATAGAAAACACCACAAAGAATATACACACCCTGACTCAACATATAAGAGTCCCCTGAGTCAGGGCGTGACAGTCTGTTACTTGAACTCTGTGAAGCATTTATTTTGGCTGCAATTTCTGAGCATAGTAACTCTAATGAATGTGTCCTCTGCAGCAGAGGAAACTCTGGGTCTTCCATACCTGTGGCGGTCCTCATGAGAGCCAGTTCCATCATAGCTCTTGATGGTTTTTGCGACTGCACTTGAAAAACTTTCAAAGTTCTTGACATTTTCCATATTGACTGACCTTCATGTCTTAAAGTAATGATGGACCGTCGTTTCTCTTTGCTTATTCAAGCTGTTCTTGCCATTATATGGACTTGGGCTTTTACCAAATAGGGCAATCTTCTGTATACCCCCCCTACCTTGTCACAACACAACTGATTGGCTCAAACGCATTAAGAAGGAAAGAAATTCCACAAATTAACTTTTAAGAAGGCACACCTGCTAATTGAAATGCATTCCAGGTGACTACCTCATGAAGCTGGTTGAGAGAATGCCAAGAGTGTGCAAAGCTGTCGTCAAGGCAAAGGGTGGCTATTTACTACATGATTCCATATGTGTTATTTCATAGTTTTGATGTCTTCACTATTATTCTACAATGTAGAAAATAGTAAAAAAAAATAAGATAAACCCTGGAATGAGTAGGTGTGTCCAAACGTTTGACTGGTACTGTAAATACAGTTGAAGTCGGAAGTTTACATACACTTAGGTTTGAATCATTAAAACTTGTTTTTCAACCACTCCACAAATTTCTTGTTAACAAACTATAGTTTTGGCAAGTCGGTTAGGACATCTACTTTGTGCATGACACAAGTAATTTTTCCAACAATTGTTTACAGACAGATTATTTCACTGTATCACAATTCCAGTGGGTCAGAAGATTACTTACACTAAGTTGACTGTGCCTTTAAACAGCTTGGAAAATTAGAAGCTTCTGATAGGCTAATTGACATCATTTGAGTCAATTGGAGGTGTACCTGTGGATGTATTTCAAGGCCTACCTTCAAACTCAGTGCCTCTTTGCTTGACATCATGGGAAAATCAAAAGAAATTAGCAAAGAGCTCAGAAAATAATTGTAGACCTCAACAAGTCTGTTTCATCCTTGGGAGCAATTTCCAAACGCCTGAAGGTACCACGTTCATCTGTACAAACAATAGTACGCAAGTATAAACACGAAGGGACCACACAGCCGTCATACCGCTCAGGAAGGAGACGCATTCTGTCTCCTAGAGATGAACGTACTTTGGTGCGAAAAGTGCAAATCAATCCCAGAACAACAGCACAGCACCTTGTGAAGATGCTGGAGGAAACAGGTACAAAAATATCTATATCCACAGTAAAATGCGTCCTATATCGACATAACCTGAAAGGCCGCTCAGCAAGGAAGAAGCCACTGCTCCAAAACCGCCATAAAAAAGCCAGAATACGGTTTGCAACTGCACATGGGGACAAAGATCGTACTTTTTGGAGAAATGTCCTCTGGTCTAATGAAACAAAAATAGAACTGTTTGGCCATAATGACCATCGTTATGTGTGGAGGAAAAAGGGGGTTGCTTGCAAGCCGAAGAACACCATCCCAACCGTGATGCACGGGGGTGGCAGCATCATGCTGTGGGGGTGCTTTGCTGCAGGAGGGACTGGTGCACTTCACAAAATAGATGGCATCATGTGGAAGGAAAATTATGTGGATATATTGAAGCAACATCTCAAGACATCAGTCAGGAAGTTAAAGCTTGGTCGCAAATGGGTCTTCCAGATGTACAATGACCCCAAGCATACTTCCAAAGTTGTGGCAAAATGGCTTAAGGACAACAAAGTCAAGGTATTGGAGTGGCCATCACAAAGCCCTGACCTCAATCTTATAGAACATTTGTGGGCAGAACTGAAAAAGCGTGTGCGAGCAAGGAGGCCTACAACCCTTAGTCAGTTACACCAGCTCTGTCAGGAGGAATGGGCCAAAATTCACCCAACTTATTGTGGGAAGCTTGTGGAAGGGTACCCGAAACGTTTGACCCAAGTTAAACAATTTAAAGGCAATGCTACCAAATACTAATTGAGTGTATGTAAACTTCTGACCCACCGGGAATGTGATGAAAGAAATAAAAGCTGAAATAAATAATTCTCTCTACTATTATTCTGACATTTCACATTCTTAAAATAAAGTGGTGATCCTAACTGACCTACGAATTTTTACTAGGATTAAATGTCAGGAATTGTGAAAAACTGAGTGTAAATGTATTTGGCTAAGGTGTATGTAAACTTCTGACTTCTGATTGATATCCATTTATGTGTCTTAAATGGAGACTGTTTCAGATAGTTCAGATTAGCCACAATGCATTTCCTCCTAGATCAGATGGATACCGTGGTTACCGTGCAAGCACTGCATACTGTACAGTAAACTATCAGAAACCACAGTAACACAACACGACCTTCACCTGAGCCCAGATCTGTCTGTGTACATTCCCATCACTCAGCACTTTTGTCAACTTTCCCCTCTATCATTTCCTCTCTCCCTATCGTTGTTCACAATAGTCCCTCATCACTCGTTCCTTGGAAGGGGAATGAGGTGGGGAATAGGAGGGGAGGGAAGGAGATGATTGAGTCTGACGCTAATATAAACCTATCTATTTCTCATCAGTACATCAGCGTGCAGGCTCTTCTGGAATCGCTCCAACTCTATCACACACATCACTACTCACAGGGCCCGCATTCGTAAAGCTCCTCAGAGTAGGAGTGCTGATCTGGGATCAGTTTTGCCTGACAGACTTTGCAGTCAGCAGTTTTTTCTTCCCAGTCATTGATATTTTATGTACAGTACAACACACATGCAGTACAATAACCAAACATATCCACTGTACCTATATTTACCTATACTGTATCACTATGCAGTAGTTCAGTGCATTACTGTGATTCATATATTGGCTGTAAATGACTATGTTTCACCTCCCTTAGATCTCACCTCAGTGGCACAATTACAGAGAAAAGCATTTGTGCTGTTTTACCAGTCATACTCAGAACGCCCCTGCATAGTACAAATCACCTCAGAGACTCCACGGGTCTCTTAACTCCCTAGATTGGCTGTTATCTGAGCAGACCCAATAAACTGCACTGAAAGCAGGTAGGAGAGAGCTGAGGCTGGGAGCTCCTTACCGTAAATAGGTTGAATATACAGTAGAGGTTTGTAGTGCAGGTTATTGGCCAGCTATACATCAATGCAGTAAATTGTGGTGTGCAAACTAAGTGTGTGCGTCCCAAATGATACCCTAGTAGTGCACCATAATATAGGGAATATGGTGCCATGTGGGATTCAGCCTAAGATTCCTGTCTGCACTCTCTTATGGCAATGGAGGATACAGTGAGCTCCAAAAGTATTGGGACAGCGACACATTTTTAGTTGTTTTGGCTCTGTACGCCAGCACTTTGGATTTTAAAGTTATACACTGACTATGAGGTTAAAGTGCAGACTGTCAGCTTTAATCTGAGGGTATTTTCATCCATATCGGGTGAACCGATTTGAAATTACATCACTTTTTGTACATAGTCCCTTCATTTTAGGAGACCAGAATTATTGGGCCATATTCACTTATGTGCATTAAAGTAGAAAAATGTTAAGTATTTGGTCCCATATTCATAGCACGCAATGACTACATCAAGCTTGTGACTCTACACATTTGTTGGATGCATTTGCTGTTTGTTTAAATTGTGTTTCAGATTATTTTGTGCCTAATATAAATTAATGGTAAATAATGTGTTGTGTCATTTTGGAGTCACTTTTATTGTAAATAAGAATATAATATGTTTCTAAACACTTCTATATTCATGTGGATGCTACCATGATTATGGATCATCCTGAATGAATTGTGAATAATGATGAGTGAGAAAGTTACAGACATACAAATATCATACCCCCAAGACATGCTAACCTCTCACCATTACAATAACAGGGAAGGTTAGCATTTTGGATGTGGGTATGATATTTGTGCGTCTGTAACTTTCTCACTCATCATTATTCATGATTCATTCAAGATTATCCATAATCATGATAGCAAGTCACTTATACAGGCCCAAGAACCACTGCCAATCTCCTCTGTAGTGGGACCACTGCCAAGTCAATGCTTATTGTCTGCATCCCAGGGCAGCAGCCAACGGGCCAACACCTCTCTCCCATGTGACAGACACTAGAGAGGAGGAACTCAAACACACCTCTTTCTTTCTGTATTGGTATGACTTGGTTCTTCAGACACACACTTTCTGACGCACAGACAGATACACACACTGTTCCTTCAAGCAGGAACAGAGACTTCTAGTTCTAGGTCGTTTTCAATGCCGGTTGAATTCATTTCCTGATAAGTGAACCACAACACAGAACATGTAATCTGAGAGGATTGGATTCATGGCCGGCAGACACACACACGCCTTTTTATATTTTTTGTATTTTGTTATTTTACTTTTATTTAACTAGGCAAGTCAGTTAAGAACAAATTCTTATTTACAATGACGGCCTACACCGGCCAAACCCGGACGACGCTGGGCCAATTGTGTGCAGCCCTATGGGACTCCCAATCACGGCCGGTTGTGATACGCCTGTGTGTCTATATTTACTTATCTTCTATACGGCTTGACTGACAACACATAGTCCCAGAGACTGACAACACATAGTCCCAGAGACTGACAACACATAGTCCCAGAGACTGACAACACATAGTCCCAGAGACTGACAACACATAGTTTGGAGGGCTTGCAGCACCAAGCTTGATTACAGGGTGTGGCTGTAGCAGGGTAACAGTAAACAAGGATTAGTACTGTCTCTGTTTAGGCCCCTTTTGGTTGGCTCCAGCGTACAGATCTAGGATCAGCTTCCCCCTGCCCCCAATCAACACTAACCATTAGTGGAGAAAATGCTGAACTGACTCAGGATCAGCATCTAGGGGCAACTTCACCCCACTCCTTTAGGTTGGGTGGTGGATGCAGGGGTAATAATGTGTCTAGGGCCCTGTGTTTTAGTAACCTGGTCACAGATTGGTTTGTGCTGTCTCGCCAACTCCTATAGTATAGTCGTTCTCGTGCTAAACATACATGACAATGTAATGTCTCTCAGAGGAGGCTACTGAGGGGAGGACGGCTCATAATAATGCTGGAATGGCGTGAATGGAATGGTATCAAAGCACGTTTTTTTGTTTTATATATATGTTTGATACCTTCCTTTCGTCCTCCCCTCAGCAGCCTCCATGATGTCTCTATACGGGGTTTTAGGGAGGTCCTCTTTCACTAGAACAGAGGCTTGGGGCGGGGATATCACTCTATCGCTTCTAGTGTAATTCTCTGGATCCACCACACACTTTGCATGGTAAAGGGAGGGGCTTAGACAACAGCTTAGATACAGAGATGAATGAATCCTAATCTGTTTAGATAACAGTCACTTTAGAGGCTGGTTTCTCTGACACAGGTTAAACCTAGTCCAGAACTAAAAAGCACATTTGAGTCCAGGATTAGGCTTCTATGTCTGGGAAACTGACCCCTAAAAGTCTAGCTGTTAGTGAAATAATAATGAAAAGATAAAAACCTTTATTTGAATTGTCTATGTGATACTCTATGTGCTGATGTTTGTAGTGTTGAATTTACTAGACTACCGGTGACAATTAGCTGGCTGGCTAAGTCATTCAATGTTAATTAATGTGCATGGTTCCTGTTAAATAAATGTAGTAAACGACGATGAAATGAATAAAAATCCACCATTATTTCTACACAGCTGTATTGATGTTATGTGTTCTGACTTCTTGTCTCATCGACAAAAGGTGGGATGTTTTAGACATTTGTAGTGATGAGGATCTTGTGTAAAATACCCGAAACATATAGTCATGTATGTTGTACCCCCACTCCCCAAACAAGGTCACACAACAAGGATTTAATTCATAGAAAAATAGTGCTCTTTATTATAAATTATTGAAATGTCATATAAATATAAATATGTGCAAAGTTTTTAGTTCCGCTTGCTTCTCTCTTTTTCTTCAGATGTCGTTCATGCTTCTACTGCAGCCAGTCACCTGGCTAGTCTAATGAATATCTTTATAAAAGACAGGAGAAAACATCTTTCCATGTTTCAGTCAGTCATGTAAACATTGTCTGGTTTTAAGCAAGAAAATAGAACAGGATAAACCTTAGATGCGCTCTTTGAGAGGAAGAGAGATTCTCAGATTTTAATACATTCAATAGCAAGCGATATCTGGTATCCTGTCTGTGGCACAAATACCACCATATTCATCTGGGAATATTTCCTATCCACTGAGGGCTTACCCTGACTCTATTTCGTCTTTATATAGTGATGCTATTATCTCAAGTTTAAAAGCAACCCCTCATTCATTTTTTTGTCATGCAAGTATTTGTTGTTCTGTCAATAAACCGTTTTGTTGGCGAGTTCAAGGCAGGTTTGGCATGTTCATATGAAAAGCCCTGCCAATGAACCAATCATTACACACATCATCAACACTTTAAGTCTCAAAGTTCATTTTCTCTATTCGGCCATTTGTGTGCTTTACACTTCTGTAACTTTGGGTCATAATTGGTTTGCAGTTCTGGCTTATTACAAATATTGACTCAAAGTGTGGTGTTGGAGGTGGTGATGGTGAATGTCCCCATTGGAACATGGGTTAGAATTCCTGTTGCTAGGCAGTTTCCTGGCAAGGCTGAGGCAGAGATCCCAGTTTTCCCAGAGGGGGACAAAAAGCTTGGCACTCCGACCAACGTGTTTAATACTTCCAGGCTCAGGGCTAATGTCCATGACTAATATCCAACAGCCAGCTAAAGACAGTCATTACAGCCAGTCCTGCTGTAATGGTTGAATGGATAGCAGAGGCTGGTGTGTGTGTCTCAGGCCGGTGCCGTGCCACAGCCAGACCCCATGGTTAGCAGCAGTGGGAATGTGTGCTTCATCAGAGGCATGAAGGCAGGCAAGATGCTGGCACAGAGCCTTCATAGACTGAAGAGAGAGAGCGGACCTTGGGAGGAAGTTATTAGTCATGCAGTGAGGTTGGAGTTGAGGTTGGGAAATAGTTATGTTGGGAAATAGTTATTTTCTGGTCCAATCGAAGGCCTGACTGACACACATCTGAACCAATTAGCAGCACGCCGACTGTCCGTTTAGCCTCTCAATGAACCACTCCTCCTCTCTCTCTCTCTCTCTCTCCTTCTCGCTCCTTCTCTCTCGCGCTCTCTGTCTGTCTTTCTCTCTTTCTCCCTGCATGAATGAGAGACTGGAAAGTCTGATGACGACGCCCACTTCTTTTCTTTTGGTTGGCAGCCTGTTGAGAGTGACTGGCTGATGGTGGACCAGTATAGCTCTACTCCTCATGGTAACGTTTCATCACTCCTGGGCTTGGGAGGTAGCTACAGTCCAGCCCTAGTGAGAACCACATCACCAAGCATCTTCTTCTTCCTCTCTCAGACTGACTGGCTGCTACCTTCCCCTCTGCCTCTTCACCCTGATGTGGGTGAACTATCCCTTTAAGACACAGATAAAGACAGTCATATTTCCCCCCCAGTTCTGCGGGGTACTGCCACACTGTCTCTCACAACGACCCAAGTCCCCTTCATAACACCTTAATCAAGTCTGATGCCCATCAGGGGCACTACATGTCCAGAGAGTGCCCTAGATGGGCGCGTCGTACTCCTGCAGGAACTCTTTGAGTGGGTGGGGAAGCTGGTCCCGTTTGCTGGATATGTCTAGGTGTCCGTTGACCGTTTTCCTACATAGGTGCTGCAGGCTGGACATAGTGGAGGAGAAAGGTTTGAGGAGCTCCAGAGGGATCTTCTCACCTCCAGAGTAGATGTAGTAGGAGGCATTCCCTCCCCTCGTATTCCCTGCCAATGAAGCCCCTTTGGTGGGTGGCATGTAGTGGTGGACCAGCTTGAGCACGCAGTCGAAGCGGGGCACAGCCTGCATGCTCTTGGGGTCCGTCTGGAGTAAAAAGGACCCAGAGTCACACTGGATGCGCAGGTTCTTGGTGCCAGACACCGTCTTGACGCTGAGCGTGAAGAAGTGTCGGTTGTCGGAGCTGTCGCGGATCAGGAAGGTGCCGACGGGCTCGGCGGCCAGCATGGCGTTGGCCTCCTTGCCGTTGATGGAGCCCCAGTAGAAGCCGCTCTCCTGGAGCTTGTGCAGGGTGGTGATGACGAGCTGGTACTGCACCTTGGAGCTGAAGGTCTTGTAACGGTGAGGCAGCCGCATGGTGGTGTCGAAGGGGCTGCTGCTCATGACGGAGTCAAACTTGCTGTGGGTTACCATGGCGCTGCGCACCGCGTCTTTGCGACCTGTCTGGTGAGCACTGGGCACCACACAGACAGCAGAAGACTAGAAGGAGGAGGTCGGGGAGTAGAGGTCACGAATCCCCCTACAGAGGTCAAGGCCCTTTAGTTCTGTTGTTGTTGTGTCTGGAGAGGATAGTCCTGGAGATAAAGCAGAGAAAATCATCAGTATCAAAAGTATCTGCTCAGAGTGGAGTGACTTGGTCATTGAGTGGACCTCAGGGCATTGGGCAATATGATCCAAAGAACTGACGTTTAGTTTCGAGTTTATCAACTCAAGATATCCAGTTCTATCATTTTAATTATAGAAATACATAACAGTCGATAAAAGGTTTATTTATAGTGTAATTGTTTTAGGATTAAGAATAATCTAATACTCCTCAACCCATGTAGGGCTCAGGCAAAGATGATGCTTTAATTTTTATTTCAAATATTATAATTAAAATTCTCTGGTTACATAGTGGAAAAATTTTACCAATGAGGCCCTGGCTATTTTTTGTCCTGTCGCGGACTATTGAGAACCACACGAAGTAATAAGATTCGACACTACTCATGTTGCTATCGTCACTCCAATTACGCACTGCTACATGATTTATAACCATATTATTTACGACAAATCGCCTATATGGCTATTGTATGTGAAAGGTGAAAGTGAAAACATTATATTTCAGTAGAAGAATAGAAGTGATTTGCAATTAGGCTACCGTGTGCTCTGTCCTACTAATTTACAGGAAAGTAGTTTTTTTATCTATGCCCTCGGGCTCAGTCACGGCGGTCAGTTCCAGTAATGTCGAGCAGCCTGGTGAGCGGAATCCTTCAACTGTTGCGTCATTTTACATACAAAAATCTCATGAAAAAAATCGCTAATGTATTATAATGATACATTGTCTTCGCCTTTGCTACTTTTAAACTATATCATGTCTTATTTCTTACCTTTTACGGTTTCTCTCTGTACACTTGGCGCTTTGAAAGTTTATCCAATTGCTTCAATCCCTTGAGCATATTTGTTTCCTTGAGCTTGATGTCTTGTGTTGTTCAAATTGTAACAATTGTATCCTTGCTGATGTGCAATGTCGTTTACAGTGCCAGTTTTGTACTTTGTCTGTGTTCTACATTGGACTGACTAGACATCGATCGTACATCAGTTGCCTCTTTATGAACACTAAGCGCTAGCGAGTAGCGCCCATAACGTGTCGGGAGGCTCCACCCCCTTTGTTTTCCAGTAAGGGCCTCTTGGCAGATTGTCAGTAAGAAATAGTTTGATTCCTGGTATTCAACAGAGAAGTCCTCCCCTCCCCCGCTATTCCTCCAAAATGAAGTTATGGAGTTCAAAGCAATAACTTTTCCTGCAGCGAATTGCATGTAAAAACGGTCTGTTACCGCCATATTGTATTAGCTTTGCTGGTAATAGTAATGTTATTATAATGCACTAATTGCATTATAATACCACTATATATTTAGCATGTTATAAACATTCTAAGGTAATCAATATGTCCAACCTATTGGTTTGCAGAAAAGGCCTATATAGTGAAAAATACATCTAAAAAAAACAACATTTTAAGGTGTTGCTATCGTGATCTGATACATTTTACGTTTTAAGAAGTACTTTAATTAATCCGAGCACTATTGACAGTGGTTGGTAAATGGGCCTCCTGGTAGAATAGACAGAACACGGAGATGCAAGCTGTTCCTCTCTGGCAGCGGCTGAATGCTATGCCAGTGCCCCGTAGAGGCTGTTCCCCTCTGGCAGCGGCTGAATGCTATGCCAGTGCCCCGTAGAGGGCGCCAATATGTTTTGATTGGACAGTTCGAGCTTTATAGGCACATTTATAACTTTATTATAGGGACATAGTTTCTTTGGAAATGGCTGTCACTTTCTTTAGAACTGGCAACATTTTTACATCCCTTTGCTTTTCATAGACTACTATCCTACATTTACATGTTAGTCATTTAGCAGACGCTCTTATCCAGAGCGATTTACATGCGCAATTAGGGTTAAGTGCCTTGCTTAAGGGCACATCGACAGATTTTTCACCTAGTCGGCTCGGGGATTAGAACCAGCGACCTTTCGTTTACTGGCACAACGCTCTTACACACTAAGCTACCTGCCGCCCTATATCCTATACAGCTTAGTTATCATGGCAAGATCCCAACTGAACAGATGGCTTTATGAGATCTTTGGACCAAGTTACGACATGCTCACACTGCTCATAGACATGTCCATTTCATTCTTAATATCATTTGAATCATTAAATCAAAGTATACATTTGAACGAAAGGAGTTGGGAAATTCGGGACATTACAGGAAGATGTAAATATGTAATAGCTAATCACAAAACAAAAAAACAGTGACACTAAACTCCCGTAGAGTAAATCACATGATCTACATTTTGTTGTGTAAGATGTTGACCTAGCGGAGTGTATTCTAGTTGTGTCCGAAATGGCACCCTAGTACTTTAGACTAGGATCAATAGGGCTCTGGTCAAAAGCAGTCACATCAAATCAAATTGTATTTGTCACATGCGCCGAATACAACAGGTGTAGATATTACAGTGAAATACTTACTTACAAACCCTTAACCAACAATGCAGTTAAGAAAAAAAAGTGTTGAGTAAAAAATAAATAAGTAAAAAATAAATGAAAGAGCAGCAGTAAAATAACAGTAGTGAGGCTATATACAGGGGGTACCGGTACAGAGTCAATGTGTGGGGGCACAGGTTAGTCCAGGTAATTGAGGTCATATGTACATGTAGGTAGAGTTAAAGTGGACGACATAGAGAATAGGGTGTCATTTGGGATGCAGACCTAGTGTTACACTCCCTGTCTCCATGTACTGTAATGTGTGACTTGTTCCCTACTCATCATCCTCTGTTTCTCCCTTCCTGCTTACTCATCAGAGATCTGACTGACACAAGCCCTGGGGATGGGTAGGTAGATTAACCCAGGGTATAACCAGCCAGGCTAGGGTAAGGAAGGTGGTTCAATGGTGAGTAACCTTGCCAGAGAGATCTGAAGAGTTGCATTGGCTCCCCAAAGTAATGCAGAGGCATTAACTCAGAGGGCTACTTACTGTCTTGTGGCATGCAGGAGACCTGGGTTCAAACTCTGGTGTGACCAGGCCAGGTTTCCACCACTCCCTGCCATCTCACCCACCTCAATGTCCCCACTCTAATATTAATCAGCCCAGGGAGGGAAGACACCAGACAGAGAGAGAGAGAGAGAGAGAGAGAGAGAGAGAGAGCGAGAGAGAGAGAGAGAGAGAGAGAGAGAGAGAGAGAGAGAGAGAGAGAGAGAGAGAGAGAGAGAGGGGTAGGGCCCCCAAAAGACTAGGCCCAGCACTGGCAGGGGGGATGACGCCATAACGGCACAGCTAATAATAAGCTTTGGAGAGAGCCAGCTGTGTCTATAGAGGTGAGTCAGGTGCCTGGTGATTCAGATCAGACCTCTAGGTTGGGTGACTAGGTATATGTCCTAAATGGCACCCTATTCAAGTGCACTACTTTTGACCAGAGCCCTATGGGTCCTGGTCAAAATAAGTGCACAACATAGGGAATAGGGTGCCATTTGGGTCTCAGTCTAGGGGGGGGAAGCAGCCAGTAAGACAACTCCACTGGATTCCACTTGTTTTCCAGAAAACCCTGTTGTGTCATCAGTGTGAGACAGGCACACGGCTGGTTACTGGGCCCTCCTGGGGGAAGAATGGATGTGAATAGAGAGAAGTGGTGGTGAGTTAGCCCAACCAGGAAAGAGGAAGTCATAGGAACTCATCACACAGCCAGGCTAGAGATCTCATTGGCTTAGACACCTGGCAGACGTCAAAGAAGCCATCAAATTGTAGCCTACACCGACACCAGAACATATTGAATTCAAATGAAAACCAAATGAGTTTATTTAAAGTGCATTATCACATTCTTCTTCAGTTTAAAGAGTAAATCATAATTTTTACAATCTAGGCTGAGAGGAATTAATTTTTAAACATTGAAAGAAATGAGTTAAACAGCGGGGTGGAGGATGACACACAATACAAGTTCCGCAATGATTCATTGTCTGTCTGCCAACAACTATGGTCTGTGTGTACTTAAACTGGAGCGTAGTGGTCAGATATCTGGTCAGTCCGGGGTCAGCATGGCCTGTCTACTGCTAACTGACCTGTAACTGTGACTGCCTGCTCTCCTCTGTTGTTCCTGTGTGCTCTCTGAGCATTTGGCAGGACATCTTAAGCACAGGGTGAGAGGCTTGGCTGGGTAGACACACACGTACGCAAGCACATATTAACACACAAACATTACATTTACATTTTAGTTATTTAGCAGACACTCTTATCCAGAGCAACTTACAGTTAGTGAGTGCATACATTTTCATACTGCTCCCCTGTGGGAAACGAACCCACAAACCTGGTGTTGCAAGCGCCATGCTCTACCAACTGAGCTACAGGGGACTAACATGCACGTGCGCGTACACACACACACACGTATACACACACACACATAAAGTATTTAGTCAGCCACCAATTGTGCAAGTTCTCCCACTTAAAAAGATGAGAGAGGCCTGTAATTTTCATCATAGACAAATTGAGATTTTTTTTTTCTCCAGAAAATCACATTGTAGGATTTTTAATGAATTTATTTGCAAATTATGGTGGAAAATAAGTATTTGGTCACCTACAAACAAGCAAGATTTCTGGCTCTCACAGACCTGTAACTTCTTCTTTAAGAGGCTCCTCTGTCCTCCACTCGTTACCTGTATTAATGGCACCTGTTTGAACTTGTTATCAGTATAAAAGACACCTGTCCACAACCTCAAACAGTCACACTCCAAACTCCACTATGGCCAAGACCAAAGAGCTGTCAAAGGACACCAGAAACAAAATTGTAGACCTGCACCAGGCTGGGAAGACTGAATCTGCAATAGGTAAGCAGCTTGGTTTGAAGAAATCAACTGTGGGAGCAATTATTAGGAAATGGAAGACATACAAGACCACTGATAATCTCCCTCGATCTGGGGCTCCACGCAAGATCTCACCCTGTGGGGTCAAAATGATCACAAGAACGGTGAGCAAAAATCCCAGAACCACACGGGGGGACCTAGTGAATGACCTGCAGAGAGCTGGGACCAAAGTAACAAAGCCTACCATCAGTAACACACTACGCCGCCAGGGACTCAAATCCTGCAGTGCCAGACGTGTCCCCCTGCTTAAGCCAGTACATGTCCAGGCCCGTCTGAAGTTTGCTAGAGTGCATTTGGATGATCCAGAAGAGGATTGGGAGAATGTCATATGGTCAGATGAAATCAAAATATAACTTTTTGGTAAAAACTCAACTCGTCGTGTTTGGAGGACAAAGAATGCTGAGTTGCATCCAAAGAACACCATACCTACTGTGAAGCATCATGCTTTGGGGCTGTTTTTCTGCAAAGGGACCAGGACGACTGATCCGTGTAAAGGAAAGAATGAATGGGGCCATCTATCGTGAGATTTTGAGTGAAAACCTCCTTCCATCAGCAAGGGCATTGAAGATTAAACGTGGCTGGGTCTTTCAGCATGACAATGATCCCAAACACACCGGCCGGGCAACGAAGGAGTGGCTTCGTAAGAAGCATTTCAAGGTCCTGGAGTGGCCTAGCCAGTCTCCAGATCTCAACCCCATAGAAAATCTTTGGAGGGAGTTGAAAGTCCGTGTTTCCCAGCGACAGCCCCAAAACATCACTGCTCTAGAGGAGATCTGCATGGAGGAATGGGCCAAAATACCAGCAACAGTGTGTGAAAACCTTGTGAAGACTTACAGAAAACGTTTGACCTGTGTCATTGCCAACAAAGGGTATATAACAAAGTATTGAGAAACGTTTGTTATTGACCAAATACTTATTTTCCACCCTAATTTGCAAATAAATTCATTAAAAATCCTACAATGTGATTTTCTGGATTTCTTTTCCTCATTTTGTCTGTCATAGTTGACGTGTACCTATGATGAAAATTACAGGCCTCTCTCATCTTTTTAAGTGGGAGAACTTGCACAATTGGTGGCTGACTAAATACTTTTTTCCCCCACTGTATACACACACACACACACACGTACAGATACACACACACACACAGACATTAGACAAGTCTGTATTCTAGTCTCATCAAACAGTCACCCAGGTTTGTAGTATGACTTAACCAGAGTGGATGAGTTACACTAAACAAATATAGCCTAAGGTTTTCCAGTAGTACCTTAGAGTACTATTTACTATCCGCCCTCTCCAAACCTTGAAGTGGAGTGACTTGAAGTGGAGTGACTTGAAGTGGAGTGACTTGAAGTGGAGTGACTTGAAGTGGAGTGACCTTTCCTATAGGAGAGGATAGGATGAGGTTTTGTGACTATTTGGTGGTCTGAAACATTCCGTTTCAGGGGGAAAGCAGCTGCTTCATACTGAATAGGCTTTCCCACTGACACAGAGACAAGCTTCCTGTAAATCCATTTGTCGGGCAGGAAAAAGGGGGATGAAAGGCGGCAGAGTTTGATTTAACTGTAAGATAATAAATATGTTAAGAGCTTTTTCAATGCTACTTTTCATGAGATTATCTGTGGCATTGCCCTTTGCGAAGAAAGGCAGAGCTTTCAATATTTAGACAGCTGGATACGCTGAAGGTTTCAACTCAGGTTGAGGCTACATGTTCAACACTAGGAAATGCTATTTGCTGAAACTCCTCTTAGGCCCACAGAAGCGGTTACATTTTTTATTTTATTTTATTTAACCTTTATATAACCAGGTAAGCCAGTTGAGAACAAGCTCTCATTTACAACTGCGACCTGGCCAAGATAAAGCAAAGCAGTGCGATAAAAACAACAACAACACAGAGTTACATATGGAATAAACAAAAGGTACAGTCAATAACACAATAGAAAATCTATATACAGTGTGTGCAAATGTAGTAAGTTATGGAGGTAAGGCAATAAATAGGCCATAGTGCAAAATAATTACAATGTAGTATTAACACTGGAGTGATAGATGTGCAGAAGATGATGTGCAAATAGAGATACTGGGGTGCAAATTAGCAAAATAAATAACAATGTAAATAACAATATGGGAATGAGGTAGTTGGGTGGGATAATTACAGATGGGCTGTGTACAGGTACAGTGATCGGTAAGCTGCTCTGACAACTGATGCTTAAAGTTAATGAGGGAGATAAGTGTCTCCAGCTTCAGAGATTTTTGTAGTTCGTTCTAGTAATTTGCAGCAGAGAACTGGAAGGAATGGCGGCCAAAGGAGGTGTTGGCTTTGGGGATGACCAGTGAGATATACCTGCTGGAGCGCATACTACGGGTGGGTGTTGCTATGGTGACCAATGAGCTAAGATAAGGCGGGGATTTGCCTAGAAGGGATTTATAGATGACCTGGAGCCAGTGGGTTTGGCGACGAATATGTAGTGAGGGCCAGCCAACGAGAGCGTACATGTCACAATGATGGGTAGTATATGGGCCTTTGGTGACAAAACGGATGGCACTGTGATAGACTACATTCAATTTGCTGAGTTGAGTGTTGCTATTTTGTAAATGACATCGCCGAAGTCAAGGATCGGTAGGATAGTCCGTTTTACGAGGGCATGTTTAGCAGCATGAGTGAAGGAGGCTTTGTTGCGAAACAGGAAGCCGATTCTAGATTTAACTTTGGATTGGAGATGCTTAATGTGAGTCTGGAAGGAGAGTTTACGGTCTAACCAGACACCTAGGTATTTGTAGTTGTCCACATATTCTAAGTCAGACCCGCCGAGAGTAGTGATTCTAGTCGGGCGGGCGGGTGCAAGCAGCTTTCGATTGAAGAGCATGCATTTAGTTTTACTAGCGTTTAAGAGCAGTTGGAGGCCACGGAAGGAGTGTTGTATGGCATTGAAGCTTGTTTGGAGGTTTGTTAACACAGTGTCCAATGAAGGGCCAGATGTATACAAATTGGTGTCGTCTGCGTAGAGGTGGATCTGAGAGTCACCAGCAGCAAGAGCGACATCATTGATATACACAGAGAACAGAGTCGACCCGAGAATTGAACCCTGTGGCACCCCCATAGAGACTGCCAGAGGTCCAGACAACAGGCCCTCCGATTTGACACATTGAACTCTATCTGAAAAGTAGTTGGTGAACCAGGCGAGGCAGTCAGTTGAGAAACCAAGGCAATTTAGTCTGCCAATAAGAATGCGGTGATTGACAGTGTCAAAAGCCTTGGCCAGGTCGATGAAGACGGCTGCACAGTACTGTCTTTTACCAATCGCAGTTATTATATTGTTTAGGACCTTGAGTGAGGCTGAGGTGCACCCATGACCAGCTCGGAAACCAGATTGCATAGCGGAGAAGGTACGGTGGGATTCGAAGTGGTCAGTGATCTGTTTGTTAACTTGGCTTTCAAATACTTTCGAAAGGCAGGGTAGGATGGATATAGGTCCGTAACAGTTTGGATCTAGAGTGTCACCCCCTTTGAAGAGGGGGATGACTGTGGCAGCTTTCCAATCTCTGGGGATCTCAGACGATACGAAATAGAGGTTGAACAGGCTAGTAATAGGGGTTGCCACAATTTTGGCGGCTAATTTTAGAAAGAAAGGGTCCAGATTGTCTAGCCCAGCTGATTTGTAGGGGTCAATATTTTGCAGCTCTTTCAGGACATCAGCTATCTGAATTTGGGTGAAGGAGAAGCAGGGGTGGTATGGGCAAGTTGCTGGGAGGAGGTGCTTTTATTCTCCATGGACTTTACAGTGTCCCAAAACCTTTTGAAGTTAGTGCTACAGGATGCACATTTCTGTTTGAAAAAGCTAGCCTTTGATTTCCTAACTGATTGTGTATATTGGTTCCTGACTTCCCTGAAAAGTTGCATATCGCGGGGGCTGTTCGATGTTAATACAGTACGCCACAGGATGTTTTTGTGCTGGTCAAGGGCGGTCAAGTCTGGGGTGAACCAGGGGCTATATCTGTTCTTAGTTATTAATTTTTTGAATGGGGCATGCTTATTTAAGATGGAGAGGAAAGCACTTTTGAAGAACATCCAGGCATCCTCTACTGACGGAATGAGATCAATATCCATCCAGGATACCTGGGCCAGGTCAATTAGAAAGGCCTGCTCGCCGAAGTGTTTTAGGGAGCGTTTGACAGTGATGAGGGGTGGTCGTTTGACTGCGGACCCATTACGGACGCAGGCAATGAGGCAGTGATCGCTGAGATCCTGGTTGAAGACAGCGGAGGTGTATTTAGAGGGTCAATTAGTCAGGATGATATCTACGAGGGTGCCCATGTTTACGGATTTAGGGTTATACCTGGTAGGTTCCTTAATAATTTGTGTGAGATTGAGGACATCTAGTTTAGATTGTAGGAAGGCCGGGGTGTTAAGCATATCCCAGTTTAGGTCACCAAGCAGTACGAACTCTGAGGATAGATGGGGGGCAAGCAATTCACATATGGTGTCCAGGGCACAACTGGGGGCTGAGGGGGGTCTGTAGCAAGTGGCAACAGTGAGAGACTTATTTCTGGAAAGGTGGCTTTTTAGAAGTAGAAGCTCAAACTGTTTGGGCACAGACCTGTCACGGATACGGCCGAGGCTGCCCCTCCTCCTCGTGCGTAATTGTTCTTTGTTACGTCGGCTGTTGAGCTGTTGTTTTTGCTCTTCCCTGCGTGGAGGGTTTGCTGTGTTTACTTGGAGTCAAGTAAAGCCATTTATTCTCAGTTCTGTGTCCTGCGCCTGATTCCGTTTCCCCACTGCACCCAAGACGCTGACAGAATCACGCACCCGTTATGGAGTCAGCAGGCACGCCCGATCCCAGCGCTTCGGTGGAGGAACGCATCCACCAGCACGCGACCATGCTGCAATGGCTAGGCTCGGCTCTGGATCAAGTGATCTACACCATGGATCGATGGGAGAGAGTTGGGTTTTCTACACCTCCTCCTTCGCCGATTTCTCTTCCATCCAGATCCTCAACCCCTGGGTCCAGTGGTCTTCGGTTCTCGCTCCCGAGGGAATACGATGGGACAGCTGCCGGGTGTAAGGGTTTCCTGCTCCAGGTGGAACTTTACCTGGCCACCATCCACCCGGCTCCCTCGGGATACGAGAGCGTGTCCGCCCTCATCTCCTGTCTGTCGGGCAGAGCCCTGGAATGGGCCAACGCGGAGTGGGGTGGAATAGACGCTGAGTCCGTTCGTTATGAGGACTTTACCCGCCGTTTCCGGGCAGTATTCGATCATCCGCCTGAGGGGAGAGCGGCGGGGGAGCGTCTGTTTCACCTCAGCCAGGGAATGAGGAGCGCACAGGAATACGCCCTGGATTTCAGGACACTGGCAGCCAGCGCGGGATGGAACGAGAGGGCCCTGATTGATCACTACCGATGCAGTCTACGGGAGGACGTTCGTCGGGAGCTGGCCTGCAGGGACACTAATCTTAACCTGGACCAGCTGGTAGATTTATCGATCCGGCTGGATAACCTGTTGGCTACCCGTGGACGTCCAGATCAGGGTCCGTCCAGTCCATCCCCCAGCACTTCCCAGTCCACACCTATGGAGCTTGGAAGTGCTGATGCGGAGAGACCGAGCAAGGGGGTGGTCTCCTGCACCAACTGTGGCCGCAGAGGACACACTGCGGGCCGGTGCAGGAGAAGACCCTCATGGAATCGAGGCAGCAGGCAGGGTTCTGGGGGACCATCCCAGGTGAGTAAGCACCCAACTCACCCAGAGCTCCCTGTTGCTCACATGATGATTAATGTTATTTTCCCTGAGTTTTCTCCACATTCCCAGAATAGGGCGCTCGTAGATTCCGGCGCAGCTGGGAATTTCATGGACAGATTGGTTGCGCATAGATTAGGGATTCCTATATTGCCGTTAGATGTGCCCTTCCCTATACGTGCCCTAGATAGTCGCCCATTAGGGTCAGGTATGGTTAGGGAGGTCACAGCTCCACTTCGGATGGAGACACAGGGGGGTCATGAGGAGAGAATTAGTCTCTTCCTTATTGATACCCCTGCGTTTCCCGTGGTGCTGGGCCTTCCCTGGCTAGCCACCCATGACCCCAGTATTTCGTGGCAACAGAGGGCTCTTAAGGGATGGTCACCTCAGTGCTCGGGAAGGTGTGTAGGTAGTCCGTAGGGGCAACCACAGTGGAGAGTCCAAACCATGTCTCCCCAATGCACATTCCCTCAGAATATGCCGATTTGGCTCTCGCCTTCTGTAAAAGGAAGGCAACTCAATTACCACCCCATCGAAGAGGGGAGTGTGCAATAGATCTCCGTGAGGGTGCTGCACTTCCCAGGAGTCATGTGTATCCTCTGTCACAGGAGGAGACGGTGGCTATGGAAACATATGTCACCGAATCTCTGGGACAGGGATACATTCGGCCCTCCACTTCCCCTGCCTCCTCGAGTTTCTTTTTTGTGAAGAAAAAGGATGGAGGTTTACGCCCGTGCATTGACTATCGAGGTCTAAATCAGATAACCGTAAAATACAGCTATCCTCTTTTTCTCATTGCTAGTATGACGGAGTCATTGCACGGGGCACGCTTCTTCACAAAATTGGACCTCAGGAGCGTGTACAATCTGATCCGTATCCGGGAGGGGGACGAGTGGAAGACGGCATTTAGTACCACCTCTGGTCACTATGAGTACCTCGTCATGCCGTACGGGTTGATGAATGCTCCCTCAGTCTTTCAATCCTTTGTCGATGAGATTTTCAGGGACCTGCATGAACAGGGTGTAGTGGTGTATATATATGATATTCTCACATACTCCGCTACACGCGACGAGCATGTGTCCCTGGTGCGCAAGGTGCTTGGTAGACTGTTGGAGCATGACCTGTACGTTAAGGCTGAGAAATGTCTGTTCTTCAGACAGTCCGTCTCCTTCTTAGGATACCGCTTGTCAGAGTCAGGGGTCGAGATGGAGTGTGACCGCATTTCAGCCGTGCGTAATTGGCCGACTCCTACCACGGTAAAGGAGGTGCAGCGATTTTTGGGTTTTGCCAACTACTACCTGAGATTTATCTGGGGCTTTGGCCAGGTAGCAGCTCCCATAACCTCTTTGCTAAAGGGCGGTTCGGTGCGCCTGCAGTTGTCAGCAGAGGCGAACAGGGCTTTTGGTCAGCTGAAGGCGTTGTTCACCACGGCTCCCGTGCTGGCTCATCTGGATCCGTCCTTGCAATTCATAGTCGAGGTGGACGCGTCCGAGGCGGGGATAGGAGCTGTACTGTCTCAGCGCTCGGGTACGCCTCCCAAACTCCGCCCCTGTGCTTTCTTCTCGAAGAAGCTCAGCCCGGCGGAGCAAAACTACGACGTGGGGGATCGGGAGCTGTTAGCTGTTGTGAAAGCTCTTAAGGTGTGGAGACATTGGCTTGAGGGGGCTAAACACCCTTTTCTCATTTTGACTGACCACCGCAATCTGGAGTACATTCGGGCAGCGAGGAGACTGAATCCTCGTCAGGCAAGGTGGGCCATGTTTTTCATGCGTTTTGTGTTCACCCTATCGTATAGACCAGGTTCCCAGAATGCTAAGGCAGATGCTCTGTCCCGGCTATATGACTCAGAGGATCGGACCAGGGAGCCTACTCCCATACTTCCGGCTTCTTGTCTGGTGGCGCCGGTGGTATGGGAGGTTGACGCGGACATCGAGCGGGCGTTACGCACGGAGCCCACTCCCCCCCAGTGTCCAGTGGGTTGTGCGTACGTTCCGTCCGAGGTTCGCGATCGTTTTATTTATTGGGCTCACACGTCACCTTCTTCTGGCCATCCTGGCATTGGTCGGACAGTGCGCTGTCTTAGTGGGAAGTACTGGTGGCCCACTTTAGCTCAGGACGTGAGGGTTTATGTTTCTTCCTGTTCGGTGTGCGCTCAGTGCAAGGCACCTAGACACCTTCCCAGAGGTAAATTACAACCTCTCCCCGTTCCACAGCGGCCGTGGTCATACCTATCAGTGGACTTTGTTACAGATCTTCCTCCGTCACAGGGTAACACCACGATCCTGGTCGTTGTGGATCGGTTTTCTAAGTCCTGTCGTCTCATTCCTTGCCCGGTCTCCCTACTGCCCTACAGACCGCAGAGGCCCTGTTCACACACGTCTTCCGGCACTACGGGGTGCCTGAGGATATAGTGTTTGATCGGGGTCCCCAGTTCACATCGAGGGTCTGGAAGGCTTTTATGGACCATCTGGGGGTCTCGGTCAGCCTGACCTCAGGTTTTCACCCCGAGAGTAATGGGCAGGTGGAGAGAGTAAACCAGGATGTGGGTAGGTTTCTGAGTTCGTATTCCCAGGACCGGCAGGGGGATTGGTCAGTTTACATCCCCTGGGCAGAAATGGCACAAAATTCCCTCCGCCACTCCTCCACTGACCTGTCTCCCTTTCAGTGTGTACTAGGTTACCAGCCGGTCCTGGCACCGTGGCATCAGAGCCAGATCGAGGCTCCTGTGGTGGATGAATGGGTTCGGCGCTCGGAGGAGACATGGAACGCAGCCCATGTACGCCTGCAAAGGGCGATTAGGAGACAGAAGGCGAGTGCCGACCGCCACCGCAGTGAGGCTCCGGTTTATGCACCGGGGGACCGGGTCTGGCTCTCGACCCGAAACCTGCCCCTTCGCCTGCCCTGCCGGAAGCTGGGTCGGCGGTTTGTGGGGCCCTTTAAAGTCCTGAGGAGGTTGAACGAGGTTTGTTATAGGTTACAGCTCCCCCCTTATTACCGTATTAACCCCTCGTTCCATGTGTCTCTCCTCAGGCCGGTGGTAGCTGGTCCACTCCAGGAGTCCGAGGTGCGGGAGGTTCCTCCGCCCCCATTTGACATTGAGGGGGCACCGGCGTACTCGGTCCGTTCCATCATGGATTCGAGGCGTCGGGTTGGAGGCCTGAAGTATCTTGTGGAGTGGGAGGGGTACGGCCCGGAGGAACGGAGCTGGGTTCCCAGGAGGGACATCCTCGATCCCTCCTTGTTAAGGGAGTTCCATCGTCGTCATCCGACTCGCCCTGCTCCGCGTCCTCCTGGCCGTCCCCGAGGCCGGTGTCGCTGGAGCCGCGCGTCGGGGGGGGGGGTACTGTCACGGATACGAGGCTGCCCCTCCTCCTCGTTCAGGCAGGCTTCGGCGGTCGTCGTCACCAGAGTACTAGCTGCCACCGATCGATGTTTCTGTGTCTCACTAGTTCTGTCTGTATTGTTCACACCTGTTACTCATTAGGCTTATTAGTTTCCCTATATTACCTCTGTTTTCCCTCCTGAGTGTGTGCGTGATTGTTCTTTGTTACGTCGTCTGTTGAGCTGTTGTTTTTGCTCTTCCCTGCGTGGAGGGTTTGCTGTGTTTACTTGGAGTCAAGTAAAGCCATTTATTCTCAGTTCTGTGTCCTGCGCCTGATTCCGTTTCCCCACTGCACCCAGACGCTGACAAGACCTGGATAGTATGATAGAGCTCTGCAGGCTATCTCTATAGTAGATTGCAACTCCGCCCCCTTTGGCAGTTCTATCTAGATGGAAAATGTTGTAGTTCGGGATGGACATTTCTGAATTTTTGGTGGCCTTCCTAAGCCAGGATTCAGACACTGCTAGAACATCAGGGTTGGCAGAGTGTGCTAACGCAGTGAATAACTCAAACTTGGGGAGGAGGCTTCTGATGTTAACATGCAAGAAACCAAGGCTTTTACGGTTACAGAAGTCAACAAATGATAGCGCCTGGAGAGTAGGAGTGATACTGGGGGGCTACAGGGCCTGGGTTAACCTCTACATCACCAGAGGAACAGAGGAGGAATATAATAAGTATATGGCTAAAGGCTTTAAGAACTGGTCTTCTAGTGCGTTGGGTACAGAGAATAAACGGGGCAGATTTCCGGGTGTTGTAGAATAGATTCAGGGCATTATGTACAGACAAGGATATGGAAGGATATGAGTACAGTGGAGGTACACCTAAGCATTGGGTAACGATGAAAGAGATAGCATCACTGGAGGTACCGATTGAGCCGGTCTCCGCGTGTATGGGGGGTGGGACAAAGAAGCTATCTGAGGCAGGATGAGCGGGACTGGGGGCTTTACAGTGAAATAGTACAATAACAACTAACCCAAACAGCAATAGGCTAGGCATATTGACATGGGAAAGAGGCATAATGCAATCACAGGTGTTATTCGAGAGGGTTAAGACAACAACTGGTAATGGCGACGAAAGTTTGGGCTGAGGCTAAACAGATAAACAGGATGGGGTACCGTGAAAAGGAACAGTCCAGCGGGCATCAGATGTGTAGCTGAGTGATCAAAAGGTCCAGTGAACAGCAATAGGTATGTCCGGGAGCAGTTCGTAGGCTGCTACAGCACAGGCGAGCAGGAGGCATGGCTGTTGATTGCGCGTGCTAGCGGGTAAGGGCTAGCAGATGGATCTTCGTGGTCGTCGTAACGGGAAGCCTGTTGAAACCGCATCAGACGATGACGTCGGCAGACCAGTCGTGATGGATTGGCGGGGCTCTGTGTCGACACTAGGAGGTCCCGTCCGGTTGACAGAGTGGTGGATAGCCGGGAGATGGGTCTGGCTCGAGGCTAGCTCAAGGCTAACTGGTGCTAGCTTCGGGATAATTGGTGATTAGTGGTGATTAGCCAACAACAACATCCATTCGGTTGCAGCTAGCTAGTTGTGATGATCCGGTGTTAAGGTCCAGTGATTCAGTTAATCCTAAATGCTCTGGGTCGATAGCATGCTGTGCAGACTGGCCGATAATTGTCCAGGCTAGAGCTGGCTGGTAGGTAGTGCAGGCCACGGACAGTGGTGAAGACCACTAACGGTGGCTAATAGCAATAGCTAATAGAATGTACAGTGGGGAAAAAAAGTATTTAGTCAGCCACCAATTGTGCAAGTTCTCCCACTTAAAAAGATGAGAGAGGCCTGTAATTTTCATCATAGGTACACGTCAACTATGACAGACAAAATGAGATTTCTTTTCCCAGAAAATCACATTGTAGGATTTTTTATGAATTTATTTGCAAATTATGGTGGAAAATAAGTATTTGGTCAATAACAAAAGTTTCTCAATACTTTGTTATATACACTTTGTTGGCAATGACACAGGTCAAACGTTTTCTGTAAGTCTTCACAAGGTTTTCACACACTGTTGCTGGTATTTTGGCCCATTCCTCCATGCAAATCTCCTCTAGAGCAGTGATGTTTTGGGGCTGTCGCTGGGCAACACGGACTTTCAACTCCCTCCAAAGATTTTCTATGGGGTTGAGATCTGGAGACTGGCTAGGCCACTCCAGGACCTTGAAATGCTTCTTACGAAGCCACTCCTTCGTTGCCCGGGCGGTGTGTTTGGGATCATTGTCATGCTGAAAGACCCAGCCACGTTTCATCTTCAATGCCCTTGCTGATGGAAGGAGGTTTTCACTCAAAATCTCACGATACATGGCCCCATTCATTCTTTCTTTTACACGGATCAGTCGTCCTGGTCCCTTTGCAGAAAAACAGCCCCAAAGCATGATGTTTCCACGCCCATGCTTCACAGTAGGTATGGTGTTCTTTGGATGCAACTCAGCATTCTTTGTCCTCCAAACACGACGAGTTGAGTTTTTACCAAAAAGTTCTATTTTGGTTTCATCTGACCATATGACATTCTCCCAATCCTCTTCTGCACTCTAGCAAACTTCAGACGGGCCTGGACATGTACTGGCTTAAGCAGGGGGACACGTCTGGCACTGCAGGATTTGAGTCCCTGGCGGTGTAGTGTGTTACTGATGGTAGGCTTTGTTACTTTGGTCCCAGCTCTCTGCAGGTCATTCACTAGGTCCCCTCGTGTGGTTCTGGGATTTTTGCTCACCGTTCTTGTGATCATTTTGACCCCATGGGGTGAGATCTTGCGTGGAGCCGCAGATCGAGGGAGATTATCAGTGGTCTTGTATCTTCCATTTCCTAATAATTGCTCCCACAGTTGATTTCTTCAAACCAAGCTGCTTACCTATTGCAGATTCAGTCTTCCCAGCCTGGTGCAGGTCTACAATTTTGTTTCTGGTGTCCATTGACAGCTCTTTGGTCTTGGCCATAGTGGAGTTTGGAGTGTGACTGTTTGAGGTTGTGGACAGGTGTCTTTTATACTGATAACAAGTTCAAACAGGTGCCATTAATACAGGTAACGAGTGGAGGACAGAGGAGCCTCTTAAAGAAGAAGTTACAGGTCTGTGAGAGCCAGAAATCTTGCTTGTTTGTAGGTGACCAAATACTTATTTTCCACCATAATTTGAAAATAAATTAATAAAAAATCCTACAATGTGATTTTCTGGAGAAAAAAAATTCTCAATTTGTCTGTCATAGTTGACGTGTACCTATGATGAAAATTACAGGCCTCTCTCATCTTTTTAAGTGGGAGAACTTGCACAATTGGTGGCTGACTAAATACTTTTTTCCCCCACTGTAGCTAGTTAGCTGGCTATCTGGCTAGTTTCAGCCGTGGGTTCTTGATAAAAGGTATGAAGAAATAATAGAATCCGTTCCACATTGGGTGAGGAGGGTTGCAGGAAAGTATATTTACAGTGAGGGAAAAAAGTATTTGATCCCCAGCTGATTTTGTACGTTTGCCCACTGACAAAGACATGATCAGTCTGTAATTTTAATGGTAGGTTTATTTGAACAGTGAGAGACAGAATAACAACAAAAAAATCCAGATAAACGCATGTAAAAGAATATATAAATTGATTTGCATTTTAATGAGGGAAATAAGTATTTGACCCCTCTGCAAAATATGACTTAGTACTTGGTGGCAAAACCCTTGTTGGCAATCACAGAGGTCAGACGTTTGTTGTAGTTGGACACCAGGTTTGCACACATCTCAGGAGGGGTTTTGTTCCACTCCTCTTTGCAGATCTTCTCCAAGTCATTAAGGTTTCGAGTCTGACGTTTGGCAACTCAAACCTTCAGCTACCTCCACAGATTTTCTATGGGATTAAGGTCTGGAGACTGGCTAGGCCACTCCAGGACCTTAATGTGCTTCTTCTTGAGCCACTCCTTTGTTGCCTTGGCCGTGTGTTTTGGGTCATTGTCATGCTGGAATACCCATCCACGACCCATTTTCAATGCCCTGGCTGAGGGAAGGAGGTTCTCACCCAAGATTTGACGGTACATGGCCCCGTCCATCGTCCCTTTGATGCAGTGAAGTTGTCCTGTCCCCTTAGCAGAAAAACACCCCCAAAGCATAATGTTTCCACCTCCATGTTTGACGGTGGGGATGGTGTTCCTGGGGTCATAGGCAGCATTCCTCCTCCTCCAAACACGGCGAGTTGAGTTGATGCCAAATAGCTCGATTTTGGTCACATCTGACCACAACACTTTCACCCAGTTCTCCTCTGAATCATTCAGATGTTCATTTGCAAACTTCAGACGGCCCTGTATATGTGCTTTCTTGAGCAGGGGGACCTTGCGGGCGCTGCAGGATTTCACTCCTTCACGGCGTAGTGTGTTACCAATTGTTTTCTTAGTGACTATGGTCCCAGCTGCCTTGAGATCATTGACAAGATCCTCCCGTGTAGTTCTGGGCTGATTCCTCACCATTCTCATGATCATTGCAACTCTACAATGTGAGATCTTGCATGGAGCCCCAGGCCGAGGGAGATTGACAGTTCTTTTGTGTTTCTTCCATTTGCGAATAATCGCACCAACTGTTGTCACCTTCTCACCAAGCTGCTTGGCGATGGTCTTGTAGCCCATTCCAGCCTTGTGTAGGTCTACAATCTTGTCCCTGACATCCTTGGAGAGCTCTTTGGTCTTGGCCATGGTGGAGAGTTTGGAATCTGATTGATTGATTGCTTCTGTGGACAGGTGTCTTTTATACAGGTAACAAGCTGAGATTAGGAGCACTCCCTTTAAGAGTGTGCTCCTAATCTCAACTCGTTACCTGTATAAAAG
The DNA here is from genome assembly GCF_964263955.1 of Coregonus lavaretus. NCBI lineage: Eukaryota > Metazoa > Chordata > Actinopteri > Salmoniformes > Salmonidae > Coregonus > Coregonus lavaretus. The sequence continues at coordinate 35,654,961 of NC_140015.1, read as the reverse complement.
ACACCTGGGAGCCAAAAATCTTTCTGATTGAGAGGGGGTCAAATACTTATTTCCCTCATTAAAATGCAAATCAATTTATAATAGACTGATCATTTCTTTGTCAGTGGGCAAACGTACAAAATCAGCAGGGGATCAAATACTTTTTTCCCTCACTGTAGTTAAGGATGGAAAGTGAGATGGAGAAATATATACGGAAACAAAAACAAAAAAACTGGCTATTTACACGAGGACACAACATAATACACGACCGCACTGCTATGCCATCTTGGATGCCGATCAGACTGAATGTAGTTTTAGGCCTAAAGTCCATGCACCCAGCTAGATCGGCATAAACATAGGCTACACATTTTTCTGTGATAAAATACAATTGCTGCATGGATTTGGACTCTACTCTCGGTGGATGCTTACAATTTTCAGAATGAGACATGTGTGTCCTCATGCATTCATTTGTAAATACTAAAAGGCCTACATTTCTAATGGAGGATGGTGAATGAATACTACGGCCCTAATGATCTTATCTGTGTCCTGCTGTGTAGCTTCCATTCATTGTGTGTACCACAGGAGGTTGGTGGCAACTTCATTGGGGAGGACGGGCTCGTGGTAATGGCTGAAGTGTAATAAGTGGAATGGTATCAAACATGGTTTCTATGTGTTTCATGCCATTCCATTTGCTCTGCTCCAGCCACTATTATGAGCCGTCCACCCCTCAGCAGCCTCCACTGGAGTTTACAGTAGGTGAGATGTCAAGGGTAAAGTGTTGCATCATTATTGGTGACAGTACAGTACCTGGAAGTGATGGGAGATGGAGGAAACTTCCTGGCACCAGAGCTATCTTATCAGTCAATCTTATTCCTGTTTGGAGGTTAGCACTACCATAGCTTTAGTTCCTGTTCGGAGGCTAGCACCACCTTAGCTTTAGTTCCTGTTTGGAGGTTAGCACCACCGTAGCTTTAGTTCCTGTTTGGAGGCTAGCACCACCGTAGCTTTAGTTCCTGTTTGGAGGCTAGCACCACCGTAGCTTTAGTTCCTGTTTGGAGGCTAGCACCACTGTAGCTTTAGTTCCTGTTTGGAGGTTAGCACCACCGTAGCTTTAGTTCCTGTTTGGAGGCTAGCACCACCGTAGCTTTAGTTCCTGTTTGGAGGTTAGCACCACCGTAGCTTTAGTTCCTATTTGGAGGCTAGCACCACCGTAGCTTTAGTTCCTGTTTGGAGGCTAGCACCACCGTAGCTTTAGTTCCTGTTTGGAGGCTAGCACCACCGTAGCTTTAGTTCCTGTTTGGAGGTTAGCACCACCGTAGCTTTAGTTCCTGTTTGGAGGCTAGCACCACCGTAGCTTTAGTTCCTGTTTGGCGGTTTGCACCACTGTAGATTTAGTTCCTGTGTGAGAAAGTTAAATCATACTTTTTTTTAAATTTTTTATTTTATTTATCCTTTATTTAACCAGGTAAGCCACTGTACATAGGAATGTGTAAGCTTCTTCTTTCATGTGAAATTTGAACAATTCTGCGCACAGTTCCAGTGTAATTTGATAAAACCATAACTTGCCCAATGCAAGTAAGTCATGCTCTTCCCTACTCCCTGATATCGAAATGACCATAACTTCCTGGTTAGTTGAGTAAGACCACTGGGTACATTGATTTCCAGTCAACTGAGCTATATAAAAATAAAAAAATCTGTTCTGAATGTAGAACAATCCTTCAGTGTTTCTAAAAGGTATGCTAAGCATCTTGAACAGTTACCACATAAAATAAATATGTCAACATACCATAAAAGCAGACTTGTCTGGTGAACTTGATGTTTCAGACTAGTCATGCTTAGAGAGCTGATTTTCTAATGGACAGGGAAGAATAGAGCTTTGTGATTGCTTCCTCCTCACGTCTTCAAAATGTATTCATTGGCGCTAAGAAGATTCCGCACAGGCCACCTAATCATTGTGGTTACCAAAAATGGTTTTGATGTATTGTTTTGTCTTGTAGGAAGCGAAGTAAGGACATTTTCCCATGAAATATCTATTTTCACAGGTTATTTATATAGATGTTGCAATACATCTCTGGCTCTTAAGGGAAAATATCTTTCAGTCTTTTATACATCCATCTTTTATACATCCAAGGTACGAGGGAACAACACATCAAAGTGAAAGCTGAATTGTATTTTCTTATCAAAAAGGCAGTTAAAATGTTTTACCTCTTCTTAACATTGTGTTCCAAGCTCTCTCATCTATTTGGAACATATCTTTATGCCCTCTGGTTATTTCATGAATCTTTACACTGAAAGTATTTGTATGGTAGAGGGAGATGTTGCAATTGGTAGAGGCTAATGTAGAACTCACCAATAGGTCTGATTGCTTTAGTAGACTCCCATATCAAAGTGGGCAGATGTTCCTTTGCAAAGTTAAAAAAATGGAGGAGCACAGATGAACACTAAATCGAAGGTATACCTAGCAGCACTGTTGTGTATGCGTTGCTAGGCATTGGGAAAGATTCTTAGGTTAAACCTCCAATCTCAGGAAGGACATTTCAAAAGATGCAGAATCTTCAGACCACAAAGTAACACTCACACCCACCTGTTTCCATCATCAGCATGTTGTGTGACATTTACCATGCCTGCTAACTCTGATCTGACACTTCTGGCTCTAAGCAATTCATAGGAAGATAGATATGATCAACCACAAGTTTGGTAGTCTTGAATCATCAAGGGGAAAGATCGCAGAAAACATTCAAATGAATGTGGGCTGTATCCACCTTGCTGGACAAGGTATTGCTTTTTTATGGCAATGAAAACCTTGCTGGATTTTAGGTCTAATAACTTTGCTGTGTGGGATGAAGCAAGCACACACATTTTCTTCAGGAAATGTAGCTTTCTAGTTTGACATTGTTGATTGTGCCAGTAGTTGCCAAGTGTGAAATGAAATTCTCCAACTCGGGGTTCTTCCTCCAGTAAATGCTACACAGCCAGGGTGCTTCTTAACAGCCCAGCCCTTTTTCTTCTAATCATTCATTATGGTCCCTTACTGCTGTCAGCACGTGGTCCCAGTCTGGCCTGGAAGACTAAGAGGAATTCACAGTGTTTCAAAGAAAATACACCTGACAATGCTGTCCCCAGCTGTTGGATCAAATACCATAGGGTTTCCCCCCAACAGCCATAGGACTAGGCTGAGTTAGAGAGAACTGGAGAACGAAATGGGTGTGGATTTAGAAGAAACCAGGGTGGATTTAGAAGAAACCAGGGGTGGAATTAGATGGGGAAAAAAGCTTCTGGGGAAAAAGGTTACTGAGAACTCATCACTGTAAAAACACTAGGAATTCAGTTCAAGAAACCCTTTCAATTCAATAAATCTTTATTGTTCCACAAGATACATTTGGTTAGAGCAAAAAAATACACCCCCTGAGCACATATACACAAACGTATACAAACAAAATTAAACCAGTTAATCAGTAACACATCCATGATAAAATACCATTTAAAATGATTCACCAGCCCAATTCCATCCCTGGTGTTCCTATAAGCCTTGGTTTGGGGTGAACAGATCCACATTGGGGTAAATGTTCCTGAGATGTAATCAGTTATGTATTAGAGGGCATCACATTCACCACATTCTGTCACATGCCCTGTTCTATTTGTACCCTTGTGTGCTAATGCCATCACAGCTGTAAACAATAAGCCATGGTCAGAGAGGTTTGGATTAACAGTCTCACGTCAATCACTAATGATGTTTCCTCAATGTTCTCATGCCACTTGTACTGCACTTTAAGATGCATGAGTTTTGTCCCCTGTTTTGTCCCCTGTTTTGTCCCCTGTTTTCCCCCTGTATTTCCCTGCACAGTTAGTAAATAAATACTGTTGATGTGCTGCACTGAGCTGGAGGATGTCAGGGATGTTGCACATTGAGGTGCATGTTTTATCGCCCGGTGGTAGGTCAGAAAACATGTCACCGTCACTGTGTGTGATTTTGACTGAAAGCTATACAGTAATGGCCCATTTCCACTGTAAGACATTACCCCAGTGTTTATAGTTGATTCTGCTAATCACAAGTCCTTGGTGTCAGCTCTAGCTATGGAAACACAACTCCCCCCAAATAAATAAGGTCCAGATGGGAAAACATCATGACTGTATGCGTCTGGTCCCTCAAGCCAGACACATGGTACAGACATCTAAAAAGACTCCTCCCTCCAAATCATTGTTGACATATTTATAACAAAGTTATTTAATGTCCTCTGTGTTCTGACATTATTCCTGGCATCTCTGTGCCAATGGGACGCAGGGCAAAGTCCCAGGTGGCACTGATAGATGTGTACACATTACCAGTAGGGTCAGTGTGGATCGTAGCCCGCTATTCTTCCATTGACACTGGCACACAGACGATGCCATAACTTACAACGTGGACTCCAGAGAAGGGATGTGTTTGTTTAGTTGACACTGGCACACAGACAATGCCATAAGTTACAACATGGACTCCAGTGAAGGGATGTGTTTGTTTAGTTGACACTGCTATACAGACGATGCCATAACTTACAACATGGACTCCAGAGAAGGGATGGGATTGTTTAGTCGACAGTGATGGAAAAATACTTTGTGGAGTCAATATGAGAGTATTGAGAAACTCTTTTCAGAGGTGATAGTTGTTGGTCACACACAAATGCACACAAATACACACGATAAGAAAACTAACACAAACACACACTTTACCACTTGGTCACTTCCCGCCTGGTTTTATTCCCGACATGAGCCAAAGGTGAGACAATGAGAGGAAGAGAAAATGCTACTGGGTTCAAGTGGAAGACCAATCACGTGACGGAGTTACCAAAAAGGAAGGAGTTTGTTTCAATTTAGTCATGTGACATAGAGGTAGGCGCTATTAGGAGGTTCTCGAAAGCTATTGTTGACTTGTTTATTTATTTATCCAGTAGGCAAGTCCCCTGAGGGTGAAACCTATTTTCTGAGGAAGACCTGGTGAGAAAAGAAGTGAGACTAGAATGTGAAAAACATGTCATGTGCCTGACCAGCGCTGGTTTCTTGACAGTCATGTACTTGAAGGGAGGTTGTGAGAATGGAGAATGGAAAATCCTGCAAGATATTATTACTGTCACATTCTTTGCTCTGTCGTGGTTTTGAGGAAGCAGTTAAAGATAGAAGGGAATGTCACTAACGTCATGAGGCCGACCTGGCATTGTGTCAATGTGCCACCATACACCACACATGACCAAATCCCCTTCCATGTGAATTGTAACAGATATTGTCTCACTTTTCAGTGCACTGTAAGTGATACAGGAGTAGACAATGGAGGCTGTAAAATGCATGTGAATTCCATAAGCACTAAATTAACATTAATATAAAACAGTATATTCTTAATATAATTTGATTTACATAATTAATGATAATTGACATTGTGAATTCCATGAAAATGGTGGACAAAGCCATTCTCTGCAGTATTACTGACAGCCTAATAACACTATCTCTGCCACTGTGAATTGACCTACCACATTAAATGTTCATTGCAGATAGAGATAGACTGGCCATAGTGCAATTCTGGCAAATGCCAAATGGGCTGGTCCATCTTAAGCCCAGTGGGCCGGTCTAAATTGGGGTTTTGATTATTATTTGGCTAATGATGGGGGGCTTGAGGAAAACATTTGCCTGTGTGTTAGAAATGCCCGGGCGGATTTCTAGTCCCAGTCCGTCCCTGGGAGTTGTATTCATATAATGAGGTCACTAAGGTGACCCGTATTGAGGTGTGTTTAAATCCCCATTAGCTACAGCTCTTCCCCCCAAAGTCCACACACTCCTAAGCAGATACACAATACAATGCAGAGGGTGGTGGAAGGGCCATATAAAATAAAATACATCGAATAATAAAATAAACATTCTAGACAGAAACAGCACATATGTGATACAGTGTGTTCTATAATATAATCTGCATTATACTGGATATTACACATCATAGGTTTACACTAGATCCCCAAAATAACTGGAGGATTGCTATGTGTTTGGGACAATCAGGGGTTACATTTTATAATAACTTTCATGAGCCAATCAAAAGCCATTCTGAATGCTTTTAAATGCTTTATAAATGATTATACATTATTATTATACATCCAGTGGGTTTACAGATAGGAACTGTGCCAGGAATGTGATCAATGGCCACATCAGGGAATCTGATTGGATAATAGGATTAATTTGATCCTGCATACACTCAGAGACGGACTGGGACCACAAATCGGTCCAGCGTTTCTGACACATCGGGTAATTTTTTTCCTCGAGGCCCCCACACCGGTCAATTCTTTCCTCGAGGCCCCCATTATTTGCCAAATAATTATAATTCTGCACAAAACCCCCAATTTAGACAGACCCACTCGTCTTTAAAAGATGGACCAGCCCATCTGGCATTTTCCCAAACTGCCCTATGGCCAGTTCGTTTCAGCATCCACCTATCTCATTCAGCCCCGTTACAGCCTCCACCATCAGTCCATCAGTATTGAACGTACAGTGAGGAGATGGAGAAACGGAGAAGCCAATGACATAATGGGAATCTTAGAAATGGACTTCGATTCCCACAAACCCCCGAAATAGCCGTCTGATGTCATCGGGCAGATGGTAAATAATCTGTCTGCACCATAATAGCAAAGGTTGTTTGGCTGAGAAGAGACTCGGTGGCGTTTCACTGTCTGAATGGGCTTTGTAGACACACACACACACACACACACACACACAGACATACACAGACACACACAGAGACACACAGAGACACACAGACACACACAGAGACACACAGAGACACACAGAGACACACAGACACACACAGAGACACACAGAGACATACACAGAGTCACACAGAGACACACAGAGACACACAGACACACACAGAGACACACACAGAGTCACACAGAGACACACAGAGACACACAGAGAGACACACAGAGACACACACAGACACACACAGACACACATCCATAAAGCCATCTATAAACACGGTAATAGTAACCTGATCCTGGGCAGTGCCAGTAAGCAGTGTCTGACATATCTGGATGGATTTAGAATGTACGTGTAAGGTTCAAACACGGTACAGGCTACAGGGGTTGCTGTGCATCAATGCCCTGCGGAGGGTTGAGCCTTGACAACATGTTTCACCAGGTCTGCAGAAAGGCACTGTAACTTTACGTGAATGTTCACCAGGTCTGCAGAAAGGCACTGTAACTTTACGTGAATGTTCACCAGGTCTGCAGAAATGCACTGTAACTTTACGTGAATGTTCACCAGGTCTGCAGAAAGGCACTATAACTTTACGTGAATGTTCACCAGGTCTGCAGAAAGGCAATGTAACTTTAGGCCAATGTGTTTAATGGAGGTGGTTCAGTCAACAATGCACACTCCTTTGATGAGAAACCTTGTCTGAGACTTGAAGACTGGCGTTAGCTCCCCAAGATTATGGCAAGGCTTTAGCTCAACGGGCTAAGGAGACATGTGTTTCATGCATGATCTAAACTTGATAAGTCACCTTTACTAGACATTCTAAACTAGTGTCTGGAGGCTTTGACTCAGCCGCAGATGTTTGTGGACACATGACTCCCTCACCCATCACCCAGGATGCACTGGGCTACTTATCCAGAAGAAAACGCTTTGATCCCAGTGTTCCTGCTGCAGTAAATGAGACCATATGTGACTGAATGACGAGGACAGGGTCTGAGAGGATCACCAGGTATAGAACAATGAACCTTTCCTGGTGTAAAGAAGGTTGTTCAGTGACCCCATTCCACATGATGAGTAAAGTTTATTTTATATTCACCTTTATTTAACCAGGCAAGCCACTTAAGAACAGATTCTTATTTACAATGACAGCCTGGAGGTAACCTTGCTTGAGACTAGCGTTGACGCCCCGGAAACTGTCTCATTGAGAGGCTAGGACCCGGATTCAAACCCAGTCAGTCACACTGACTGTAGGCACAGTCTTAAAATCAGTGGGATAAATCATTCTCATTGAGCACCTGGGAGAGTGTAACACCAGGGATCCTGGTCTTGAATGCAGCCTCAGTCCTTGATCAGCATGTTGCTGAGTGGCTGTTGTCACTTGTGGGTGTGAATGGATGTTCTCTTCGAGTGTTCCCTGCTCTGCAGGGTGTTCTGGGTACTGGATGTTCTCTTCGAGTGTTCCCTGCTCTGCAGGGTGTTCTGGGTACTGGATGTTCTCTGGGCTCTGAGGCTCCACTCATTGTTCACCTCATTTCCTGCTGCAGCCTCAAATTCCAGTACCTGTCTTTAACCATTGATTTGTACTTTCTCTTTTGCGCTTGTCTTTTTGTGGGGTGGTTCCTCAGAGTGAGTCATGCACAGATTACATATTTTCTCTCTCAGTCCTGTATTAGAATTCCCTCACTCCTACACATAGGGTCAGTGACCTCTGGAAACAGTAGAACAGTGTCCCTAACTAACACAGAGGTTCTGTCTCTGATCTTTTGTTCCGACATAGGGTTAATAATGAAATAGCCTGCACTCGATATACAGTATACTGCTTTATTCCTGCAGCCACATATGGTACACAACGATTCAGCTGCAATAGTATTCTACTTCGTTAGTCCCTCTACTCTGGGAATTAAACAGTTACTCTCTCAAAATGCCTTGCCTTGCTACAGTAAGGTATTGTTACAAAATCAACCAGCGCCAAGTTCATTAGCAATCATCTAACAATAACCCATGTAATGAAACAGATGTCTGAAATATGCCCCTGGTGGTAGGCTTGCAGATACATCAACGTTGAAGTAAATGTTTTTTTGCTGTGCTACAATACACACTCAGAAATGTAACCTATCCTGACATTGGTAAGAACCTCCCATACAGACAGAGGGACTTGAAACCCAGCTGATCCTAGATCAGAGGGACTTGAACCCAGCTGATCCTAGATCAGAGGGACTTGAACCCAGCTGATCCTAGATCAGCCATCTTAGAAGAGAGCTACTGAGCCCTGTCCCTCTCAATGGCATTTCCTCTGGTCTCCTCCCTACCGGACCCTCCTATACAGACAGGACATTCTTCTGGAGCCTGTCCAAGTCCTTGCCTCTTTTCCCTCTTCCCGGTCCTCCTACCTTGGCATTCCTAGAAGGAGAGTGAGAGAGAACAGAGAGAACCCAGAAGGAGAGAGAGAGAACATTCTTTCACAATCCCACAGTGTAAACAAACAACCTGCCTGGGGTACTTACTCCCTTTGGGCCCTGGTCAAAAGTAGTGCACTATATAGGGATTAGGGTGTCATTTGGGACGCACAAGATCCAGGAATGCTTCTGTTCCTGCTTGTCTGCGTGCCAGGGATCTAGATGTTGTGATAGGGTGCTACTTCAGTTCATGTTCTATATCAAAAAAGTTCTAAACCCACTTTTATTTACAGAGCAGATCTATTGCATAAATTGTTTGGTTCTGAGACCTTCCTGAGGCTGTGTGCAAGGAGAAGTGAGAGTTTGTCTTTATTGCCTTTTGTACACACAGAGTGAGACAAACACAAGTCTCCCCAATGATTGGCAATCTGCCAGCTCTATTTATAGAATCAGCAGAAATCTCTAGAACCGCCATTTTTTTCTTCGCCATGCCCTGACACATGTACTGTAAGCACTGTGTTACTCTGCATTAGAATTGATGAATACTTTCCAGAACGAGAGCCAGTCAGTAACCCTCTTCAGAAAATCCCACACTCACACATCCCCTCTGGGACAAACAACTGAACTTGTTGTCCTGTTCACACAGGCTCTAAACAGAACAAGAAGCCCAGCAGTTCAGCAGCCCCTCCCATGGAGAAAACTTGATTTGATTTGCTTTCCTGGTATTTGTGTTAATATAGTCCTAGACCTAGACTAGAATATATTTATTTTTCTCCTCTATAATTGTCATTTCATATGAAGAGGACAAATACTCTGTACGAAGAAATGGTAATTTAGGGATGGAACAAGCTACCCCATTTATGACAGATAATACATATTTGTCTGTGTGTTGTGTTTGTCAGTGGGTCACAGAACTAGAGGCCCTAGTGAGGCTGGGTCATATAAATAGAGGCCCCAGTGAGCCTTGGTGATAGAAATAGAGGCCCTAGTGACACTGCGTCATTAAAATCAAGACACTTCCTTGTTCTTTGTTGGTTTGTAGGATGTTCAGGTACAGTAGCAAAATGTACCATTTTACCTGGTGGCTTGGTATCATTTTACCTGGTGGCTTGGTATCATTTTACCTGGTGGCTTGGTATCATTTTACCTGGTGTCTTGGTATCATTTTACCTGGTGGCCTGCCAAGAGATGTACATACTTTATGTCCTTTCACATTGTGTACTTCCTAAGTTGTCTGATATTTAGGTCAGTGTGTTGTGCTTTCATTCTGTGTTCGGCAGATGAGGAAAGAGTAATTGTCACTTTAAACGTTATAGCCTACACAACAGGTATAACGCATTGTAAGACTTGTCATAAACATTATAGCCTACACAACAGGTATAACGCATTGTAAGACTTGTCATAAACATTATAGCCTACACAACAGGTATAACTCATTGTAAGACTTGTCATAAACATTATGGCCTACACCAGTGGTTCCCAAACTAAGGGGTTGGCGGGGGGTATCCCAGGGTTATATGTGCTGTGTGTGCAATAGCCTGCGGATGACATTACACTAAGAAGAAACAACCTAAAGAAATGTAAAGTGTCTTTCTTCTGGAACCAAGTTACATGTTCCTCAGTACACAAACACAACAACAAGCCATACCGCGTGGTACTGGGACCAGTCAGGTCTTTGACACATTCACCCACTCCCCTGCTGAAAGATCAGCCACAAAATGTTGGCACCTTTGTAACAGGTTGTAATCAAGCCCTGGTCTCCATGGGAACAGAATAGTAATACCTGGTGTGGTAGTCTCTGGTAGGACTACTGCAAATCATCTGGGCTCTGACACACACAAACACAGCTTTGCAGGTCCATCAACTCATCTAACTACATCACGCCCTACAGTAACCTGTGGATCATGAGAGAACCTTCATAAATCAACAGAACGTTAACAATTTATGTAGTGTCCTGTAATACTTAGTTTGAAGTGAGACATCTTTGGTCATTCATAACACATCCATAAAGACTCTATATCGCATGACGCTGTACTTAATTTTGCTTTGTCATTATGGGGTATTGTGTGTAGATTGATGAGGGAAAAAAAACAATTGAATCCATTTTAGAATAAGGCTGTAACGTAACAAAATTTGGAAAAAGTCAAGGGGTCTGAATACTTTCCGAATGCACTGTATGGTGTCATTTCATGGGGCTGCTGGCCTTTTACTTCACCCATTCCATTGGCGGCCTAATCACATCACATGTGCGCTTATTGCACTACAGAAAACCCGCTAACCAAAGAACAGTGCAGGGCATGCTCACTCAAAGGCAACTACAACAATCTAGTTTCTTTGTTTTTTCCCATTCCTCAAAAGTCATCCCCTGATGTGATTTAAGCATTGTTGTGAACACAGAAAATCTAATTTTGTTGTTTTTCTATTTAAAAAGTGTCAAAGAACATGGGTAAACCAGAAAAATGGGGGACATCCTAAACCTGGAAAAACAAAACCAAGAAAACAGGATTGGGAGGACAGAAGTGGGCAAAAAATAAGAACAGATTTTTAAAAGGCCCTACCAATGTTTTTTGCTGTGCATGTCTGAACTTTAGAGTGTGTCGGGGGGAGTGCATTTTGGGGGAAATTGAGGTCAGGTCCAGTATTGACAATGCATCCAAGAGGGAAAGAAGTTGGACCATCCTATAAACGTTTTAGTGAAATATAATGTAATATATAACATTTAGCAGACGCTTTAGCAACTAATCATAAAGTATTCAAACAACCAACTGATAAAAAATAAGTGTTTACTTATGATTAACATCTTATCTGGGTTTTGATTCGTTAGACCTGATACACACTGGGTCAGTTAAACTATACTTGTGCTGCAGTGTTGGGTAGTTTTGTCAGGTAAAAAATATTTGAATACATTTTTGTTATTTCTCAGACACTCTTATCCATTCACTGATTCACAGAATGCAAGAGCTGCTGCATTCACTATGACAAGATAAAGTAGCCCGGTGTAGTCTCTGCCCTGTGAGAATGAAGACAATGCTTTATAGTGTGTTAGGCTTATACTTGTTTGTCCTGTTGGCCCTGTGTCTCTCCAGCATTCTCAATGACTTCTTTGCACATGGGACTTGTTTATTGTGTGTGTGTGTGTGTTCACTAACTCCCATTCTCAGAAATCCTGCTGGAGGTAGCTTCCAGGAGGAAGTCAGTGTCTATTTGAAGAAGTCAGGATTCCTGAAGGGATTTGAACAGGATATGAGGTCATAGTGTAAACCACTAAAACAGACCCAGCAGCTCAGTGTGCTACTTTATTATGTGTTTACCATTCTAAGCATCTTTATCTACACACACACACACACACACACACACACACACACACACACAGAATAATTCACACGCACACACACACACACACACACACACACTAGAAATGTCCTAAACAAATCAATGTCTCATAACCATTGTTTGAAAGTGCTTGCGTTACTCATTATCATGTTACGGAGCATGCCGTGTCACAGAGGTACGGTAAATAAGGTGCTGAGTTATGCGTGGTGGTGGTGGTGGTGAGTATGAGCGAAGGGCTCCACGGAGTCTGTGTGGTTAAGAGTGTGATTAGAGGACCACCACAGTGACTGGTGTTCCTGTCTAATAGCTAGCTGTGTGCTTTGTACTGTAGTCACTGGAGTTCCAGCAAACTGACGGGGAGCCCATGGCTGTGTCCCAAATGGCACCTTATTCCCTACGTAGTGCACTCCTTTTGACCAGGGATCCAGTAGTGGACAATAGGGAATAGGGTGCCATTTGGGGTGCAAGCCCATACTAGGAGCACATGCTTTAAAGTGAAAAAACGTCAAGTTCAAAGCATTCTGGCATACCCAGGCTAACCTCACCACATTACTTTAGTTTACAGCTAGAACTGGAAAGACAGCCCTTAAAAAAAGGAGCGAGTGTCTGTAGTTGTAGGAGCGTTTGCATGGGAATATATAGGCCTATCTGAGTCTATACAACAGGCTTTTTCTCCTGCCTGTCAGGCCAGGGCCAACTGAGGTCAGGGCCTGTTGCCCGGGGCACTGTGGGGTGCGGCCCAGCTGCCCCTCTCCCGTCGCGGTGGGGCCGAGGAGGCAGGGGGAGGCAGCCGTGCTTCTGGGAAACCGTCTGGCTCTAATTGAAGCCTGACTGGCCTCACATGTCTCCACTTAGCCGGAGGAGGAGAGGAGAGGAGGAGACGGTTGATCCCGCTGGCCCTGGCCCCGACTGACTGAATGCCTGAGAGATCTGGGCTGTGTTCATTAGGTACGAAACTGAGAAAAAAAGGGTCCAGAATGAAGTGAAACAGGGAGGTACTATATGATCTTGTCCAATAAGAAGTTTGTTTTAGTTTTCTGTTGCAAAACGCTTTGAAACGTTTTGCTACGGTGTACCTTAATGAACTACCCTGCAGTGTGCTCAGTCTCATTCCCCCTCATCAGCCCAACAACAGCATCATACAGGTGTAGGATCTTCATTTGAGCCAGTTTGCCACTGCAGGAAAAAAATCCTGCAGCAACAGGAAATGTGAATTATTATGTGGATTATAATTAATGGACATTTTTGTAGGGGTTGATATATTTTTCGTGAGGGAAAATCAAGTCTGAAATGTAAAAGAAAAATTCAGAAGCCTTTTTAAACGTCAAATACACTACAAGTTTTAAATGTCCTGCATTTCAGGAAAGTTCTCCTGCAACAGGGTGATCAAATTAAGATCCTACATATGTACATTCACAGCCCTCTCATTGCACAGTCACTCACAGCCCCTACTGGACGTGGGCCAAAGCCAAGTGGATGACTGCATGGAGTGGTATGGTATGGGGAGTTATTTCAGTATTCCCATCCTGTTGGCTTGGAGTGTTAGGGAATGCTGACTTAGCCCTACGGCACAGCCAGCCAGTCCAGAGCCTGTATTCACAAAGCCCTAGGGCACAGCCAGCCAGTCCAGAGCCTGTATTCACAAAGCCCTACGGCACAGCCAGCCAGTCCAGGGCCTGTATTCACAAAGCCCTACGGCACAGCCAGCCAGTCCAGAGCCTGTATTCACAAAGCCCTACGGCACAGCCAGCCAGTCCAGGGCCTGTATTCACTAAGCCCCTCAGAGTAGTGCTGATCTAGGATCAGTTTCCTTCTCTTATTCACCACAAATTAAAAGGCTAAAACGATCCTAGATCAGCACTCCTACTCTGAGATACTTTGTGAATACCCTCTGTATCTCTACTCTAGTGTTCCTCAATACTCCAGTATCCCTGCACACTGTACATTTGGTATTGGCACTGACCCTGTATACAACTTCCTCTCTTATTTCTTATTTTGAGATTGAATACTGCACTGTTGGGTAAGTTAAGCATTTCACTGTACTTCTGCTTGTGACAAATACAAGTTCAAACTTGACGTTGTTCCATGTGCCCTCCTGATGTGATATGCCTTACATTGTTTATGTATCTATGTTCCTTTTGGAGAAAACCCAGGACAGACACAATAGTACAGTGAGGGAAAAAATAATTTGATCCCCTGCTGATTTTGTACGTTTGCCCATTGACAAAGAAATTATCAGTCTATAATTTTAATGGTAGGTTTATTTGAACAGTGAGAGACAGAATAACAACAAAATAATCCAGAAAAACGCATGTCAAAAATGTTATAAATTGATTTGCATTTTAATGAGGGAAATAAGAATTTGACCCCCTCTCAATCAGAAAGATTTCTGGCTCCCAGGTGTCTTTTATACAGGTAATGAGCTGAGATTAGGAGCAAACTCTTAAAGGGAGTGCTCCTAATCTCAGTTTGTTACCTGTATAAAAGACACCTGTCCACAGAAGCAATCAATCAATCAGATTTCAAACTCTCCACCATGGCCAAGACCAAAGAGCTCTCCAAGGATGTCAGGGACAAGATTGTAGACCTACACAAGGCTGGAATGGGCTACAAGACCATCGCCAAGCAGCTTGGTTAGAAGGTGACAACAGTTGGTGCGATTATTCGCAAATGGAAGAAACACAAAATAACTGTCAATCTCCCTTGGCCTGGGGCTCCATGCAAGTTCTCACCTCGTGGAGTTGCAATGATCATGAGAATGGTGAGGAATCAGCCCAGAACTACACAGGAGGATCTTGTCAATGATCTCAAGGCAGCTGGGACCATAGTCACCAAGAAAACAATTGGTAACACACTACGCCGTGAAGGACTGAAATCCTGCAGCACCTGCAAGGTCCCCCTGCTCAAGAAAGCACATATACAAGGCCGTCTGAAGTCTGCCAATGAACATCT
This sequence comes from Coregonus lavaretus, assembly GCF_964263955.1. NCBI lineage: Eukaryota > Metazoa > Chordata > Actinopteri > Salmoniformes > Salmonidae > Coregonus > Coregonus lavaretus. The sequence goes on along the minus strand of NC_140015.1, from coordinate 35,639,596 downwards.
GAATGATTCAGAGGAGAACTGGTTGAAAGTGTTGTGGTCAGATGAGACCAAAATCGAGCTCTTTGGCATGAACTCAACTCGCCGTGTTTGGAGGAGGAGGAGGAATGCTGCCTATGACCCCAAGAACACCATCCCCACGTCAAACATGGAGGTGGAAACATTATGCTTTGGGGGTGTTTTTCTGCTAAGGGGACAGGGCAACTTCACCACATCAAATGGACGATGGACGGAGCCATGTACCGTCAAATCTTGGGTGAGAACCTCCTTCCCTCAGCCAGGGCATTGAAAATGGGTCGTGGATGGGTATTCCAGCATGACAATGACCCAAAACACACGGCCAAGGCAACAAAGGAGTGGCTCAAGAAGAAGCACATTAAGGTCCTGGAGTGGCCTAGCCAGTCTCCAGACCTTAATCCCATAGAAAATCTGTGGAGGGAGCTGAAGGTTCGAGTTGCCAAACGTCAGCCTCGAAACCTTAATGACTTGGAGAAGATCTGCCAAGAGGAGTGGGACAAAATCCCTCCTGAGATGTGTGCAAACCTGGTGGCCAACTACAAGAAACGTCTGGCCTCTGTGATTGCCAACAAGGGTTTTGCCACCAAGTACTAAGTCATGTTTTGCAGAGGGGTCAAATAAAAATGCAAATCAATTTATAACATTTTTGACGTTTTTTTCTGGATTTTTTTGTTGTTATTCTGTCTCTCACTGTTCAAATAAACCTACCATTAAAATTATAGACTGATCATGTCTTTGTCAGTGGGCAAACGTACAAAATCAGCAAGGGATCAAATACTTTTTTCCCCTCACTGTAAACAAACAGTGCTTCTCAGAAATGTTTCCACAGTGCTATAAGATATGTGAGTGCCTGAGGTGGAAAACAGAGTAGTAGGATTACAAAAACAAAGAATTCTCTCTCTCTCGCTCTCTCTCTCTCTCTCTCTCCCTCTCATTGTTAGTCTCTCCCTCTGTCATTCTTTCTCTCTCTGTGGCAACATGCCGTTCATTTCCCATCAGTCACGCGGCTTGGTATTTCTCTAAAATGTTATCATCTTTGTTTTACAGCGGTCATAAAGAAATGTTAGAGTTGAATTATGTGAAGACAATAATGGAAAGCAGTAAATGTTGATGAGCAAACTAAAATGGCTTTCAAAAGATACACCTGGCTTGGAACACTTCCATTTTGATAAGGGTGTGATAGGGAAAGATCAAACACTGTCATTGTTGAATTGACAGTTTACGGTGTATCTACATTGCTAATCAGGAGGGTATTTCCTTAACAGCTTATGACATTTTTAAATTTTAGTAATTTTAGCAGACACTCTTATCCAGAGCAACTTACAATTAGTGCATTCATCTTAAGATTGATGGTTGAGACAACCACATTTCACAGTCGTAGCAAGTACATTTTCCCTCAACAAAGTAGTTATCAGCAAAGTCAGTGCTAGTAGGAACATATTTTCTTGTGTTGGGGGGGTGGGGGGGGGGGGTCTACCAATGAGGTCTACCAATGAGTTTTTGTTTACTTAAAGGCCCCATGCAGACGTTTTTATTTTTATCTCTATATCAAATAATTTCTGGGTAACAATTAAATTTTTTTAAAGCTTTGGTACTATTTTCACAAGTATGTGGTGAATTTTCTAAACTCTCAGTTCAAAACTCCCAACTGGTAATGCAGCCAGTCTTACATTCTAAACCTTTCATTGTGCATTCATTTTGTTTGTAGACATCTTTCACCACACAACCATTGATCCAAAATATAAGTGTACTGTGAAATATAATGAGTACATTGGTTTAATCATCAAAGCACAACATAATGATATCTTCTCTATGTAGTTATTTTAACAACCAGTTAATCCAATAGCAAAATGTCCCTTTGAATGTAATATGCTACAGTACTGTATATAACAGTATATTACACTGTTTTCACATTGGGCAATAGACTTGCACTACCCATTAAAATTGACTGAACATCAAATTTCCATCATTTAAACGTCTAGTTTTGATTTACATTTAATTGAGATGTCAACTAACGTGAATTCAATGTGAAATCCAAAAATAAATCAGCATGTCATTAATTGGATTTAGGTTAAAAGTTGGGTGGAAAAAAGACAATTCCCTTACGTTGATAACTTTTTGCAAATCCAATCCGTTTTCCACGTTGATTCAACATAATCAGATTAATTTTTTGGTTTGAATGACGTGGAAAAACGTTGATGCAACCGGTTTTAGCCCAGTTGGATAGGTCTGGATTGAAATCATTGCATGCCTCTGTAACACTCTCCTTGCCCCAACCTGGGCTTGAACCAGGGACTCTCTGAACACATCAACAACTGCCTCCCACAAAGCATTGTTACCTATCGCTCTACAAAAGCCATGGCCCTTGAGAGCAAGGGAAACAACTACTTCAAGGCAGTGGCGGCTCCTGAAAAAATTCTCAGGGGGGGCAATTTTTCTGATGATTTAGGTGACCTACACACATTTAAAAAAAGATATGTCCAGCAACAACATGAAGACAGGGGCAGCATATAAGTCAATACCAGAAGCATTTATTGACTGATCTCAAAAGTGTTGGCTTACCAGGGTTGGTGGAGCCCTCAGTTTCATCTTTGCCTCGCAAAGCTAACTCAAACACTCCAAAACTTCACACACTGGATTAGCCGGCTGAGGATGTGGCGGTTCTTGCTAATGTCGTAGTAAATATATTTGTTATAGTGAATATGGAATATGATATGTTGAGTAAAATGTTGTGCTAAGATCTATTTAGGTCAGGAGCTGGTTATAAGTTCTGTTCCTATCCAATAACAATGGACAAAAGGGTCCTATCTTGTCAGCCTTGTCAGTTTCAGTTCTCCAGTAAACTTGTGATTATCAACACTAACCTCATCGTTGTGGCGGCGGACAGCTAGCCTGTATCCCTCATCCAGTTGAGTGGGAATGTTCACTCTCCCCAAAGCAGACAATCTCAAACAGGTATCCATGTGGGTCTTTGACAGCTCATGTTTCTTAATCTTTCCAGAAAGATGGTGCATGTCCGTTACACACCAGTCGCTGTCCAAGCGGTGCTGTCTGCCGTGCCGCCTTCAGGGTGAAAGAGTAAGCAGGGGGTAGCAGAAGACTGCATTAGCTACATCGCAGCCTGCTAGCCAGGTTTTTCGTTCGTACCAATTTTTGGAAAATCCTCGGGTGTAGGACTTCCCCCCTTTAGTAGAAACCTGTTGAATTATTAAATTTGGTCTGGGAGGTCCTAATTGTTTCGTTGCCAATTTATCTTCATTTGTTCGCCGACAAAAAGGAACTTCTTTCAAAGACACAATCGAGTTGCACTGAAGCCTAGCCATTTTGATAGTAGTAGTGAATTGATTCACGCTGCTACCCGCTCTTTTCTTAGTTACGTTCATGGTTATGTTACGTATGACGAAAGCGCGTAAGTGCAAGCCCTCAGAAACCCATAGAGATTGTATTGAAAGCTCTGATATTTGAAAAAAATAGATTTTACATGGGAGTCTATGACAGACTTCTGGGCGATTTTCAACCTGACTGAAATCGCCCCAAAAGGGGGGGGGGGCCATTTGAAGCACGACTTTAGCCTGATTGGACATTTAGTGGCACTGTGGCAGATCAGACGTCTAGATTACAACACTGATAACTACTGTTGCCGTGATATAATTGATTAGAAAAAAAATCCCTTCCTTTTCCCGTTTGGCAGTGCGTCGCCCATATCGCCCTATTGAACACACCGCCCCTGCTTCAAGGTCTCAGAGCAATGGACATCACCAATTGAAATGCTACTAGCGCGCACTGCTAACTATCTAGCCATTTCACACCGGTTACACCTCATCCATGGCCTGAAGGAGAGTGGTACACTGATGGGGATGACAACCATACAGTTAAGGCCAAATATAGTTGAAATTGAAGAAAAAAAGTTGGGTTCTCCACACCTAGTTATTGGACTTTCAACATTGCAAAACCTGTTTTATTTTTGTAAACTCAAGTTTATTTTATAAAGACAAATGGCATGGACAAAGTTGTTGGTACCCCGGAGCTAGCAATTAGTTACACAGCCTTTGGCCAAGACAACTGCAGACAAATGCTTCTTGTAGCCATCATTGAGCTTGCTGCACCTTTCTACTGACAATTTGGCTCACTTTTCAGCAGCAAACTGCTCAATGTTAGAGGGATGGCCTCCACCAACTGCTGTTTTCAGCTCTTGCCATAGTTTATGGATGTGATTCAGATCTGAACTCTTCGTTGGCTACTCCAGAACAGTCCAGCGTTTCTTCCTGAACCATCCCGGGGTGCTTTTGATGTGTGTTTGGGGTTGTTGTCCTGCTGGAAGATCCACAACCTTCAACAGATGCATTTTGGACCGTACAGTTATTTTTTTCAATTAAAATGGTCCAAAAGAAACAAAAATAGCTTATTAGCAAATAGCAATTACTGAAGCAAGAATTTTGCTAGGATTGTCTGGGAGTGATCTGAGTGGCCTAATTGGACGAGCCTAATGGAAGGGACCTGAAAACAAGCTGTTATTGGCAGAGAGGTTTGAAACTCTCTTTGTAATTGGTCTATTAACTTATACAGCCTGGTGATGTCACTAGGCAGTCCAAAACTCCATCTCACCAAAACAGGCTGAAATTTCAGGTGGTCTTTTCAATCCGCTCTTATACTAAAACGGCATTAGCATAATTTTCACAATTTCACAGTATTTTTCCAACATCATAGTATGGAAATATATATAAAACACAGGAAATCATGTTTTTGATAGCACTGGGCCTTTAAATAGGCTTTATTGAAATGTTGCCTCTGGGGGGTGCACTTGAGCCAAAAGGGGTCCCCTGCATGGACAGAAATATTTTCAATAAATTACCTCATTGGACAGAAAGGAGTTCACCTCCCCACACCCATGAGAAAAACTATATTTGTCTAAATTTAAGGATGTGTTTCGTAAAAATATTTTTTTATAAAAGGTTAGTCTGCCCATAAAAGCTGTATGGGAGACAATACATGGGGCATTGAGGTATCCGGTGCTTTTGCAGGATTCAAGCAGAAAATATATACGTAGATATATTTTTTTGGCAGTTAAAATAAGAGTCTTGTACTAGAGTTCCAGAATGCAATGTTTGAATTTAATCTGCAACATATGACGTGCAGCTTGTACCTGAATAGCCTGCTTTTCCTACTTGCAGACAAGCAGTGTTTTTGTTAGTTTGCAGTGCTGTTTTCTACATTCTACCATCACAATGCCATTCATTCACTGTTGTTTCCAGCAGCCGCCATTCCATTGCAAAGAGTCATTTTTATTGATTCAGTTTCAATTTCCAGGCATAATTTAATATGATACACATTCACTTGTAAACATTGATATTTCCCAGTCAGTCTGTAGCAATGTAAAGGCTATAAATGTTCGCTTATGAAACAGTCTCAAGGACAATTGAGCTAAAGGAAGTAATGATAACAAAATAGTTTGAAGTATTTTGCGGTTCTCCAGTTACTGCTTGTTATTTTGTCACAGGCCAATAGGCTAACAGGCTTCATAGGCTAATAGGCTTCATAGGCTAATAGGCTTCATAGGCTAACAGGCTTCATAGGCTAACAGGCTTCCTAGGCTAACAGGCTTCATAGGCTAACAGGCTTCATAGGCTAACAGGCTTCCTAGGCTAACAGGCTTCCTAGGCTAACAGGCTTCCTAGGCGAGGTAATAGGCTGCCTCTATGTGGAAGTTCTGACAGTATGCAGACTCATTATTGTGCAGCTCGCTCCTCTACAGCATATGTACTGATAGTGTGTTGCCCTCTAGTGGGTCTGTTCAATAAAAGCCAAACTGGGCTAAAAACAACGTCTGTCCAATGCCCTCGGTTTTTGTTCACAGATTAAGAACAAGGGCTTAAAATGAAAATGTAATAATTATAATGCAAAAATAAATGTTAAACAAAAATCTTTTTTTTAGAGTGATTGTTGTATGCTATTATTAAAGACAAAAATTTTATATTTTGAATGAATTGACAGGAGATTGCAGTCCATAATGGCCGTCCAGTATACACACAGTCAGTTAGCAGTAGTGACAAGTTTGTCTTTACTTTATTTCACCTTTTGATTACATGGCAATAATAGAAACCTCAAATCAAACACTATGAAACAAAACAAATAGAAAAATGGCTAATAATAATAATAGCATATTGCTAGATTAAAACTCCAAAATGACATGAAAAAACAGATAAACCCACTATACATTTAAGTATATACAACCTTGCTAAATAACCAATAACCAAATTCTGTCTAGATTTATGATTGTTTTATTTGCTTTCCCTGTTATGTCTATGATCAGTCCGCTGAGACAAGGCTAGGGAAACCTACCAGGAAAACAGGGCTATGTGCTATGGAGCTATGGAAGCAGATTCTTGGCAAAAAAACAACATTGAAATAAAACTAATACTGATTAATAATTTGTCAATATCAATGCTTCTTTATTTTTGGCATGAATTTGCCTCCATAAATGAGGAAAAACATATGAATAACAGACAGCCAGGCACTGATCACGGAGTAGAGAAGGCTTTATGCACAAATAAAGCTGCATTTGCAGTAAACTGGATGGAATTGTGATGCCATGTACATTTCCGTTTAAAAACAAATAATATATTCCAAATTATAGTAAATTATGCCACATCTGGAGTTTACATTATGAGTGCTGACAGATTTGGACTTGAGCGGTCTTGCGCTGGGAGAGTAGTTCCACCGCTATGGTGCGTAGTGGTACATTCCTGATCAGAGTAGTTCCACCGCTATGGTGCGTAATTGTACATTCCTGATCAGAGTAGTTCCACCACTATGGTGCGTAGTGGTACATTCCTGATCAGAGTAGTTCCACCACTATGCTGCGTAGTGGTACATTCCTGATCAACAGCTGTGTTTTGTCTCAAATCCAATCCAACAAACATTCCGGGGTGTTCCAATTCCAGGAACGGACAATCCACTTGAACTGGGGAGCGTTGTTGCTTAACTGGAACGGCCCGAAAGCATCCACAACAATAATATTGTTGTTCATCTTACTGGTATTATTACTGTCTTCCTAGTACTATTTGTAAGTCGCTCTGGATAAGAGCATCTGCTAAATGACGTAAATGTAATGTAAATGTACAGTAAAGGATGCAACAGCCTATTTCAAATAAGTGAGAGAGCTATTCCAATGTATTTTGTTTTTTTACAATGCTTTATGATGGTGAGGGTGGGTTGAAGAAGGTGAAACCTGGATTGTTCTAGCATTTTATACTGTATCTACAAATGAGGAAGGACATTTAAGAGTGCTCCTATGGGATAAAAAGATAGGTGAGGGCATCTTTGTTGCATTTAAGAGGTAAAAATAACCAGCTCGACTGAGAAAGACTGTCTTTGTGAATTAGCTAACCAGCAGCATGATAGGACACATTTAATTGGGGGTGTCAGGTGGACAATGACAAAGAATAGCATAAAATTATCTTCTGTGTATGTTACAGCTAGCGAGAGAGAGAGAGAGAGAGAGAGAGAGAGAGAGAGAGAGAGAGAGAGAGAGAGAGAGAGAGAGAGAGAGAGAGGACAGAATAGAGGGATGGGGCAGACGAGGACAATACCTCAGTTTCCAGACACCTCAAATCTCTGTGAGCCGCTGAGTTGCGCCCCGTACTGACTGACAGACACACATACACACATACACTCTCTCCAACAGACTCTCTAGTCCCCTGAATGGACCTCCAAGTCCAACAGGAAATGAAGAGCGATAGCTGAGCCCTAGCCCATAATCCCACAATAAGACCCTGTGCAAACCACACATCAGGGTAGTGTTCATTAGGGCACACAACGGAAAACCTGTTGCAATGGAAAACAAAAACGAGCACATCTTATTGGAGAAGTCAAGGTAGTCCCCACCTGTTTCAGTCCGTGTTCTTCCGTTTCGGTGCCTAATGAACACGACCCTGTGTTTAACAACCGTGTTTCTGAGTGTGTTTTTACAACAAAGTTAGCGCGTCCAAACTGCTGTCATACAACTGCGGTTACATATGAAGAACAAAGGTTCAGGGGCAAACAGGTATGGAGGAATATAGCTGTCAAAGTTCAATTATTGTCACAGATTATGTGCACATAAATGCAAAAGAAATGGCAAACATGTTCACTGTAAATTAACTCTCCTTCGGTTACTGAGTGACAGTTTGGACAGAGTCTAAGTTTATGAACTGTAATCTCGAAGTTTATCCTGATACAGACCGATCCAGAGCAAAGTAACAATCTCCTGAGGCAACTTTGACAGAAAGACTTCAAAAAAAGTTCTCTCGTTTTCTAAAAAAAATCTCAAATCGGTTGGCAATATAACCCATTCCCTCTCAGTCTTTCTAAAAATGTTATCAAAAACTAAAACCCAAAAGCTCAAGATTCTGAGGGAAATATATACAGTAGTAAGCGTCAGACCGAGGCTCTGCATCTGTCCTCGTGCTACTAGACCTTAGTGCTGCCTTTGACACCATCGATCACCACATTCTTTTGGAGAGACTGGAAACCCAAATTGGTCTACACGGACAAGTTCTGGCCTGGTTTAGATCCTACCTGTCGGAAAGATATCAGTTTGTCTCTGTGAATGGTCTGTCCTCCGACAAATCAACTGTACATTTCGGTGTTCCTCAAGGTTCCGTTTTAGGACCACTATTGTTTTCACTATATATTTTACCTCTTGGGGATGTTATTCGAAAACATAATGTTAACTTTCACTGCTATGCGGATGACACACAGCTGTACATTTCAATGAAGCATGGTGAAGCCCCAAAATTGCCCTCGCTAGAAGCCTGTGTTTCAGACATAAGGAAGTGGATGGCTGAAAACTTTTTACTTTTAAACTCGGACAAAACAGAGATGCTTGTTCTAGGTCCCAAGAAACAAAGAGATCTTCTGTTAAATCTGACAATTCATCTTGATGGTTGTAAAGTCGTCTCAAATAAAACTGTGAAGGACCTAGGCGTTACTCTTGACCCTGATCTCTCTTTTGACGAACATATCAAGACTGTTTCAAGGACAGCTTTTTTCCATCTACGTAACATTGCAAAAATCAGAAATTTTCTGTCCAAAAATGATGCAGAAAAATTAATCCATGCATTTGTTACTTCTAGATTAGACTACTGCAATGCTCTATTTTCCGGCTACCCGGATAAAGCACTAAATAAACTTCAGTTAGTGCTAAATACGGCTGCTAGAATCCTGACTAGAACCAAGAAATTTGATCATATTACTCCAGTGCTAGCTTCCCTACACTGGCTTCCTGTTAAGGCAAGGGCTGATTTCAAGGTTTTACTGTTAACCTATAAAGCGTTACATGGGCTTGCTCCTACCTATCTTTCCGAGTTGGTCCTGCCGTACATACCAATACGTACGCTACGGTCACAAGACGCAGGCCTCCTAATTGTCCCTAGAATTTCTAAGCAAACAGCGGGAGGCAGGGCTTTCTCCTATAGATCTCCATTTTTATGGAACAGTCTGCCTACCCATGTGAGAGACGCAGACTCGGTCTCAACCTTTAAGTCTTTACTGAAGACTTATCTCTTCAGTAGGTCATATGATTGAGTGTAGTCTGGCCCAGGAGTGTGAAGGTGAACGGAAAGGCTGGAGCAACGAACAGCCCTTGCTGTCTCTGCCAGGCCGGTTCCCCTCTCCACTGGGGTTCTCTGCCTCTAACCCTGTTGCAGGGGCTGAGTCACTGGCCTGCTGGTGCTCTTTCATGCCGTCCCTGGGAGGGGTACGTCAATTGAGTGGGTTGAGTTACTGACGTGATCTTCCTGTCTGGGTTGGCGACCCCCCCCCCCTTGGTTTGTGCTGTGGTGGAGACCTCTGTGGGCTATACTCGGCCTTGTCTCAGGATTGTAAGTTGGTGGTTGGGGATATCCCTCTAGTGGTGCGGGGGCTGTGCTTTGGCGGAGTGGGTGGGGTTATATCCTTCCTGTTTGGCCCTGTCCGGGGGTTTCTTCGGATGGGGCCACAGTGTCTCCGGACCGCTCCTGTCTCAGCCTCCAGTATTTATGCTGCAGTAGTTTATGTGTCGGGGGGCTGGGGTTAGTTGGTTATACCTGGAGTACTTCTCCTGTCTTATCCAGTGTCCTGTGTGAATTTAAGTATGCTCTCTCTAATTCTCTCGTTCTCTCTTTCTCTCTGAGAACCTGAGCCCTAGGACCATACGTCAGGACTACCGGGCATGATGACACCCTGCTGCCCCCAGTCCGCCTGGCCTTGCTGCTATTCCAGTTTCAACTGTTCTGCCTGCGGCTACGAAACCCCTACCTGTCCCAGACCTGCTGTTTTCAACTCTAAATGATCGGCTATGAAAAGCCAACTGAGAGACCTGAGCCCTAGGACCATACGTCGGGACTACCGGCCGTGGTGACTCCTTGCTATCCCCAGTCCGCCTGGCCTTGCTGCTATTCCAGTTTAAACTGTTCTGCCTGCGGTTATGGAACCCCTACCTGTCCCAGACCTGCTGTTTTAAACTCTAATGATCGGCTATGAAAAGCCAACTGAGATTTATTCCTGATTATTATTTGACCATGCTTGTCACTTATGAACATTTTTGAACATCTTGGCATGGTTCTGTTATAATCTCCACCCGGCACAGCCAGAAGAGGACTGGCCACCCCTCATAGCCTGGTTCCTCTCTAGGTTTCTTCCTAGGTTTTGCCTTTCTAGGGAGTTTTTCCTAGCCACCGTGCTTCTACACCTGCATTACTAGCTGTTTGGGGTTTTAGGCTGGGTTTCTGTACAGCACTTCGAGATATTAGCTGATGTAAGAAGGGCTATATAAAATAAAATTGATTGATTTACAAACACACACGTTGCCCATCTTATTAAAGCACACAGAAAAGCATCTCACCTTTCTTTTTGAAAGCTAGTAAGAATATTTTGGTTGGGATGCCACAACAACTCCATCAGACCTGCTGAGTTTAGATAAGGTGTGTGTGTGTGTGTGTGTGTGTGTGTGTGTGTGTGTGTGTGCGCGCATATGCGTATGCGTATGAGTTCAGTGTACGACATTGGTGTGTGTGAGAGTATGAGTTCAGTATGTGTGTGTGTGCACGTGTCTTTTTGAGGGAGGGGATCCATTACACCCAAAGAGCGATAGACCCCCTCCTCCCAAAATACACAGAGCTGAGAGAGAGATAGTGGGCATTCAGCGACAGAGACAGGAGCAGGGGGAAGATTAGGAGGGGGAGGCTTTGGCTCCTGGTTCTGAAAAAAACTCAGCTACCCAGCATGCTCCCTGTCCTGTTGGTTGGCCTGTAGAATCCCAAAGCTAGAGCCTATCCCAGAGAAATGCTGACCGAGGCCAGAGGCCCCAGCCCCTAGTCTGCAGCCCCAGCCCCAACCCCGTCCCCAGGCCTGAAAGCACAAGTCTCAGGGTCTCAGCAGGATCGGTCCAAACTCTCTCAACGGGGGGAAGAGGAGGAGTCCTGAGCAGCTCTAGTGTCGCTTCATGGAGGAGACCTTCTTCTTGCGGGTGGCCAGCATCTCATAGAAGGGATCCCTGCTGATGGCAGCTCTGTGAGGGTGGGGGTAGAAGGGGGGTAAGTGAGTACGCTCCCCTGGTGGGATAACATAGTTTGCCCTCATTTACACTGTAAATATAATCTGGGGTGCCCTGCAATTTCCCAGGTTCCTAGTTTATTATCAATGGTGTATGATGGAAAGGAACAGAGGTCAAAAGGAAGCTACGAGTAATCTTTGGATTACATATCAAATGAAGAGGGATAACGGGGTAACACTATTTTTGACTAGTATCTAAATTAGGGCTTTGTAACCCATCCATAAACCATCCATAACAAAATCACAACACATCCATAACCCATTCATAGCTTGTTGATAAGCAGTACTACAGACTTGATGCTGTTCATCCACTCGTCCTTCTCCTCAGTGGTGGGAGCAGAGATCCTGTAGAAGGTGTGGTTCCCCTCCACCACTCTGCCGTCCGCCTCCGTCTTACAGGCCTTGATCACCTGGTCCTTGTTCTCTGGGATGAAGAGCTCAAAGCAGTTCTACGCAGAGGAGAGGAGAGTGAATCTTAAATTGTATTTTCTTAATTCCTCAGGTCCTCATCTTCTCAAAACACATCGGAGCAGAAGATCTAAGGTTCCTCCCCTCGGGTCTTCTCCTCCAAAACATTTTGAGAATGAGGCAAGGAGAGAGAATGTGAGGAATGCCACAACTGTGTCCGAAATGCTGAGTTTAGTAAGGTGTGTGTGTTCCTGCGTGCATCTGTGTTTAATCAAGGAAGTACAATTGAGATGAACCCAAGCTGTGTTATTATGTGCTGTGCCACACTACCACCAGGGGGAGACAAAGTCTCGCCTGAGACATTACTGAACTGTAATCTCTCCTTTCTATCAAAGTGTGCACTTGTTCACTTCCCTTCATAGATTTGGAAGGACATTACTGCAATATGGAAACTCCCTCTAGCCCATGTTTACACCAATCCAATGCGGTCAAATTTGTGGGGAGTAGTAAACGGGTGCACACTTCAGGAGGAAGGAGATTATTAGGCTGTACCCCTCAATCTTGTTCCCTTCAACCCCTTAACACTAACAGGATGGATCACTCCAAAATCAGTTTGTCATATCTTGCAGATCTCAGAAGTGAACTCATGTCAATATTTGTCCATGTCACACATCATTGGTTGTGTTGATCAGCTATATGCCTCAATCCCAAATGAATGGGAGATTAAATAACCGTCTTATTTCCTGATCATATTTCCTGATCATTTTCCTGATCATATTTCGAATAAGATCAATACATTTGACGGTGCTTTTATCTCGCGTTTGTGTGTGTTTTTACTATCCTTGTGGGGACCAGGATAGCAAAACTATGACATTTTGCCAGTCCCCACAATATTTTTATTTATTTTAGGCTTAGAGGTTAGGTTTAGGTTTACAATTAGGGTTAGAATTAGGATTGAGGTTAGGTGTTAGGGAAAATAGGATTTTGAATGGGAATCATTTGTTTGATCCCCAAAGGATAGTTATGTGGTCGATCCAGCAGAGGGTGCAGTGTATGCTTACAGGCTTCTTGTCCTCCACCTCCCGGATGCTGAGGTTCTCCAGTGGAATGATCCCTCTGGGCTCTTTGTCCTATAGGACAGAAACATGGAAGTTAAGATGAATCTGTTAAGAGGACAGAAACATGGAAGTTAAGATGAATCTGAGAGTAAGTGTTAGGTTGTTTTGTGAGTGGAATATCCCTGTTAATGACAATACTCGCAATAACTGTTTTAACATTTACATAGTCATTTAACAGACGCTCTTATCCAGAGCAATTTGGGTTAAGTGCCTTGCACAAGGGCACGTCGACAGATTTTTCACCTAGTCGGCTCAGGGATTCGAATGCTCTTAACCGCTAGGCTACCTGTCGCCGATGGATACACAGTAGAGCAGTGAACAAACAGTAGAGCAGTCCATAGCAGAGCAGTACACAAACAGAACAGGTTACAGTGTGACAATGTGTTGTAACTTGCAACTGTAACATCCATCATAATAGCCATGTATTTATGTGTGCCTGTTGCAGACATTTAAGATGTATTGAATTGAACATGATAACCGAGGAACATAGGCTTCCAGTTCCAGTCCAGTACTTACAGTGGTGTACTCAAAGTAATACAGACAGTTGTACTTACAGTGGTGTACTCAAAGTAATACAGACAGTTGTACTTACAGTGGTGTACTCAAAGTAATACAGACAGTTGTACTTACAGTGGTGTACTCAAAGTAATACAGACAGTTGTACTTACAGTGGTGTACTCAAAGTAATACAGACAGTTGTACTTACAGTGGTGTACTCAAAGTAATACAGACAGTTGTACTTACAGTGGTGTACTCAAAGTAATACAGACAGTTGTACTTACAGTGGTGTACTCAAAGTAATACAGACAGTTGTACTTACAGTGGTGTACTCAAAGTAATACAGACAGTTGTACTTACAGTGGTGTACTCAAAGTAATACAGACAGTTGTACTTACAGTGGTGTACTCAAAGTAATACAGACAGTTGTACTTACAGTGGTGTACTCAAAGTAATACAGACAGTTGTACTTACAGTGGTGTACTCAAAGTAATACAGACAGTTGTACTTACAGTGGTGTACTCAAAGTAATACAGACAGTTGTCCGTGAGAATGAACCATCTTCTCTTCCAGGTTTTGACGCGTCCTCCTGAGGAATAGAGAGACGGTGTTAGCCAAACTCAGTGGAGAGAGAGAGAGGGATGAGCACCGGACAGCGGAGGGCAGAGCAGCAGACAGGCAGACAGACAGACGCATGGAGACAGACAGGCAGATAACAGGTATAGAACTACAACTCCCATCTCCCTACATTCCCCATCAAGCACCGTACAGTACAGTACCATGCTCCTCCTACAACCCACACCATAGCATCCATACAACCAGTTATTCTGACTTTTTATACTAGTGTGCCAACCTGTTGGCTCGGATATGCTCTTTTCGCATTTTCCTTTCAGTACGGTTCCAGCAACTATGGTGGATGCATAACCAGGCCAGCTCAGTACAGCTTGGTTCGGCTCGGCTCTGTAGTGAAAAGCCCTTAGCCATATAGATTAGACAGAGCAGTATATCATGTTTAATACTGTGTCTGAAACCAGAGTGCTCATTTTAACTGTCCCACCTCTCCTCAGTAGCTCCTCAGTATAGCGGACTCAGGACTTACAGTCTCTCTCAGAGTAGACAACTTCTAAAGGAGATCAACAGTCTCTCTCAGAGTAGACAACTTCTAAAGGAGATCAACAGTCTCTCTCAGAGTAGACAACTTCTAAAGGAGATCAACAGTCTCTCTCAGAGTAGACAACTTCTAAAGGAGATCAACAGTCTCTCTCAGAGTAGACAACTTCTAAAGGAGATCAACAGTCTCTCTCAGAGTAGACAACTTCTAAAGGAGATCAACAGTCTCTCTCAGAGTAGACAACTTCTAAAGGAGATCAACAGTCTCTCTCAGAGTAGACAACTTCTGAAGGAGATCAACAGTCTCTCTCAGAGTAGACAACTTCTAAAGGAGATCAACAGTCTCTCTCAGAGTAGACAACTTCTAAAGGAGATCAACAGTCTCTCTCAGAGTAGACAACTTCTAAAGGAGATCAACAGTCTCTCTCAGAGTAGACAACTTCTGAAGGAGATCAACAGTCTCTCTCAGAGTAGACAACTTCTAAAGGAGATCAACAGTCTCTCTCAGAGTAGACAACTTCTAAAGGAGATCAACAGTCTCTCTCAGAGTAGACAACTTCTAAAGGAGATCAACAGTCTCTCTCAGAGTAGACAACTTCTAAAGGAGATCAACAGTCTCTCTCAGAGTAGACAACTTCTGAAGGAGATCAACAGTCTCTCTCAGAGTAGACAACTTCTAAAGGAGATCAACAGTCTCTCTCAGAGTAGACAACTTCTAAAGGAGATCAACGGTCTCTCTCAGAGTAGACAACTTCTAAAGGAGATCAACAGTCTCTCTCAGAGTAGACAACTTCTAAAGGAGATCAACAGTCTCTCTCAGAGTAGACAACTTCTAAAGGAGATCAACAGTCTCTCTCAGAGTAGACAACTTCTAAAGGAGATCAACAGTCTCTCTCAGAGTAGACAACTTCTAAAGGAGATCAACAGTCTCTCTCAGAGTAGACAACTTCTAAAGGAGTTCAACAGTCTCTCTCAGAGTAGACAACTTCTAAAGGAGATCAACAGTCTCTCTCAGAGTAGACAACTTCTAAAGGAGATCAACAGTCTCTCTCAGAGTAGACAACTTCTAAAGGAGATCAACAGTCTCTCTCAGAGTAGACAACTTCTAAAGGAGATCAACAGTCTCTCTCAGAGTAGACAACTTCTAAAGGAGTTCAACAGTCTCTCTCAGAGTAGACAACTTCTAAAGGAGATCAACAGTCTCTCTCAGAGTAGACAACTTCTAAAGGAGATCAACAGCTGGGATATAAAACCAAACACTTGTTAAAGTTTAGACCTCCAGGAGTTCATGAGATCCTACTATGGGGAATGTTAAATAGTACTACTAACAATTATTATTATTATTATTATTATTATTATTATAAAACTTGTCCCTAACTGAGCTCCTACTATTGGAAATCACAAGCGGGATACTAGTTGGAAAAAAGACAAGAAGAAATCTAATTATAAAACTATAGACTAAAAAAAGAACTTCCTCTGAATGTCACAAATGATTAGGGGTTGCCCGTTTTTTCATGGCCTGCATGGCTCAAATCCTTTGCCTCTTTCATGCCCGGCGGGTTGTCTCTGGTTAACTCAGCAGCTCAGTGATCTGTGGCCAACCCCCGACCCCACCACCACCCACACTTCCTGTTAGGGAGAAACCTGATCACAGCAGCAGATGGCAGCTAGCTCACGCTGAGAGGATGAGATAAACAGTGTCATGGGGGGACAGGAAACTGGAGCTAGCCTGGAGCTATGCTATGCTAGTAGGCTACTCACTCTATTGTTATCTCTGGCTGGAACTTCCTGTTTAAACTAGTGAAGGGCTAGTCGTTAAAGACACTATGGAAGATTAGTTGCCAATGTTCACGTCACAGAGTTTTAGCTTGAATATTGGCCGTATTCACAGTGATATATGATATAACACCAATCAATTTATTGTCTGAAGACACCTTTCTGTCCAATTAGGTCATTTCTGGACAATATTTCTGTCAGTTTAGGGGACCCCTTTTGGCTCCTCTTTAAGTCTAAAGACCCACCATCAAAACATAATGGTATTAATACAACGTGTACATGGACACACACCTACATGCTCTAGGAGTAAACACGATATATGCCATTTTTGATTATAGACAAATCAACATGATGATATAAAGGCATGTCTGGCTGTTCTATGTCTGGACCCTACTGAGAGTTCTACATGATCGTTGAGCTGTTACACCACCACCAACGTTAGTATGAAGACGCACTAAGAAAACCCATCTACCAAGACAGAAGAGCAGTGTTGTGGACACCACCTAACAGAAGTGTTGATCATATAGCAGCGATGCTACTGTATATGATAACCTATCACACTACAGAGGTCATGATAGGGCACTTAAACACTCTCCGTCCCGATATCCAAATACTAGCACACTTCTTAGTATGAAACAATGTATTGGGCAGTGGAGGCTGCTGAGGGGAGGACAGCTCATAATAATGGCTGGAACGGAGCGAATGGAATGACATCAACCACATGGAAACCATGGAAACCATGTTTGAAGTATTTGATACCATTCCACTTATTCTGCTCCAGCCATTACCACGTGCCAGTCCTCCCCAATTAAGGTGCCACCAACCTCCTGTGGTATTGGGCAGGTATTCTAAGTAGTGGGCTAGTATGGACATTGGAACATGGCCACAAACACGTTCTCCTTGCCACCATTTTGTCACTGGGTTATCGTCATCATGTCCTCAGAATGTGACATATGAATGTTGGAAGCGACACTTGACAGACAGAGAGTCATGTAGAGACAAATGGCAGAATCTCACAGCTGATGATATGACAGTTGATTGGCTTGGAGGAGATTGTGATTGATTGATGATTGGTTGATCACTTCAGTTCCTGTCAGTCACTCAGAAAGCGAGGACCCTGGCAAAAAATGTCCCGGACAAGGCGGCCCGAGGAGATTTTTGTCGGGCGGCGCTGGTGGGTCAGGGGGTGCTGGGCTGGGGAGGTGTGGAGGAGGAGGAGCGATCGCCCATGCACATAGGGGTCAGAACAGAGGGGGTGGGCAGTGAGGGTTAGGAGGGACCTGGGTCGTGTTTAGTCAGGAGAGAATGTTTTGAAATGAAGTGAAACAGTGAGGTACTGTAACAGCTGAATGTGTTCAATAAGAAAACAGATTTTTGTTTTGCAATGCTGTACCCCACAGAACAAGACCCAGGACATTTTCAGCACTAGTCTCTTTCGACCACCAGCTTCAAGTCAGATAACATTTATTTTATAATTGTGTCATATTCTGATTAACAGGGGCAACTTGGTTGTCAAAATTCCTTTTAAATTAACGAGGAAGACCTCAGGATTTACATGACAAGTAAAATGTGCTTTCCTTGGTCTCATCAGATGATTCAATCTCTATTCCTAAACACAATAGCTAGAATATAGCCTATATTCTAAACACTAATCATGTAGTGCACTTATGCATGGTTCTATAGATGGCACCCAGTCCTCACTCCCCTCCTAACCTCCCCTTCTCAACACACATCCCCCATTCTCCATTCTCCCCACACCCACCTCACTGCAGTCCAGTCCAGCACCACACCAAACCAGACCTGGGATCACAGTAGTTGTTTTCTTTCAAATACTTTCAGCGTTTGAGTGATCCTGCCTGGAGGGTTTTGCACTTTTAGTTCCATTGTGCGAGGCATGCTCAATCAAGCGCTGCTGAAGTATTTGGAAGAAAACAAATGTTATTTGAACCCAGGTCTGCACCAGGCCAGGCCAAAGCCACACCAGACCAAAGCCAGACCAGGCCAGGCCAAAGCCACACCAGACCAAAGCCACACCATCACCCTTCAGGTCCATTAACAGCATGACAGAGAGAGCAGAGCTGGAGCCAGTTGGTGTAGCTGCAGTATTCCATTCATATGATCCCATTAAAGAGCTAACAACAACAGACATTGTTCTTGTGAGGTCAGAACTTCTGAGAATCCTAACATTATTTACTATTCACGATCTAAAATGCTGGTACATTTTGAATAGGTTCCTAAATGGTAGTTAATAGGTTGCTAATTCAAAACTAACTTCATTCGTAGATCTGTCTTCAAACCCTTTGTCGTGCTCTTTCCAGAAAGAGGAATACTGCAGCTCGCCAAAACACGGAGACTGAAAAGGTCAATCACCACAGCATAATGGTGAGGTCAAACTCGTCACTACGGTGGGCACAAAACAAAATGGCCGCCATGTTGTTCCCCGAGCGGCCTAACCAGGCAAAGCACCTAGCAACCGCCCGGCGACCAACACAGAGAGAGAGAGAAGCACGTGGACACACCACCAGCTCAATGGAAGACCAACAAACAAACATACAAACATACAAATAAAACTAGATTCAGTCGATAATGGCGGAACAAGGAAACCCAACAGCAACAAAATCCACAAACAAAAAAAACAAAAAAGTTAAAAGCGTACAACGGAAATAAATGAAGGAGAACGGAAGCAATGGCGGACCACCGAAAGCACCGGAGAGCTGAGAAGATGGACTAGTTTTTGGGAAGAGCAGATGTACATACCTCCTGGGGAAAGACAACAGCCAAAATCATGGGAACAAACAAACAAACGAGGAAGAAAAAGAAAACAAAAATCAAATTAAATTTTAAAAAATCATAGCACCACTTCTTTCTCATCTGATTGGAGGAGTGGCTCAATGCACTGGTTTACAATGTTGGCACTCAGAGGAACAACCCTTCAAAAACGCATTTAGATATTTAGTAAATTCATCAAGTTACACATTGTTATATTATCAGATTTGATGAAGACGTATCAGTCTCAGAGCCTTATTTAGATTCTGATTATTATAGGCTATTTCTCAATACAAGGCTCTGGGGTAAGTGGAGTTATTCTGGAGTACATTTATAACCACCAGAGGGGGCTTCTGCTCACCCCAAATCATTTCAGTTCAATGCATTGTTACACTGGTGCCAACTTCTGTAAAGCAACACATTGCACAGCACCTCCTCTAGGGTCCCAGTCCTTTCAGGCCAATTATTTAACCTTTCACCCAAATTAGTAGCACCTGAATGTCAATATTCCAAGTTATGTATCACTGGAGTGTGATTGTAGACTTCTTCGTTTTACTGGAAGGGTGGTAAAGACTCACACTGATTTGGGGTTTCAATTTAGGTTCAGGGTCCTGTTCATTAGGCACCAAACGGGAGAAAATGGAACGAAACAGGGAGGCACTACCTACTGGACTTGTCCAATAAGAAACGCTAATTTTAATTTTCCATTGTGGCTAATGAACATGGCCCAGATTATTGTGAATTTATATCAGAGTCATTGTGAATCCATCCAAACAGAGACAGTGTAAGATCCACTGGGAAAACAGACGGGATGGAGAGTTAGGAAGTCCGTACGTCTCTGTTAGATCACAGGACATAATGTGGTTCTCTTTGCTGGAAGACTGATCATTGGGAAGTCCTGGAAGAGTAATTGTAACATTAGAGGGGAAGGAAGCATAGTAGTGTGTTCACAGGTTTATCCTCCACTGTACAGGTTGTCTCTCTATGTCCAGCTATCTGTCTGTCTGCCTGTCTGCCTGTGTATCATGTGTAGGTATGAGTGTGTGTATGTGTGCATCTATGCGTGAGTGAGTGTATGAATATGCCTAGTCGTGCATTACTGAAAGCCCTCCACATGTGGTCGTCTGATCTCAAGGCCTCATCCATAATGCATTGGGGTGGGCAGAGGCCCCTCAAATACTGTATATGGATTGAACATACACACACTCAGACACACACTCAGACACACAGGCAGTCTGATCGAGATGGGCTCATTGGTCAGTCTATAGGCCTCTGTTTCACTCTGATAGAATCGATCACACCTTCCCCACCATCATAGACTGTGATAAACACAGTCATCGATGGGCACAGTAATATTGGTGAGGATTGGAGAGGATACAGGCCTTTGGGATTTCTAACTGTACAACAGTTATTTCAAGATTATTTCAATGCTTCGTTCTGAAGGTTATTTCAGCGTCTAGTCCTGCTCACCCAGTTTAAGCAGCCAGCCCTCCCGGTCTGGGTTAAAGAAGGTGTGTGTGAGATCGTTCCCGTCGTCCTCAGGGATTTTGAAGGGCTCGTTCTTGATGCTGTCATACAGGTTCTGTGGGAGGTGAGAGAAACACTAAGACTTGAGTACAGATATATATAGAGAGGGGGTTGAAGAGGAAGGTAGAGGACCCCTGGGGCAGGGGGGTCTGATGGGATCAGGAGTGAGATGGAGGGATGGAGAGCGATGAAGAGACAGATGGAGGGATGGAGAGACAGATGGAGGGATGGAGAGACAGATGGAGGGATGGAGAGAGATGGAGAGGTCTTGTTGATGCCTCTGTTCACACACCCTGAGCAGGTCCTCTGGAAGGTCTCCTCCATCGTTGATTCCTCTGTTCATGGAGATGAAGCGCTCCACTGCCGGCTTGTCCTTCACGTTGGGGTTGTGGAGGCTGGTGTTCAGCATGATGATGGCAAACGACAGGATGTAACAGGTGTCTGGAGAAAAACACACACACACACAGACACAAGCATTCAGGAACGCACAGAGGCACACACACAGACACATTTGCAAATTGGGACCCCAACATTGTCATACAGATAGATACATGGACACAGTCCCAGAAACAGAAAGTACTGTCTCCACTACAACCCAACAGTGTCATTGGAAACCTGAATATAGGAGTGGATTTATATTGACAGTCCCAGCTCCAACACCTCTGAGTTTTTCACCACACAGCCGACACACAATTTATACTGGTGTGATTGATGGTCAGCTGCGTTGCTTGCAAATATAAAGTGATACCACGTCGGGAGACAACTTCTGACAAGATTCTCCGGGACAATAGCATAGAAAATGTAAACTACTGGAGCTGAAAGAATTGCTCTTTGGGGACTAGATTCAGATAGATAGATAGAGACCTCGTTAAGGAAGAGAGTGAGGTGGACAGGCATGAAAGAGTGTGTTGGTCGCTAAGTGTGTGTGTGTGTGTGTGTGTGTGTGTGTGTGTGTGTGTGTGTGTGTGTGTGTGTGTCGCTCAGTGTGTGTGGTGTGTGTGTCCATGTGTACATGCAGGTGCGTGCAGAAAGACAATGTGGTCAGAGGCTGGCTGACACAGCAGCAGCACTTTCCATTATCTGGCCTGTTTGACTCAGAGAGAGAAGGCCATGAATTATTCACATCCGTCTGCATCCATGTTCCAGGCAGCCTGTTTGCCACGGACATTCTGTCCCCGTGAACACACCAGACACCCTTCCAGTAAACACTTCACCATGCCTGGGTTCCCTATTTACACTGAACAAAAATATAAACGCAACATGCAACAATTCCAAAGATTTTGCTGAGTTACAGTTCATATAAGGAAATCAGTCAATTGAAATGAATTCATTAGGCCCTAATCTATGGATTTCACATGACTAGGCAGGGGTGTAGCCATGGGTGGGCCTGGGAGGGCATAGGCCCACCCACTTGGGAGCCAGGCCCAGCCAATCAGAATTAGTTTTTCCCCACAAAAGGGCTTTAATACAGACAGAAATACTCTTCAGTACCCTTCAGCCTATGTAATGATCATGCTGTTTAATCAGCTTCTTGATATGCCACATATGTCAGGTGGATGGATTATCTTGACAAAGGATAAAATGCTCACTAACAGGGATGTAAACAGATTTGTGAACAACATTTGAGAGAAATACGCTTTTTGTGCGTATGGAACATTTCGGGGATTGTTTATTTCAGCTCATAAAACATGGGATCAACACTTTACATGTTGCGTTTATATTTTTGTTCAGTATATATATATATATTTTTTTACAAATACTTTGAGCGTTTGCTCTAGCCTGCCTGAAGTGCCAGATGGGCGAGTTTTGTAGTATTGGGACTGTTCTATTGGTCCATTAAGCCAAGCAAGCTCAATCAAGCGCAGATTAAGTATTTGAAATGATTTTGAATAGTATTTGAACACAAGTCTGCACTTCACCACGCCTGCTAAATACAGCAGGAATAATACCGCTAGAATGGCATTCACATCCTATTGTACCTGCACACTGGAGAATAACATCTTCCTCTTTGAAAAGTGCATCAGTGAACACAGACTTGTTGGAGTGGGATACCCTATAACAGGGGTATACAGTAACTTCAGATCAAAAATTCATACTGTATATCCATTCACCACTTCACCCTCAGTAGACACTTCAAATGGTACCCTTCAATCTCCCATCACCATGACAGGCGGTAACCCTAGCTCTAACAATGCTTTAGTGTCAATCGTGTTGACTCTTCACTACATGGCTGGTACTGAGGTCCAAGCCTGTGTTCCTACCTGTGGACTGGAAGACACCAGGGTTGCACTGGCAGTATCTCTGGGCGAAAGCCTCCATCATGCGGTCGATCTTCTGGGCCTCGCCAGGCAGCCGGAAGCTCCACAGGAACTGTCTGTCAGGGGAGGAGAAAGAGCGCTCAGTCAGCAATACCATCTATTAACTACTAACTTTGTCTAAATACCAAATGGCACCCTATTTTCTACGTAGTGCACTACTTTTGACCAGTAGGTTGATACACATATCTAGATGACTGAAGGCCTTTGTTAACTGCTGATGAGGGTGTGAAAGTGGGACCATTGTTTCTCATGTAAAGTAAGTAAGCCTTGTCTGAGCCAGAACGGCTCCTGTTTGCTTTATCTAACTTAGTGAAATGCACTGACTGTAAGTCGCTCTGGTTAAGAGTGTCTCCTAAATAACCAACATGTAAACGGTCAAAAGTAGTGCACTCTATAGGGAATTAGGGTGCCAGTTGGGACAAATCCTAACTTGTTGTATCCATACTATATTAGCCCTGCAGTTCTCTTCTGTCTTGGTAGATGGGTTTTCTTAGTGCGTCTTCATACTAACATTGGTGGTGGTGTAACAGCTCAACTACTATCTAATAACTATTCTGTGAAGTGCTGTGTTACAGTATGTTATGGCTGGTACAAGTGTGTAAGGAAGTAAGTAGCCTTCCACGAGCCGTGGCTAATGCTAGATGGAACAGCTAATAGGAGCAGGAGTCTATCTCATGTTTCTGTAGACTGAAGCAGGTGTACAGGTACACCCCCTGGATAGGAGGCTAGTCTATCTACCTCCTGTTTCTGTAGTGAGGCAGCTTGATGTACAGGTACACCCCCTGGATAGGAGGCTAGTCTATCTACCTCCTGTTTCTGTAGTGAGGCAGCTTGATGTACAGGTACACCCCCTGGATAGGAGGCTAGTCTATCTACCTCCTGTTTCTGTAGTGAGGCAGCTTGATGTACAGGTACACCCCCTGGACAGGAGGCTAGTCTATCGCAGGGCCTTACAAGTGTGTGCTATGTTGTATTGTGAATATTGTCATTCATAAAAAAACATTTTGTCCCTATAAGAGCTGTGCCCGTGTGAGATGATTTAATGGAAGAGAGAGATAAACTGGTTTGGCAGTGACAAAATCACCCAAATATCTAATGATTAACAGCAACGTTAGGTAACTACAGGACAATGCTGTATCAGGAGGATAAAGATAACGTTAGGTAACTACAGGACAATGCTGTATCAGGAGGATAAAGATAACGTTAGGTAACTACAGGACAATGCTGTATCAGGAGGATAAAGATAACGTTAGGTAACTACAGGACAATGCTGTATCAGGAGGATAAAGATAACGTTAGGTAACTACAGGACAATGCTGTATCAGGAGGATAAAGATAACGTTAGGTAACTACAGGACAATGCTGTATCAGGAGGATAAAGATAACGTTAGGTAACTACAGGACAATGCTGTATCAGGAGGATAAAGATAACGTTAGGTAACTACAGGACAATGCTGTATCAGGAGGATAAAGATAACGTTAGGTAACTACAGGACAATGCTGTATCAGGAGGATAAAGATAACGTTAGGTAACTACAGGACAATGCTGTATCAGGAGGATAAAGATAACGTTAGGTAACTACAGGACAATGCTGTATCAGGAGGATAAAGATAACGTTAGGTAACTACAGGACAATGCTGTATCAGGAGGATAAAGATAACGTTAGGTAACTACAGGACAATGCTGTATCAGGAGGATAAAGATAACG
This sequence comes from Coregonus lavaretus, assembly GCF_964263955.1. Lineage (NCBI taxonomy): Eukaryota > Metazoa > Chordata > Actinopteri > Salmoniformes > Salmonidae > Coregonus > Coregonus lavaretus. Next base: position 35,614,780 of record NC_140015.1, on the reverse strand, counting down.
TTAGGTAACTACAGGACAATGCTGTATCAGGAGGATAAAGATAACGTTAGGTAACTACAGGACAATGCTGTATCAGGAGGATAAATATAACGTTAGGTAACTACAGGACAATGCTGTATCAGGAGGATAAAGATAACGTTAGGTAACTATAGGACAATGCTGTATCAGGAGGATAAAGATAACGTTAGGTAACTACAGGACAATGCTGTATCAGGAGGATAAATATAACGTTAGGTAACTACAGGACAATGCTGTATCAGGAGGATAAAGATAACGTTAGGTAACTATAGGACAATGCTGTATCAGGAGGATAAATATAACGTTAGGTAACTACAGGACAATGCTGTATCAGGAGGATAAAGATAACGTTAGGTAACTACAGGACAATGCTGTATCAGGAGGATAAAGATAACGTTAGGTAACTACAGGACAATGCTGTATCAGGAGGATAAAGATAACGTTAGGTAACTACAGGACAATGCTGTATCAGGAGGATAAAGATAACGTTAGGTAACTATAGGACAATGCTGTATCAGGAGGATAAAGATAACGTTAGGTAACTACAGGACAATGCTGTATCAGGAGGATAAAGATAACGTTAGGTAACTACAGGACAATGCTCTATCAGGAAGAGGTTGTGATAGAAGCCTGTGCTTTGGCTCTCTGGAGAGTCAGAGACGTTTGGAGTGTGTGGGTGTGTGTCTCATAAGTACCCATAGGGGCCTGATGATTTGTAGGTTATAAAGCCCCACTGGGAGGCTCTTACCTCAGGGCCTGGACCAGGTTCAGGTCGGTGAATTCATGGAGCTCCACAAAGTCATGGAGGACCTGGAGGTTGAACTCATCTCTATAAGGAAAATAATATAATATGTTTAGTAATGATTTTCTGAAATCATCGCTAAATTATTTGAGTGTAGAGACAGAGACCCAAAAAAAGACACAGACATTTAGACACACAGCCAGACACTCAAACGCACGTACACACACATGCATGCATGCGCGCGCACATACACACACAACACACACACACACACAATCAATAAAAAACTGGGGGAGGGGGCACACACAAGGTGACACCTCTATCATGACATCACTCTTCTTGATATCTGTGGCCTTTGGAGTTAATGATATCTCCCCTAAGATAGGTCATGGGAGGCCTCCTGTCGATCTCTGACAGGGTCAAAGCCAATCCCAAACTCTGCCCAGGGGATTCCTGACCAATCAGGGAGAGCACACACACAGTTTGCCCCTCCCCCACCGGAATCAGAAATCTCTTGATACCAATTGGACAGAGCATCCATGACGAGATATGGATGGTGTTCATTAGCTACCGAATGTAAGAAAACGGACTGAAACAGAGAGGGACTCCCTGAAATGGGTCCTTTATGAAACTCTCATTTACCTTTTCTGTTGCAAACCATTTTAAAACATTGCTCTAATGAACACAACTCAGCTCTCCATTTCCTGGTCTGGCTTCGTCAACTAGCCGACCACACCCAGGCTGTAGCACTATAAGGCAGGCAATGCTCCCTGGGTAATATATACACACTGTCCAGCCATTGGGTGTTGCCTGTTATGTGGCTTTGAATTAATATAAAATATGGTATCTCTTCAGGAGAGACTCTACTTTTTAAAACAAATTCTGCTTCTGCCGATTTTTAGGTACTTAATAACATGATTTAGAATGGATGAAGTGGAAATCAAAGACAGATGGACTGTGAAGGAATCGACGCCTCTGTTTTGAGGTCTGAGGGCCTAGATGTGGATCTAATAAAGGGCGTTGGGCGAAAGGGCGTTGGGGTAAAGGGCGTTGGGGTAAAGGGCGTTGGGGTAAAGGGGGTTGGGGGAAAGGGCTTTGGGGTAAAGGGCGTTGGGGGAAAGGGTGTGTGCCTGACCTGACCGAGGAAATGGTGCACTAGGGAAAGTATGTGATCTGGAAATGGGACATTTACATTTTACATTTTAGTCATTTAGCAGACGCTCTTAGCGACTTACAGTAGTGAGTGCATACATTTTTTTCATCTTTGACAGGAAAGTAGTGACGTCCTTCTGAACTACACAGAAACACACACACACACACACAGAAACACACACAAACAGACACGACAAACACACACCCCTCCCATAAAGAGAAGTGGCCGTCACTGCTCTCCCCACTGACCTCTCCCCAAGGTAGTCTCCGATGGCAGTCTTGTTTAGCCCCTCCCCCTTGTACAGGAACTGGGCGATGTCATCACTAGTGTGCTTCAGCAGGTCGTTCTCGATCAGGAACTTAATCCCCTGAGAAAATACAACATACATCCCGTGTCAGACCCTCGTTACAACGAGGGCGTTCCAGGCCGTATTGTTTGTAGCCGTGCAGCGCATATCAAAAGATTGCAATCATTTTGCAGCGAAATCGGGGGTAACCCCAACCGGGACTCAAACATGGGTACGATCCATACCATAATGTCAAGAGGATGGAACCTCCTAATTGATGAGGTTGCTAGGCGTTTGGTTAAGGTCGCTACAATAGATATTGTGGTTCCTGAAACGTCAAACACTTCTCTACACGTTGTCAGATCTGAGAGTTGGCGCAGTGGGACTGCAAAAAACCCACAACCTGGAACAGCACAAGTATATCAAACCCACAGGACACCTTCAGAATGTCTATTTCCCTCAAATTCAACTCTGAACCTGGAAGCCAGTTCCACTGCTTTGTTTCATCGCTCTCTAACCAGGGACTGATTTAGACCTGGGACATAATTATCAAGTAGAACAGAGAAGCAACAGGCTCCGGACCTCGTAGGGCAAGCCTTGAATACCCCTGGGCTCGGATTCCCAAAAGCATCATAGCACTAAGACCATCTTTCCTGCATTTAGTTTCAATGGAATGAAGAAGATCTTAGTGCTACGATGCTTTTGGGAAACCCTGGTCTATTTAATACTCACCTTTTTAGGGTCCATGTTGAATTTCTTTCGGCCCATGGCCACTTGTTTATTCCTCTGCATGTTTTTCCTGCAACATCAAATCAAATATCATCAAATCAAATTGTATTTGTCACATGCGCCGAATACAACAGGTGTAGACCTTATCGTGAAATGCTAACTTACGAGCCCTTAACAAACAATGCAGAGTAAGAAAATATTTGCTAAATAAACTAAAGTAAAAATAAAAAAAAGTTACACAATCAAATAACAATACGGAGGCTGTATACAGGGGGTACCGGTACCGAGTCAATGTGAGGGGGTACAGGTTAGTCGAGGTAATTGAGGTCATATGTGTCACGTCTCCTCCCGTTGCTCCCCTCCGGCGCTCTGATTCGCCGGTCTACTGAGCCACCGGTCTGAGCACACCACCTCGGCTACACCGGAATCACCTCCAGCGTACCTGCACCTCATCATCTCATCACCACCCCTTCAGGTCGTTTACTCTATCTTTGTTATTTCTCTTTATCATTGTTAAGTAAACCTTGACCTTACACGTCACAATATGTACACGTAGGTAGGGGTATGCATTGATAATACACAGAGAGTAGCAGCAGCGTAAAAAAGGGGGTAAATGCAAATAGTCTAGGTAGCCATTTGATTAACATGAAATGAATTAGAGATACATTATTATTGATTCATCAAACATACAATATCCCCCATTTGTGATGCTGTAAGGGCTGGTTTCCTGGATACTGATTAAGCCTAGTCCTGCACTTCAAAGCACTTTCAATGGAGATTTTCCATTGAGCATGCTTTTCAGTCCAGCACTAGGCTTAATCAGGGTCCGGGAAACTGGCCCCAAGAATAAGTGTTTGTGTGATGCCATGTAAATATAAACTTTGTCCAAAGAGAGAAAAAGTATATTGGAATTTAGCCTTTCATTTCAAATCGATTTGCTCATCTCACATTGGGTCAATATTATGTATTCCTTCACTTATTCATTAAAATAATACTTTCAGGAATTGAACATTTGTCATCAGCTTGGCAGTTAAAATTGCTCCAATGGGCCACTGACGACAACATTCATGATGAAATTGTGACTCAAGAATAAGCATGATGGGAAAAGCATTTTTCAAGCCTGGAGTGTCAAGAAGTCAAAGAAACAAAACAACAGTTTCACCACCTTATTGTCTTTGACACATGGATTGGTAAAGACTCAGATGACTCAGAAAGCTCTTTATACAATTTAGTAAATGGCCAGAGCAAACGAAAGTGCATGTCTGAAAACATCCTTTAGGAGGTGGGTGGTGGAATGGAATGGGATCCCCCTCAACTTGAGTACCCCACGGCCCACACTCCAAAGTACCCTTCACTTCTTCCTTCCCTAGGGACCCTCCATTGTCTGCTCTACCCAAACACCTCTGCATTATTGAATAGCCCCCCCATCACGGTGGGTGTGGCTGATGAAACACTTAAAAGCACTAGTCAATGTGTGTGTGTTTGTGGGGGTGTGATTGTATGTGTGTGTGTGTGAGCAAGCGTGTGTGTACGAGTACGTGCATGTGTGTGCGTGGTGTTTTGGGGAGGGGAAGAGGGTTGGTACTATCTGGACATTTGGGTATAAATATTTAACCACAGTCATTTGTTAAGTTAATGGAATACAAACAACAAAGCAATTTGGACTGTAAGAGATAGGAGATGGTAAGGAACCCTGAAGAACCCTAAGGAACCCTAAAAAACCATAAGGAACCCTGAAGAACCCTTAGGAACCCTGATTTTATACTGTTACACACTCACCTCTCCTCAGTGGAACCCAGATTCTCAATCTCACTGGTCACTTCTGCTATCTCATTCTTCAGACGCTGGAAATTAGAGAGAGGAGAGGGTTAGGACCAAACACACACCGAGATAGACACACACACACACACACACACACTAGAGCATTACACTCAGTCTGAGGTCCCAGGACAGGTTGTGAGGTTCCAGAACATTTTATTTTCTCCTCCAGACACATGAGTACCCACTGTCTGTGCCCACTGTCTGTGCTCACTGCTGCCACCATGCAGTCTCCCCATAACCGTAACCAACACTGACACTAACCACTCCAATCTAATATCAACCGGATGTATATGTGCACTGCAGCAGGTCTCTCTTTCTCCCCAAACACTTTCTTCTTTACAAATCACATTAAAGGGAGGAACATTGGTGAATGACTTCCATACAAATGGAGTAGGGAGCATAAAATGTGATTATTTTGGGGTTGTGTTTGGGAGATTAATGGAGTTATTGCCGATTATGCCTTTTCTGACAGCTCTGTGAGTTCAGTTCCAGAGAGGGAGGGAGGGAGGGAGGGAGGGAGGGTGGGAGGGAGGGAGGGAGGGAGGGAGGGAGGAAGGAGGGAGGGAGGGAGGGAGGGTGGTATGGTGAAGGGCCAGACGGGCATTCACCAGTCAGGGCCCTGTACGAGGGTGAAACAGGATGGAGACTGGAGGGGGAAACTACATCATGACGGCATGGACACACACACAGCTAATAAAGAGAGGGTGTCAGATCTCTTGTCCTCCTGTGTTTGTCCGTCACAGTCAGCCAGGCCAGGGGATACTAGAGTGTCACAAGGGCCACAGGGCCACAGCAGGGGCCAATCACCTGGCCCGGGGCCATGGTTGCTGTCCTGTCCATGTCCCTCATGTTGACCATTTAACTACATGGATGTTACTGAGAATGACCGGGGTCACCGGACACGCCACAGAGGTCACCAGTGCTTTATATTGCTAGACTCAGAGACTGAGGGAATGCCATCCGTATATGTCTATGCTGTGTGGTAAGATAGATGATACAGTATATATACAGTTGAAGTCGGAAGTTTACATACACCTTAGCCAAATACATTTAAACTCAGTTTTTCACAATTCCTGACATTTAATCCTAGTAAGAATTCACTGTCTTAGGTCAGTTAGGATCACCACTTTATTTTAAGAATGTAAAATGTCAGAATAATAGTAGAGAGAATTATTTCTTTCAGCTTTTATTTCTTTCATCACATTCCTAGTGGGTCAGAAGTTTACATACACTCAATTAGTATTTGGTAGCATTGCCTTTAAATTGTTTAACTTGGGTCAAACGTTTCGGGTAGCCTTCCACAAGCTTCCCACAATAAGTTCCTCCTGACAGAGCTGGTGTAACTGAGTCAGGTTTGTAGACCTCCTTGCTCGCACACGCTTTTTCAGTACTGCCCACACATTTTCTATAGGATTGAGGTTAGGGCTTTGTGATGGCCACTCCAGTACCTTGACTTTGTTGTCCTTCAGCCATTTTGCCACAACTTTGGAAGTATGCTTGATGTCATTGTCCATTAGGAAGACCCATTTGCGACCAAGCTTTAACTTCCTGACTGATGTCTTGAGATGTTGCTTCAATATATCCACATAATTTCCCTTCCTCATGATGCCATCTATTTTGTGAGGTGCACCAGTCCCTCCTGCAGCAAAGCACCCCCACAGCATGATGCTGCCACCCCCGTGCTTCACGGTTGGGATGGTGTTCTTCGGCTTGAAAGCTACCCCCTTTTTCCTCCAAACATAACAATGGTCATTATGGCCAAACAGTTCTATTTTTGTTTCATCAGACTAGAGGACATTTCTCCAAAAAGTACGATCTTTGTCCCCATGTGCAGTTGCAAACCGTAGTCTGGCTTTTTTATGGCGGTTTTGGAGCAGTGGCTTCTTCCTTGCTGAACAGCCTTTCAGGTTATGTCGATATAAGACTAGTTTTACTATGGATATAGATATTTTTGTACCTGTTTCCTCCAGCATCTTCACAAGGTCCTTTGCTGTTGTTCTGGGATTGATTTGCACTTTTCGCACTAAAGTACATTCATCTCTAGGAGACAAAACGCGTCTCCTTCCTGAGCGGTATGACAGCTGCGTTTCCCATGGTGTTTATACTTGCGTACTATTGTTTGTACAGATGAACGTGGTACCTTCAGGCGTTTGGAATTGCTCCCAAGGATGAACCAGACTTGTGGAGGTCTACAATTTTTTTTCTGAGGTCTTGGCTGATTTCTTTTGATTTTCCCATGATGTCAAGCAAAGAGGCACTGAGTTTGAAGGTAGGCCTTGAAATACAACAACAGGTACACCTCCAATTGACTCAAATGATGTCAATTAGCCTATCAGAAGCTTCTAAAGCCATGACATCATTTTCTGGAATTGTCCTAAGCTGTTTAAAGGCACAGTCAACTTAGTGTATGTAAACTTCTGACCCACTGGAATCTGTAAACAATTGTTGGAAAAATTACTTGTGTCATGCACAAAGTAGATGTCCTAACTGACTTGCCAAAACTATAGTTTGTTAACAAGAAATTTGTGAGTGGTTGAAAAACGATTTTTAATGACTCCAACCTAAGTGTATGTACATTTCCGACTTTAACTGTGTGTGTATATATATATATATATATATATATATATATATATATATATATATATATAGAGAGAGAGAGAGAGAGAGAGAGAGAGAGAGAGAGAGAGAGAGAGAGAGAGAGAGAGAGAGAGAGAGAGAGAGAGAGAGAGAGAGAGAGAAAGAGAGACAGAGAGAGAGAGAGAGAGAGAGAGAGAGAGAGAGAGAGAGAAAGAGAGAGAGAGAGAGAGAGAGAGAGAGAGAGAGAGAGAGAGAGAGAGAGAGAGAGAGAGAGAAAGAGAGAGAGGGAGAGAGAGAGAGAGAGAGAGAGAGAGAGAGAGAGAGAGAGCTGCTAATTCTTTAGGGACCAAAGCAGAGAAAACAACAGACTAAAAAAAGGACTACCTGAATTTTTCGATGTCCGTTGCAAAACATTTTGCGACATTGTGCCCTAATGATTACGACCTATATCTTGCTGCTATCTTGACCAGGGCCCATACTCATAAAGAATCTCAGAGTACTGTAGTAGTGACGATAAAGGATCAGTTTTGCGCTTCAGATCATAATGAATAAGATTAAATGGACAGCGGGACCTTGGAGTGTATTCATAAAACTTATCAGAGAAGGAGTGCTGATCTAGGATCTGTTTTGCCTTTTAGATCAAGATTACATGGACTGGAGAGACCTGATCCTAGATCCGCACTCCTACTCTGAAATGTTTTATGAATATGGGCCCTGATCCTAGATCAGAACTCCTACACTGAGATGTTTTATGAATACGGGCCCTGATCCTAGATCAGCACTCCTACTATGAGATGTTTTATGAATACGGGCCCTGATCCTAGATCAGAACTCCTACACTGAGATGTTTTATGAATACGGGCCCTGATCCTAGATCAGCACTCCTACACTGAGATGTTTTATGAATATGGGCCCTGATCCTAGATCAGCCCTCCTACTCTGAGATGTTTTATGAATACGGCCCATGTCTCTCTTGTGAAAGACATTAGATCTCAGTAAGACGAGCCTGGATAAATAACGGTAAATGAAAGGACAAATGAGATACCATGGAGAGGCAACGTTAACTTGTAGCGCAAGAAACACATGTATTAATGAACCTCTCTGCCTTGATATGAGCTTCACTGACTGACACACTAGATGAGGGTTGGATGAAGGACACGGCTTGTCTCATGGGAACTTAGCTAACCCCATTCTGTCTGGGTGTGTGAGGAGTGACACCAAATGAAATGATCTAGTCATTTTACAGCTCTTAACACTCTTCCAAGACCCGGGTTCAAATAGTATTTGTCTTTCAAATTCCTTGCTCAATCAAACACTCCTAGTATTTGAAAGAAAACAAATGCTATTTGACCCAGGTCTGACTTGTCTTGCCCTATTCTCCTACAGTTAGTCCCCCTACTGCTCACACTGCCACTCAACAACTAC